>NC_140491.1:81046502-81454002 GCF_964271855.1 Acomys minous
AAGACGTGATGGGCATGTGTTTTCTGATTTGGTTGATGACCTAGGCATTACTCTGATGTCATGTTTGCAATGGCCAGAAATGTGATGTGAGAACTCCATGTGTATGTACGTCGAAGTCAAATGCTATGTTTCCTAGTTAATTCATGCAGAGTAAGTTACGCAAACTCTGACAGTCATCCAATATACACTATTTCTCTGGAACACTGTTCTACTGCGATAGCCACATTATGTATTGAGAGTGTCTTTGTTATTTTACGTTATACTTTAACTCCCTGAGGACTTTTCAGCAACTAAAAATGGTACTTGATTATTTATGAGTTCATAAAACTATTATTCCCAAATGTTAATGAAACAAAAATCAGTGTTAAGCTGGCACTTTCTTACCCCTGCAGTCAGAGAGTAGAGCAATTTTTTTTGATGTGTCTCATCCTGGTTAATACCAAGAAGTCATTCAGGTTGATAAAAGTAGTAAAATGTCTATGTGTTTGTTTCAGAGTTGATGAAAATGAGCAGTGTATTAAAGGGACCGGCTTGTGTGCACAACTCCTCTTACTTCATCTTATTTCTAGGGATTTCTGAATTATGCCATTGTAAATTACTATAGTAAGATTTTGGTAATGACAGTTTTCTCATCATTTTCTACTCGTCATTTTAATTTTGACCTTTTGGAAAATATTGGGAACCCCGTTATACTTTTCATAAAGTGTTTCTGTATCGTCTTCTAGTCACAGAAATGAGAAAACTAAACTAGAGAACGCTCTCGTGTATACTTCTGTAAGAGTTGCTTCCTACTATGTTATTTACATGGAGATATTAAAAAAATGATTTCCACTTCTCAAGTTAGAAAAGCTGAGGAGATAACCTTTTTCAGGTGATAAAACTGGAAAACTATTCACATGTTTCCACGCGAAAGAAATGAGGCGCTTACTGGGAGGAATGGAGTCAGCATTCACATTAGCGATGTGGAAAGACTCTGATGACGTGTTCAGGAATTTAGACCTTCTTCCCACATGCCTTTTAAAGGGGTAGAACACATAAAAGGGGGCTGGGGAGGGCTTTGAGAGTGACGCAGCCCAATTTCATTTGCTTGACATTGCTGCAAGTTGCTCAGAAGAAACTTGGGGATTGCCTTTTTATTTGTGCATCCACTCAACACTTAGGGAAGGCAGCCAATGAAAATGCTCATTCTGAACTCCTCAGAAAGTAAGATCGATTGCAGTGAGAGGATGAAAGGAAGTGCTGAAAGCATCAACTATTGTTGAAACAAGATCAATTCATCAAAGTCTATTTACGAGGCATGAGAGCCCACCTATCTCCAATGAGTGCTCATTTCCTGTCTTCTCTTCCCAGCTGTGATTTTGACCAGTTCCTTAAGAGGCATGTATGTCTAAGCTCTATATTAATTTCCTTTTATTCCGAGAGGTAGAAAATGATGCTCTCATCTAGTGTGCGGTCTTCCAAAATGTTTCTGGTATTTATGTTGGGAGCAAGCGAGGATCTCCTTCACTGTTGCAAGTCTCCTTTAAAAGACTGCAGAGGCCAACTGATACGTTTCAGCTTTCTCCTCCTCCCCTTCCACTCTGCCTCCCACTTCTCTAATTCCTGTTCTTTGACATTTCTATTTAGTTAGAGAACCAGATCTTTATGTAAATACCTTGATGCATATTAAATATCACTTACGGTAGTATAATGACATGATTACCTTATGTGCAGGATCATTGCTTTTCCTCTGTCCACAACAACTTCCAGAGGTCAAGTACAAGACAGCAAATGATTCCAGACTCAAATAATGCAAACTTCAGCCCTAGCTAAGCAAATTACTGTGTGTTGTTGAGAAAATATGTTACATTCTAGGCCTCGAATTCTCTGCTCTAATAAATTCATGCTTTCTTAATGTCTTGATACTAGAAAGGATATTTGTAAAAAAAAAAAAGATCACATACTAAGGTCTCTGGACTTGTATAGTAAGTAGCCTGCTGTTCAACAGAAACTTTCTGTTATTGAATTATGGCTGATATTTTGGGAACAAACTCCTGAAAATAAACACTTATCACATAATGTATCCTAGTGATAACTATAACAGCACTGTCATTAGCTTTGTCAATTTCTATTGTTTCTCTTATTTTTGTTTATGACTTGAAAATGACAAGGGGTATATGAAGTTATATTTTATTTTCACAGCTAATGCAAGTTTATTTATTTTCACTTTAATAATTAAAACATTTTAAATGATTTTATATTTTGATTGCTATAATAAGATTACTTTCCACATTTGTTACGAAGCATGTCTTTGACCGCGATTTAAAATGTTGTGCCTTCTCTGTGTTGCACCACTGGAACAAACAGGGACGTTTTATCCTTCCTAAGTTCTGACGTCAATAACTTTTATACACTTTAGTGAAGAACTTCACATTCTAATAAGCATAATAACAATGCTTTCCTTCAAATGATAAATCTATTTATCCTTGAAAATGGGTTAAAGCTGGTTTTATATCAAAACCATGTCAAAACTACCATGGTGACATTAATTCATATATTATTTCATGTTACAATTCAGTTGTCCTTATAAAATTACATATTCTGCGGTAAGGTGGCCTCGAGGAGTAAATAGAGCTTTTGCTTACCGCTCTCAACCCTCTTTGCCTCTTACTGGACTTCATTAAAATACCCACGATACTGGCAGAATTCCACAAAGCCACCCTGAAGGTTTCCCAGTTCATATTATACTCATAAGTGCGTTCATGTCTCTACGAGAAGAAATTTGGTACTATCATAGCAGTACTTCTCTAAAACTAGGAATTTAAAAACTATACGGTGGGAACTTCTGCCCATGAGAACTGCATAAATTACGTGCCTTAACATGGAGTCCTTCACACATGGAAAGGCTGTCAGTTGCATATACACTGGTATAATGACACGGTAGCTAGATGACAGGATCTGGTCTAGACATGGCCATAAAGCTTGCCACTAGTAAGGCCGGTATCTCAAGGGATTTTTGAAATGTCCCATTGGATGCTTGACTGTAATTAGGGAATTTCCATGGTTTATCTGAGGACCTCAAAGAAAGTGACATTTTTTTGGAGGGGGTGGCTGGAAGAAGGGAAAAGCAGAGTAAAGGAAGGAGAGAACAAACAATGGGCATGTTGAACTTCTTGACGAAACATCGATCAACTCCCACCTTGTTAAGCAAAATGCTCAACTGGACAAAATGTGTTTGCTGTGATGATAATCAAGCCTTGCCCAGGAGGTGAGAACCACCAGTTTCTTAGTCCTTATCTTCTACAAGGAGGATTGGGGATGACTGTGAGAGTGGCCCCAAACAGGCCATTCGTAATTGCTTAGCTTGTTACTAAGTAAATTTGGATAGGAGGATTAATATCAGAAGATTCTCCATCTTTCAATCGTGTGTCCACATCAATAAAATTGAACTAATTGCTAATTGGTATTCAGAAAATGAACTACTCTTGTACCCTGGAGCTTTGCTGTATTGTGGCACGGAGTTAGAGATAAGATATTCTTTACTTCCATTACAGAGTGTGGCATTTATTCCTGAAAACAACATGGGTTCCTTTATAATAGTTTAATCTAAAATATTACTGAGTATATTGGGTGTTAGTATAGTGTTTTCATGACAAGCCACTATTAATAGAACTTATTTATTCACAAAAATGAATTCCTTACTAATCATTACCTTGGACATAATTGTTTTAATAATTGACATAATTTATCAGGAAGGAGATGCTTACCAGAAAGGAGATTATTCTCACCTTCCAATAACTACTACAACTTTTTATGGTTTTACTCACATTGTATTATATAGTATTTTAAAATGTTTTCATTCATAGAATATCTTTTTTTTGGTTAATTTTTTTTTGGAATTTGTTTTTGGGTTTTTTTGTTTGTTTTTTAAAATTAATTCTTTTTTACATACACATTTATATTATTACACACATAAATGATAAACTACATACAGCAAAAAAATATCATGAAACATTTATACAATTCCTGATTATTTCGTGGCATAGAATATCTTTACACATTTGGTGAATTTTATATGTCATGTCTTCCAAAGAAATTATAGTTTGGGAAATATTTATGGGGTGGGTTTGCTTTGAGACAACTACTACTGTCTAAATCATCCTACATTTTTAATAAATACTAATAGAAAATTCTGTTTTTAGAGATTCCTTAGTTATTACTTTTAATTATGTGTTGGTGTGTGTTTCTGTGTGTGCACTTGTACATGTGTGTCTGTGGGGACCAGAAGGGGGCACTGTATGCCTTGGACCTGGAGTTCCAGGAAGCTGTGAGCAACCGCCTGTGGGAGCTGGGAACTGAACTCTGTCCTCTGAAAAGCAGTGTTCTGTCTTAACTGCAGAACTATCTCTTTAGCTCTCTATAAGAATATATTTTTTATTTTTATTAAATAATTATTAAATAATAAATAATTATTATTTAGCAGATGTCTACAGTAGGTTTAAACAAAATAGCCACCAGTGCAATGTGACTGTCTCCAAAACTTTAAGTACTGGTGAGGGTGTATAGCTTCATTAATGAACTATTAATATTACTTTAGTTTTGCTTATTTGTTTGTTTGCTACTTTAGAAAACCTATATCTAAAATGTAGCTTATGGTATTCACAATGCTCTATGGAAAAAGTACCCATGTTCTAATCAATTGAGAACATTTTCAATGTTGTAATTCAATGGAGCTTATGAAAATCAAAGGTGCTGAACAGTTCTGAAGAAAGAGATTTCTTGGCTTGTTTCAGTCTTTTAAAGATTAATATTAATGTGAAATCTGCCTTTCTCCTTCTAATGGTCACTACAGAACTGACTCTTAAGGCAAATGACACTGAAGGTGTTTCCTCAGGATGTGCTTTTCTGCACAGCACAGAGATTGCTTACACCAAAACAAACAAACAAACAACAAACAAACAATAAACAGATCCTAACTGTTTTAAGAATTCTAACTTCACATTCTTTTTTTTGTATGTGTTCCATTTTTTTCATTAATTTATTCATATTACATCTGAATGGTTATCCCATCCCTTGTATCCTCCCATTCTTCCCTCCCTCCCATTTTCCCCTTACTCCCCTCCCCTATGACTGTGACTGAGGGGGGACTTCCTCCCCCTTTATATGCTCATAGGGTATCAAGTCTCTTCACATTCTTTTAATCTGATAACTGATTACCCAAAATGGGTTTACTCACTTGTAAAGAGTATGTTTTTGAATTGTGGGCAAATAATCTTCGAAAGCACATTATATGGTTATGCTTATCAAAACCACTGTTCCAATTTTTACTTTAATAAGATCCTCAAAATTTTATAAAATAATTAAATAAAGCAATCTTTATCAGTGGACAGCTGGAAAGATGTCTCAACAACTAAGAGCTCTTGTTGGTATTGCAAGGGACCGGGTGAAGCTCCCAGCTAGTGGTCCCCAGCTAGTGGTTCCCAGCTAGTGGTAACTCTAGTTATAAGGAATTCAACACGCTTCTAACTTCCTTGAGCATCAGACACAACACACGTGGTATGCATACATATGTTCAGGCCAAACACTCAAACACATGAAATTACTCTAAGTGAAAAAAGGATACATATTTCTAGATATGTTTAGTGGTAGGGCATTTGCCGAAGCCCTTTCTAAGTGGAGAAGTGGGGAAGATCTCAAAGGAGTTGCGGGGGAAGGGAAACCATGAGATTATAATGTATGAAAAACAATCTATTTTTGATAAAAAAAAAATTTAAAAAGCACCAGGCCCAGTGGTATATACATAGAATCCTACTACTCTGGAGGTTGAGGCAGCTGGATTGCCATGATAGCCTACATACCTAGTTCAAGGCCAGCCTGGGTTACAAACAGCTATCAGACAGTTATAGCTGTGGTAATAAATCTTCAACTTAGAAGGTACATGAGCAAGAAATCATTGACATCATAGACTAAAACTAAAATGACCCCCTTTTTTTTTTAAAGAGAAACTTGTTGGAGTTTGTTGCCTTTTTTTTTTTTTTAAACTGGAGTGCATTGACAGGTACTGAGCATAGGTAAATGAGTTATTGTCTTCATATACTCTGTTTAGGCTAATCGTTTGCTAATGATTCTTCTAGCAATTTTCTGGTGATTTCAAAAGACACCCAGTCCAACATATAAGTGAATCTGAGTTGGAGTTACACAACACGGGGAAGATATCAAGAAATAGAACCTATGAACCCTGATCTGAAATCAGTGAATAAAGCTCTTCTTTTAAGTGTAGGGTTCTAAACTGTGAAGTGAGTGGATATACCAATTTCATTATGCCACACATTGGTTGATGATTGGAAGCTAAGGACCTCTGCTAGAAATGAGAAACTCAATACACTAAATTTATCTTGAGGCATCTTAATAATTGATTTTTGTTGCTCAGTATTTCATGAGCTCGCCAGTAACTGTCTTCAGTTCAAATATGTCAGTAGCCGAAGTGCCACTGAAATCTGGGGACCCAAAGTTGCAGTAATGGAGCAAGCAATGAAGGCTTTCAAGTGGCATTTCCTGTGTTGCGATTTCACTTACTCAACTGTTCTTTTCCTTGAACCATGAAGTTCTCGCATGCACAGACAGACCTCAGCAAAACGGAGCCAGTCCTCTGGGCTGCTTCTGATGAATGGAATCAGAAGTAGAATGAGACTCACCTAACGCATAGGCTAAGGGGAGGAGGAGGAGTGGTGCCATTTCCAAGGATCCTCACACTTCTGTAGGAAACAGGTGCTCCATGCGAGTCAGTGGGGTGGCAATGTGGGAAGAGCGGCTTCCGCCCGGCCCCCTTCTCCCCCCCTCCCGCGCGCCCCAGAACTGTGTTCACTGCATTCTGAGTGAACCCAAGGAAATGTGATGCAAAGCACAGTGGTGGGGGGCGGGGGGGGGCACAATTGCGCAAACAAGTGTCTTACTGAAAGCAGAAAGCACATTACTTGAAAGGATCCCTCAGAACCTTCAAATCAAAAGCATGGCTGCCCAGAGCAGACTCGCGCGCACACAGTATTTCAGTGCTGCTGGTAGCAAGCAAACAAAATATGGTTCAAATGGCTTAGCAATCCTAGAAACGGAACACACCAGTTTAATGAGGTCTCTGCTTGAAATGAAAGTGGAAGGAGTTTTACAGAGAACAGTATTCAATAACAAAATATTAAATGATAAACACAGATTGCTTAAAATCAGACGGGCCATTTTAAGAAAAGCATTTTAGCTCATCATGATATGTAGCACCTTATTTAAATTAGGAGGTGTTAATTCGTAGCTTGAATAATATATTAATATAATATGTAAAGTGAATGGCATTGTTAATCACAGTCGCGCCTGGAACGACTTTGCTTCTGTGCACTGAATGTTAATTTTGCAAAACATTAATTTCAAAGATTTTGCAGCAGTGCTTTTGTAATTAAATATTAATGTCACATGTTATTGCAGTAGCATGTTTATGAAAGCCGGCAACACTTCAAGTCAACTCATTTGTTTTTATATTTATTCTTGTACATCTGCAATCCCTTCCATTTCACCATTTCAAAGTGCAGGCCATTTTGAATAGTCAATATGTGAACATTTTTCATTGTAAGCGTTTTTTAACATCCAACAGGGTAAATATTTAATGTTGTGTTTTTAGCTGGTATAATTTTTCAGAAAATTGGCTATAACTTTTAACAACTCAAAGGTACCTAAACTGTCTCCAGTTTTGGCTTAAGTGATCTGAAAATAAAGTAGTAATAAATGTGATGAAGCTATGTAAAATTATTCAAGAATTCAAAGGCTCTCTGTGAAAGTTGGAAGTCACAAGTACAGTTCTATGCACAAGACATCTCAGCACTTATTTATTTTTATGCCTTTATTAAGAGTTCTGAATCTAGACAAAGAATAGAGAAATCTCACTTGTGAGTTTGATTCATAATTACATGTTTGAAATCATGCATTTGCTTTTTAAAAAGAGAGTGTTTATG
Organism: Acomys minous; assembly: GCF_964271855.1. Lineage (NCBI taxonomy): Eukaryota > Metazoa > Chordata > Mammalia > Rodentia > Muridae > Acomys > Acomys minous. Next base: position 81,054,476 of record NC_140491.1, read on the forward strand.
CTTGGTGCACTATCCCAGTGTATACTGGATATACATGACCAGATTGCTGCCGCTGGGCTGGTTGTCTTCTCTAAAACATCGCCAATGTGTCCTGTAGACTTAGTTTGAAATCTAAATCATATCTGTTTTTCAAACATGATAGCAAAATAATATTTAGTGCATGATAGTTCAAAACTATTTTCTTCATCGAGCAAATGTGTCTTCTACAATGATATATATTTTTCCAGTATTTAATGACTTATCCATATTGCAAAAAAAAAATTCCAGAAAAAAAAATCAAGATATATTTTGTTTGGTTAGGGCATGTTTAACAGTTAAAAATTATATCTGCACCTGATGTTGTATGTTAGCAGCTAATGCCATTTGACAGTGATGAAATTAAAGGATGAAGAAGAGATACAAACTACATTTTACAAGCATGATGGGTCTCCAACAATGCCATTTAAATATTATTTGTCACTATTTAAAATGAACCTTTCCCCTTTAAGCTATGCCATTATGCTCATTTGTCCTGTCACCACTGACAGGCTATATGACTCACACACAAAAATGGTCATTAGGTACTGCATCTTCATCTTATTAAAAAAAAAAAAAAAGAGGAAAGAAAGAAAGAAAGCATTCTGATGCCTCTAAAAGCCTGTAATTATTTTCATCCAAAGAGATAGTGTCGCTCAGAAGGTAATTTAATAACCTTTTGCATGTACCTGGGGAATGCCTCTCCAGGGGACCAAGGTGCAGACATGCCATTCAGTCGTCAAAACATGACCTTTAATGGTTGCTTGGAGAGAAGTTAGTGCTGAATGCTGTACACAGTGCAATGCTAATTCTGCCTTCTAATATATGCAAAATTTAGTTCTTGAGCAATGATCTTTATAAGATGAATTAATATAGGTACTGCTCCAGGAAACAAAAGAAATTGCAAGTAAAATTCTCCCCACTGTGCATAATCTTTTATACTTCAGCTTGAAGTAGTTAACAACTTCCACAATATGTGCAAAAAGATAGTATGAAATGCTCCAAAGACTTTGCTTCCTTAAAATTACTGGTTATTTTCTATTCTATACGGGAGAGAAACCTAAAACAAGGTTAAAGGCTTGCCTCTGATGAGCCTGTTTCCCCAACTATGACATTGGCTACCACTCCACAGAAAAGATAAAGAACCACTTCTTTTTAGTATTATCTCTCTGTTTTATACTACCTTCTACATGGCTCATTGAAATTACTAGTGCAGTTCCTGAGTTGTTTTTATTAAATTCTTCATGGATTTTTGATGTCACAAAATGACATTTTCAGCACTCACATAGACAAAAGAGGTGCAGGCGGTTTCCTGTAACAGGCAGGCTCAGAACTCCTTATTTTGGTGGTACGATGTTAGATCCCGCCTTATTAGAAATGCTAGGGTCTCACCTCCTATCCCTGACATGCCATCCGTCAATTTATTAGCACGCTGGTGCAGTAAGCCACTGAACAGGCTATATCAATTCGTTTAGGTTTTTTTTTTTCCTTTCCTTTTTTTCCCCCCTTTAAAATGTCTGTAATCCTCAGCTCTGCTCTCTCAACCGGTCAGCATTAAAGATTTATGTTGCACTTTTTTTCAGTGCCACACCTGAATATGGATTACTTTAAATGGGCTGTAAATAATTCATATCTGGGAATAAGTTTCCATTACTGACCAATGTTGTAATTTAATATACTGTATTACGGGTTATACAGTTTTACATTGTTTTCTGTGTGCATTCTGCAGTCAGGCAGACAACAGTTTAAGTGAAAAAGGGGTGAGGTGTTTGCGTAGCTTATTTTCAGGCTCATTCTGGCCTCAAATCAGCAACAGGGATAAAGGAGGCAGAAACTGCATGCTCTTCTGGTATTTATGGAAATCATTTTTTAAGCTCCTGACCTGAAACAAAATAAATTCAAAAGGAAATAAATGTGTTAATATCAATGACTAAAAATCTTCTTATGAATTGAAAAATAATCTTGGTTCTTGAACCCAAAGGTTAATCTTCTTGTTTGATACTTGAATATCCTGTGCATAAAATGCCACAATAAAATTATAATTTATGTGACAGGCTTGAATGAGGCTACTGGATCAAATACGCAAAATATTAAAGTACAAGCTATTTTTAAAGCACAGGCAAGTGTTTACTCTTAAAAGAGCTTTAAACAACTTAAGATTAAGTTGAGTATAGTAAAAATTAATAATAGATTAATACATTAAAATCTATGAAGACACATAAGATAATGATTTAAAAAGGAATAATTTAAAAAGATGAATTAAAAAGTCGAATCAGAAAAGAAGGCCAGCATAAACTAGGGAAAAACATGCTGTGAATAAAGTCTGTTAGATCTTGAAATAGGAAGAACTGCTAAATAATGCATAGTTTTATTTTTCTATCATTTGCATAAACCTTAAGAGAGTATTTATTTGTGTAAAACTTGATGTATCGAGTAAGGAGAATGAAAAAAAAATGGCATTCATTTTGTTTTCATTTTGGTATTTAGGAAAAATATTCTGTTACATATGGACTACTTAGACCTAATCATCTGACTGAATGTGCAGTGCGCCTTGAGCCAGGTTGGAAAGGGCTGGCTGGAGAACACTGCCCTGGTCTTGCTGCAGGCGATGCAGGTTGGCCCACGCTCTGCTGGGGAGCAGATGGTGAGCCAATGCTTGTAGTCACACTTACCTTCCTTGCTAAATCCATAATCCCTCGCTGGACACGGAGCCAAGGCAGGCTTTGGAGGCAGAAAGGAGGTTACAATCTGGACTTGGGTAGTGACTGCCAGAACTGAGAAAACAGCTCAGAAATTTCAAATGCTTAACAAGTTATCTGTCTTGTCCCTAAGCCAGTGCAGCATTTTTAAAAGTAATTAAGACATGATTGAAAATGTGTATGCCATCTAAATACAAAAAATCTTCAAAAATCATCAAAACCAATAATTAAAAGCCACATTTAATGTGACATTATGCAAAATGCATTTAAAATGAACTGTACTTTTGTTATTGAAGAGAAATACATTGAGTGGGAAAAATGCAAGGAAGAAGCATTTATAGAAAAGACGTTTTATTTTCCTTGCAGAACTGGATGTTATAGAAAGGAATATCCCATAAATGCCTGTAAATATGAGTATTTTTCTTCCATAAGGAAATGTATGGCTATGTAATATTGTATCTATACCTACATATGCTTCTCTCATTTTAAAATATTAAATGGTTAATTAATTTTCTATATATAATACTTCTGCATGTATATGTATGTTTTTATATGTGTGGATAGGTTCATTATCAACACAGACATTATAAACCAGAAAGACAAAATAAAAATATTGAGTGGATAGCCAAATTCTAATCATTTATAATAAAAGGGACAGTAAGAGCCATCTGTTTAATGTAAAACAACAACAACAACAAAAACCCTAACTGATAAAATGCATATATATCTAGCATAATGAAATCATGAAGTACTCATATAAAACAAAAATATCTCTAAAATGTCAATATAATCCATTAGGGCAGCATTGACTTAACATATCCTGACTACATAATAATCTCATATAAGAATTAAAGCAGGTTCTTGTATGGTTTGTACTGTACCACAGGGTTTTTTTTTTCTTTTCTTTTCCTTTTTTTTTTTTCTCTTTTCTTTAAGTTGTTAGTGATCTCAGTGTATGTGTTACAAAATTTCATTTTCTCCACTGAATTTTCATGATTCCTCATTCTCTTAGGCAACATTCTTTCTATGCAAATCATTCTTAGGCATACTTCAGTTGAAATCCATTGACTTAAGTAGACTTCTAGCTGTCATCAATTCTGTTTCAGCGTTCACATACATCCAGCTGGCACAAGGCTCTCCATTCCTTGTGTGAGTTGGGGTAACCTATGCTCTTCATTAACTGCCTTGCATCAGTTTTTCCTACTGTCTCTTTTGAGGGAAGCACTTGTTTCATCCTTACTTATACTTAAGAAAATTGCCCTAATTTCTCTTCCTTATGAGCCTCTTTCCCAGTTCATTTAAGCAACTTCTAGCACTCACTAGATCCTTTCCTGATAACACTGTTTTCTTCAGAAATTGGTATAAACAATTAAAGAAAGACACATGAGCCTCTTTCATGGCATCATCTTGCAGTCAAGAAACTCACCTGGACTGAGATGTGCATAGGTTGATATTGTAAAGGGATACAATGGAAAGAAACATTAGATATAGTTTGTGTCTTACAATGGTGGGCCTGTTAATTTTAACTTTTATGTTTCCTCTCGTTAGAAAAATTTGCCCTTAATTATTATGATATTTACACCAATTTTTCATAAATTTTTAAGGAATATCACTATAAAAGAAGATCAGAATGTAGTTTATTCCCTCATCCCCTAACCTAAAATGATTCATTATATCATGCATAGCTATCTAATGTTTTTGAGTGAGGAATATTTTCATACACTTTAAGAAAACTGAAAATTTGGCTAAATGCAATTTTTGTTTCCAAATAAGAGGAAGGAAGAAAACCTTAAAGATTACTGGTAATGATTCAAAACTGTTGCAAAGTCAGACTTTTGTTAATATAAAAGTTTTTCTATAACAATAAAAAATTCTAAACTAACAAATCAACAAAACATATATTATGTTTTATTAAGAGCTTAAATTGCATGTCTCTTCCACTTGAGATTTAACTAAAGACAACATACTCAAAAAAAGTTCCAAGTTTTTACTTCAGTCCTACTATTATAAACCATGGAAATGTATCTACGTCACTGAGGATTTGTTTCTTTAATAAGCACTGTGTAATCATTTCTAGCATTTTAAGCCCCACCAAACTATCTATAGATACAAAAAAAGCTTTTTTAAAAAGTTCCAAAGGTAAATAGAATTGTGAAGAAATAAACAGTGCAAAGCAGGTGATGTTTCCAAGCAACCTGTAATTCATTACCAAAAAGCAATTTAACAGTGTTCAAATCCACTTAACAAGATGAACATCTATATAGGCACTGAACATACTTTTTAAATTTCATGGCATATTCTGATACAAAATTTGTGACATTTGTTCATTTCAATGAGACTCCGTGAAGACAAATTTCAAATTCAGAACTCTGGGTATGTCCCATGTACCAGGACAATGAAATGACAAATACTATTACCATGTTCCATACAGTGGTCCCACATTAGGGGCAATATAAAGATCCTGGAGTATAAAGAAGAGCTGTATCCAAAAACTAATGGAAACCAGTGAGCAGCAGAAGTTAGCTAAACATCCAGCAAGCAAGCATACAAACTAAGAACTGAACAGGAAATCCAACCCATCAAAACTCTTAGAAGTGGTTTCAGATCTCTAGCGAATCTTCTGCTCTTTGATCTGTCACCTATTAAGCAACAGAGTGGCATATGCCAATTATCTTGTAGTATATAGAGCTTCCAAATAAGCATTTCCTAACCATCAACATTATCACAAGCATTATTAATTAAAAGAGACCTCTGCTTTCCTAGAAAAAGGAACGATGCTCTGATGGCAAATGACCTATTATAGAATTGGAAATGACGGCATTGTCAGAAGTTGCAGCTTTTGGATGGAGCATAAAGCAGAGATCTTGATGTTAATGGTCATGGAAGATTCTGTGTTGCCATCTGTCAGAAATTATTTACCAGTTTTTGCTGACCAAATTCCAAATTAAGAAGCTTCATTTCCTGGCACAAATTTACCCTCTATCTTAATTACAGATAGTGTCCGTCTTTGCTAAGACCTATTACACCACGTAAAGTTTTGAAGGTCTTCAACCATAATATATTCCAATTGCCTTTTTTCCCCTAAGATGCTCATCATTCCTTGGATTGAATTTTCATTAGAGGCTCGTAGATAATACTCCGATATTCTCAATCAAATGTAAGCATTTGTCGTGGGGCTGGCTGCCAAGGAGATCATTCTAAAGAAAATTGTATTTTCTTGTCTGTTTTTAATAACTCCTCTATAACTCTGCATAGCTTTTAGGAAATGAGGTTCAGTCTCTTTGTGATAACTTCCAAAGCCCTCAATGGTCTGACCCCATCTTGTGTCTAACTCTTTAGATATTGATGATCTGAGTTCTGTCCATCCTGCAAGTTCCTTTTATTCATCCAGGTTTTCTATTTATGAGAAAAGCTATCCCATCTAACCACATTTTCTAATTTTTTCCCTCTTACATCTTCAATCTCAATAAATCTATTCCTAATCAACCTTCCTCATCTCCAAGATTGGGCACATATCTCTTTCCTTTTTCACAATCCTCTTCGTTGTCACGCTTACATGCCAGAGTGAAGCTGTTTCTCTGCCTCTCCTACTGGAACATAAACTTTTAGTCCAGAGATGAGGTTACATTCCTCCTTGAACTCAAAGCCGTGCTGTGGTGTGACAAAAAGCAGTAATACTATAGTTGGTCACTTTATTCTGGGCCACTCTGGCATCAGACTCTTAATGTCCCCAACTCTTCAAGATTTCTGTCTTCTTCTCTGGTTCATATTTGTGGAGTTTCTTAGAGCTCAGTCATTAAGTCATAGTGCCTTAATATCTACAACACTCAAGATGCTTTTGTTTGGGAACATGATTAGAAGCTATCAGCATGGTGCTTAGATTCAAATCCCTGCATCTGTCCTTGTCTACAGAACTTCAGACCTGCTCAAGAGATCTATCTTTTAATATTCCTATTTGTCTATAAGTGTGGTAATCGAACAAGACTATTTACTTATCACTGCATTAAAATTATGTCTCCTATTTCTTATTTTCCATGCAAATAATAACAAACTATATTAATCTCTATGATATCTAAGGCCTATGTCAAAGTAACTTGAATGCATCTATTGTTTATTTTCTTTCTCAGCTGAGCAACTCTGCCCAAATGGCTTGGCTATGCTTTCCTTCTTGGATACTACAGTAGTCTTTCTCAGCTGCCATGCTTCTCTTCCAGCCTCTTGCCATACACACTTCAATAATAGCCAGGCTGACCACTTAAGTATGTGAAAGAAATCAATCTCTTTACTTATTCAAATCTGTCAGTTTTAATTCTCTTTTGAATGAGTTTCTAGCATATCCTCCTGGCTTACTAGGTAGCCCCTCCCTGCTGTAGCATATTCTCACCCTGCCCCCTATTTTCACTTTGCTTTGACTCCATTGGTCTTTCATTTCTCAAACAACTTGTTTAGTTTCTCTGGTTCTAAATTCCCTCTTGTTTTGCCTTCCTGTCCTTTACTTTGACCTACTCACCTAAACTTTCTTTAAAGGAGTCACTCAGTCGTTTGCTACCAGAGAACTTTATATAACAGCTATCATTACCAACCAGCTCTGTTTATAGTCAATATTTTGATCATATTTTTTCTGAATAATTAAGTCATTTTAATGCTCAACATCATACCCAGTCTTCTAATAGAGTTCCTTTTGTTCGATCATTAATCAGTATTTTTGACTCATCATCTTCAAACTCACAAAAATGATAGCTTCATCAGCACATGGGTCTTGTCTTGTCCTTCCAGTTGATCTAGAACCTTCAGCTAGGTCTTAACCAGCAGCAAGGTCCTCAGTACTTGCCAAATAAATGAAATAACAATTGTTTGTGACATTGAGATCAAATGAGTGGATTTACTATAGACAGTCAATACATGTAGACTGGGAAAAGCTACCTTAACTTTTCCCTCAGATTTTATGACTCTTAATGAAAACAACAAACAATTATTAAAATACTCCTTTCACCTGGTAGGCTGGAGAGGGCTTCGCAGAGTAGTTGATGTCTATACAAATGATGGTGATACTTGTCTTTAAACTATTTATCCCTGGTATGAGAAGAAAGAAATGCAAACCATGGAGGAAGCCTTAACAAAAGGAATTCGTGTTCACGTGATTATGTAAACATGGACAGGCACCTGAATAACATATGTTGTAGGTGGATAGCCACCACAATCCTTATTGCATGGCAAAAATTCTTCACTGTTTATCCTTGCAGTTTTACTCTAAAACTATTTTTCTCTCCCAAATTAGGATAGGAAACATTTTATGTTTTCTTATTGAAGAATTAATTATTAAAAACTCTGTAGGAACTTTAGAATATAGTAAATATAAACTATGAACATAAATTTGTCCTAATACACTAGTAATAATATATATGATACAGTGCTAAGTAAGTCTGAGTGTAAGGAAAGCTATAGAAGAGTTAACACAGTCTACCTAGTACAATATCAAAAAGCTTGGTTCTGAAATGTACTCCTAACTGTACCAGATAGAGTGAGTTAGACAGAGACAGAGACAAATAGAGAGAGATAGAGATGCAGAGAGAATGAATTTAGTCAAAGTAGAAAACAGAAGCATTTGGATGTCCTGCCACACTAGATATGTTGCTGCCCTGGGGGCGGGGGGGGGGGACCAAACAAACAAAAACAATGTTCTAGCATTCTCTGCAAAAGAAAAGACATTCCAGAAACTATCAAGTACAAACATCTTTTTGATTATGGATGGAAACTTTTATTACTACTTCCCATCCTCCATGCTGAGATTTTGTCTAGTTTGAACTTCTATAGGTTTTGTGCACGTGAAGGGAAAGATTTGACCAAAATATATTGTATAATAAAGTAAAACACTGAAAATTCTAAAAAGACAATCCAGTTTTTGTTAAGTTTATGCTTGGTGAATCCTGCATGAAAATGCAATTTCCACTCTCTAGAACTTGACAGAATGCCACTCCAACTGTATTTTAAACACTCATGCTTCTTGTCCACAAGATTTGGCACCGTCCTTCCTTTTTACTTAGGTCTTTTATCATATATATGCCAGTGAAATCACAAACAGGAAATTGATAGAGGGAATGGGATTATGACTCAGTCACCAAGTGCTTGTCCAACACGCGCGCGCGCGCACACACACACACATGCCACACACACGTTCTATGTTCAATCCCCAGAAATACAAGACAAAATAAACAAACAACAAAAAAGGTCACTGGACTTTGAAGATAGAACTTCTTGGAGCTAAATCTGCAGGGTACTGCAGAGTTCTTGAATATTATTTTTTCCCAGAATACCTTGTACTAGGGAGTTATTCACTGAATACTACACACCACCTACTTACATAGATAAAGATTATTTTGCTCAAGAGTACTGGAGGGTCAAGGGTATCACATACTCATCTGCTCAGTTGCAGTGAGAGAGCTCTCAGCGCTCTCCTGTGCTAACTTGTGATAACAGTGTGTAAGATGAAAGAATTCTATCTTACACCAGAAGACAGGAAAACTGGTTGCACACTCCTGTGCACATCCTGTGACTGAAAGACAACTCTCAAGTCTCTAACACTTAAAAAGCCCATTACTTCCCAATATGGTGACCAAACTGTGGTCAGTTTTTTTTTTCCCACTGTGTCAGATATTTGAGGAGAAGGGCTTAAGGAAAGGGAAGTTTCTGTCAGAAGAAAGTTTTGGAGACATCAGTTTGTCCTTCCAAGGCAGAGTAATTTACCTCACGGAGGCCGGGAAGCAGAGAAGGAAGGTGCCTGTCCTAGAAGCCTTTTTTCATTTCCCCCTTCAGCCCCGTTGCAATGGATCCTGTTGCCCACACTCTGGTTGGCTTTCCCTATGGGTCATTGTCTTTGAAAACATCCTCCTAGATACTGCTAACCTATTATGCATATTTCAATCCAGCTAATACTAACCATCACCCAAGAAAGACAGAGAGCAGTAAAGGAGTGTCAAACAGTGCTCAAATCATGTGCTGACTCTCTATGTGGTCTGCTCTGCAAAACAGTATAATCAAACCCACCTTTGAGTTAGTTGCTTAGTGGAGTCACAACCACAGTTCTTTTCTGCTTTAATGGGCAAATGTTCTAAGGATCAAAAATAGAATGTATGTAAAATGCTAGGCACATGCAAGGTACTGAATAGATGCCGTCACATCCTCATTTCTGATTTCCCAGTTCCTTGCGTTATAAGGTCCTTTATTCTGCTTTTAAATGTTTTTTTTTATTGAAAATAAAGTTATTTTCATACAACTTATCCTGATAACAGTTCCTCTCCCTGGTGCCCTGCCAACCCTTCCAACTACATGCCTCTCTCTTTCTCTAAAAAAAAAAAAAAAAAAAAAATGGAAAAAAAAGACAAGGTTAAAAGAAAATGAATAAACTAAAACAAAAAGAAGAAAAAAACCAAGAAAGAACACACAAGAAACACAGACACACACACCAACATATACACACAAAACCTCAAAATCAGAGACCATAGTATACAAGCAAAAGACCAGTAAGGGTAAAAAAAAAAAAATTGCCCAAACAAAGCAATATGAGACAAAAAACAAAAACCTCTCTAAAATTATGTGAGTTTGTTTTGTGCTGGCATCTACTGCTGGGCCTGCCCTTAAGTGTGGTTTGTATAACTAATGAGACTCCCTTAGAGAAACTAATTTTCCTTTCGGAATGCTTTTTTAATTGGAGATAGCTTCTTGGTTGGGAATGGGAGGTGGGGCCTTGTCTGGTTTGAATCTGTTCAGTCCCTATTCACACAGTCATAGTCTCTTGGAGAGCGTATGTCTGTCAGTACCGTGGCATATAAGAGACCCTGTTTCCTTGATATCACATGCTTCTCTTCTGCCTCTTCTTCTGCATAGTTTTTGAACTCTGAGTGGAAGATCTTGGTGGTGCCATTCCATTTAAGACTGAGAGTTCAAAGTCGCTCACCCTCCGCGCGTTGTGCAGTTCTGGGTGTCTGTATGAGTCAGCAACTATTGCAGGAGACATTTATCCTATGATGGCTGATTTTATTCAGCATTTCTTCTCTGTGTAACTTTTGGTCATCTTTTAATATTCAATTTGACATATTCTCAAATGCTTTTCAAGTGATCACATATCTTTCTCCAAATTTTCAGAAGCTCTTTTATGCTAGTGTTTTTTATCGACCCTATTAATTATAGCACAGGTGTATATTATCTAATATAGTATGTGTTAAGTTTTAATGTGCTTAGATCCTAAATATTCTATCCAAAGCCTATGTTTTAAAGGTTTAAAATTTGGTATCAAAGGTGCTACTGTGAGGTAATAGGACCTTAAAATATAGGGCCTAAGGAAGGGCTTAGATCATTAGGCCATTCCTTAAATCTTTATAAGGTAACCTCTTTGCCTCTCTGCTGACTGACCACCTCCATGGGAGCAGCTACCACTATCTGCTGACTGGAATAGATCTAAGACATTAGGGCTAATTGGTCATGGCAAAGACCCTTAAAGACTGTGAGTTAAAATAAACCTTTTCCTTTGTGAGATGACTGATATGACCTGTCACATCAGAGATCTGATATGTTGGTGGCAAAAAAAAAAAAAAAAAAAACAGAAAGTTACTGACAAGAGTTTAAACTTGTGTCCTTACATTTTTAATATTGTATGTTTTCAAACAATATATCCTTTTACATACTCAGAGTAAATCAACTTTTCAAAGTTATTTCTTATATAAAACTATCATAAATAATTTAGATTATGAGACATTTATCAATAAGTTATAAATTCTTATATGGCTAAGATATGAGTAATTCTGCTTCAAACTGTTTGAAGCCTATTGTATTTTACAAGTATATAAGGATCTACGAATTTTGCCTCAGTTCAGTTCTGTTATGTTTTTATAGTAGAAATCATGATCACAAATCCACATGAACTAATTTGCACTTTTGTTAAAGTCTTCATAAGAAAAGTAGTGCAGTTCTGTTCTGAGGTTAAAATGTACTATCAATGCTAAAAAAAAAAAACAACAAGATCTTATATTTAAGTAACATGTTGACTTTTTGTGTGAATTTTCTTTTGACTTTTGATTATTTTCCACATATGTGATAAAAAGTAAAATCCCTACATTTCAACTTATTATGTGAAGGTTCATCTGTTTGCTTACAGAGGTTATTTTTATGTGGAACCAGATACCACAAAATAATTATTTCTTTGACATTAAGGTGTTTTAATGTATTTATTTTTATTTTATCTGTATGTGCTTTGGCTACCTATATGTGTGGTGCATGAATGCCTGATGCCCACAGAAGACAAAGAGGGCATTGGATCCCATGGAAATGGAGTCACAGATGTGTGAAAGCCCCATGTGGGTGCTGAGAACAGAACCTGGTCCTCTGAACCATGACTCCAGCCCCAGAAAAAATATTTTTTAAATTCCAGTTGGAAAAAAACCTCAGTTATATCATTTATTTCTTCTGAAATGCAAAGTATTGAAGCACAAAAGTTAGTCTAAATGTTTCTTTGTTTTAGTTCAATTCTTCTGGCCTACTCTGTACTGGATTGCTCTTAAAGATAATTCGTAAAGCCACTAATTTTCTTCAAATAATGACAGGTTTCTGATACTTGCAGTCACTCTAAACAAGCTATTGTTAGTTTTGCCTTTTGTTTTAAATAGAAAGAAATGTGCCAAAGAACACCTGATAATAACTGAAATTCCTTAAGCAGTTCTTGTCTGCCTCCTGGAAATGAATGGCCATGTCTACCACTTTATCCTCTCCACTGATTGTAGAAACTGAGGACAAAAAGTTAATTTTTGGTTTATCAGTTCCTCCATATTGGCTGTCAGTAAATTATCCCTTTGATGGCTAGACCTCCTGGCTTCACTGCACTGGAAAGTCTTGTCTTATTTATTTACACCATCATTACAATTTTCCTTTTGTTCACCATCTTTATTTTCTTCACATTCTCTTCTCTCTTGATTTTATTTTATAATCTTCCTAGTTTGAATTTTATGGAACTTGCATTGTGTATTACTCTTTCCTAGTCCTGATTATTTTTGCATTCTCTTGTTTATACTAATTGGCTCCGTTTTTATTTCCAGTATATTTATTGCTAAATGGCATTCATTGCCGTTGGGCATGCATTAATTTATCTTTCAGGATTTTTCATTTTCTCTGTGTCCTTTCTTTATAGATTCCTTTTTGCAACCTCCATTTCACTTTACTTTTCTCTCATGTGTGTATTATTTTGCTGTTGTTTTTTAATGTGCCTTCATATCTGTAATTCATGCTTCATGTATTATTAGCAGGGTTTATAAAATAAACCACTGTCTGTTTGTCACAAACTATGTTAATTTGAAAAATCTAAAAATAGGTCTGGATTCACTGTACAGCAATTTGCTATTCTTCTTTATGGCCACATTATAGGGCTTAACTAAATAAAAAATAGAAAATAATATTGCAAAGTATAAAAACTATAGATGGTTTATAGACTTGTGATCAGAAAGGGAGAGTATATTGAAAGCAAATAACTGAAACATAAAACATCCCTTCAAAAGATATATTTAGATCTTTTGATGTATTTAATTAGAAAGAAACTAATATATGTGAGTGTGTATGTGCTAATACTATTCATTTTTTTATGTTTTTCTATGCTTCTCGCTTTAAAACCAGATGCGCCTTCTTCAAGAAAGCCTTTGAAAAATCATAGAATTAGAACAAATAAATATGTACTAAATGAGTTTTAGAGCAACATGAAAATCATCACAAATATCAAATAGCGATTCAGTGAGAATCAAGAATCCTTTAGACTTGGCCTGATAGAGATGAAAGGATGGCCAGTTTCAGAGACATTATTCTACCTTATACATAAATAAAACCTCAACTGGATCAGTGGCAGACCCTGAAGCTTGAAACCAGTGTGGATCTTGCTAAGAAAATGTAAATTTCCTTGTGATTAGTAGGACTCACAGGCCAATGAAAGTGAAAAAGCAACGCATCAGATCTGACGTAGAAGGACAACTCTGATGAGATAAGGGAGCCATGGATGAGTCACTAAATCCTCTAGGATTGTGTATTCTAAATAATGGCAAGGTAGAAAGAAGCCTAGAGCCATTTATAGAGAAAGGCTCTGTGGGCAAAAGACTTTGTCAAACAACCAAGGAGTTGGTGTGACTTAATTTTTCCAGAGAATTGAAGGCAGGTAAGGTAATAAAACAAAAACAAAAACAAAAAACCTTTCTAACATCCTTTCCTTCTGATAGTGCCCAGTTTCCTTTAACTATTTAGATGACTACAACCTTGAAATAGTTAGTGAGTTGTTATTAATAGTTCAACAAACACATTGTACATAGTCAATGAATAAAATAAGAATGCTGACTATTGAATTATTTTTTTATAGAATAAATGAGTAGTGATGCATCCAGACTTCTTAACACACAGCTAGTGAGTCCCCCAAAACAATGAAAAATGTCCACACATTCATGTAAAATGAACACTGATGCTAGTAAATTCTAAAAATGGCAGAATTTGGTTCTAAATCAAATGCAATTTGCACATTTACATACCATATAAGAAAGCATAACTATGTTCATAGTATATTGTTCAGTTCATTTGCATAATCTAATTCTGTGACACTTATGCTCTGCAAATAGTATTCACTATCAGATTTTGTCTCTTCTTGTCCTAAATTGCAGTTTTATGAACTACAGAGCATCTCAGAGAGAGACTGTAAATATCACAAAAATATTACGCCAATTTTTCTTTAAAATGGAAATTAATGTAAATTTTATTTCTTCATTTTCTAACAAAAGTAAATGTAGCCTGACCTTGTAGCTTAAGTGTGTTTACGTGTCTTTTAATTACAAACATGTAATATTTTAAAAATCATCACTTTATTTAAAAACTACTCATCCTGATAAGGAGAATGTATATTTTAAACACACCAGTTTGGTCAACCCAACATACTAAATTTCTAATATAAAGGCAAGTCTAACTGAGAAGTTAGTGGTGTGAAGCCTTGATTCAGAGACAGCATACACTCTGTTTCTCCCAGCATGCCAGTCAACTGTGTTAACCCTGTTGCAATATACTGGAGAAATACTAGACAATGATCTGCTACCTGGGTATTGTATGTAATATCACAGCTTTTCACAAATCTAAGTTACTTATCATCAATCATAATACATTTTTATAATTTATTTTCTAGAAATTGAATTTCAAGGAAATTATATAATTCCCCAGTATTGTACTGACAAATGTTACTATTGGATTGGGTTCCAAATCACCTGTCATGTTCTGAAACCAATTCTCGTTTCCACTGACACATCCCAACTATAAGCAGGGGAAGGAAATAGGCAAATAGGAAATAAGTTCTGAACAAACTAATTCTTAGCTTAGATTAAAGAACTGTGTTGTTTTATCCACAGAAGGTAAGCTACTTAGACCCTAAATAGTAATAATACAGAGGCTAAGCAAAAAATAGACTTCAATAAAGATACTGATTTTCTTTTTTTTTTTTTACTTTTAAAGATATAATATTTTTGTGTTGTGTTTTTGCCTTTTTATCAATTTATTCAGATTACATCTCAATTTTTATCTCCTTGTTTGTCTCCTCCTGTTCCTCCTTCTCTCTGTCTTTCACCCTATTCCCCTCCCCTAGGACTGTGACAGAAGGGGACCTCCTCCCCAACCATATGGTCACAGCCTATCAAGTCTCATCTTGGTAGCCTTCCTATTATTTCTCTGGGGGCTACCAGGCCTCCCCACCAAGGGGAAGTGGTCAAATATGGGGCACCAGGGTTCATGTCAGAGTCAGTGCCCACTCTCCACACGACTGTGGACAATGTCTTCTCCCTTGGCTAGATCTGAGTAGGGGTTCAATATTTACTTCATGTACTGTCTTTGGTTGGTGCAGTAGCTTGAGCAGATCCCCTTGGTCCGGATCTACCCATCATGATGTTCTTCTTGTAGGTTTCTAGGACCCTCTGGATCCTTCTATTTCCCTATTCTCCTATACTTCTTTCACTTCGAGTCTCAAGATGAGGTTCCTGAACCTATCCCAATCTCCTGCCAAACAGGTGGAAGACATAAAAGATACTGATTTTCTACTGATATGTTTAGTTCTTGTTTTTTCATTAAAACTAAACTTCAAAAATTGAATTTTATAAATGATTTTCTTACTTAATCACTTAGGATTCTTGCATTTTATATCTTGGTTTTCATCTCCAATTTATTGCAATAGCACCATATCAAAAATCATGTTGGTCATAATTGTAGGCAGAGGCGCTTTAATAATTTGACCTAAGTGTCACAGCTTTTATACGATAACATCTATGTGCTTTCTAAAAATGTTTTATATGTGTTCCACCATAGTGAGAATTGTTCACTCTAATGAGCCTTTTTTAAGACAAAAGTTGAATCAAGTACAAACTTTGGGTTCCCACAGACTTTATGCTGCTTTTCTGACTGTTACATTACAGCCTGATGTGTCAGGCAAGCATAATAATTTTGTTCATTTATTTAAAGTTATCAATCTATTTATTTATACTTTATCAATGCTGAGACTTGAAGCAAGGTCTTCCCTTGCTAGACAAACTCTACCATTGTATTATACTTCCAGACCTATTATTATTATTTTTGTTGTTGTTGTTGTTGTTATTATTATTATTACTATTTTTTTATTTTGAGACAGGGCTTTCCAGGCTTGCTTTGAATTTATGATACTCTCAATATTCTGAGTATATATGATTATAGTAATATGCTCTTACCCTGTTTCATATTTATTCTTTCCCTGTTCACTTTTTCCACACTAAAAGTACAATGATTATGTTTTTGTGTTTTAGTTGGTTATGCAATACAATAAGTCTTGTTTCCTTATATTAGTTGCTCCATTTTGTATCTTGGTCCAGTGTAGGTATGAAGATATCACCTGTTAAATTTGAGAGAAGAGGTTGTTGGGGATGTATTTAGATGCTATTCTTGTTGGTTTTTATTGTTTTGCATTATAGAAACTTAATCTAGATTGGTTTTTGACAAACTATGCTATTGGATGAGCACAATATTTCAAGTATTCTTGACAAGAAATACATCTGAAAGACATTTATCAGTGAGAATATGGTGGTTAGGGCCTCTTCACAGTGAAACAGTGAAGAAAAAAATCTGTGTGTATTCTTTCCCAACCCTGAATTTCTATGAGATGTCAAGCCAGTGTATTCTTTCTATTATCTATCTATCTATATAATCCATCTACCTATAAATATATTGACAATAGGTGATAGCTAGGTAGATAGATGAGAGAGAGAGAGAGAGAGAGAGAGAGAGAGAGAGAGAGAGAGAGAGAGAGAGAGAATGATAGGTAGACTTAAGTTGTTCGTGAATAAGAAATCCCAAAGAGTTGACAGAGTCTTTGGATCTAATAAACTGTAGAATGATTTTTACTACATTTCAACTACTATTGGAATTATGGCTACAACTTAGAAGCAAGGCCATACCAATAAGCATGTATAGATATCTATTATGTAATGTATAATACAAATATAAAAATCATATCTTTATCCATCTCTATCTATCTAGCTATCAATCATATACCTACTTATCAAACCATCTATTTATCTCCCCAGTCTTATCTCTATCCCCCTGTCTCACCTAAATATGAGAGAAATTATACATCTGGGTCTGGATTCAGTTTGCTCTAGATAGCATTCCCATGATGAACAGGGTTACCGAAAGATGACACTACACCCATCTTTTCATAAACCCTTTTTTATATATTTAGCTACCAGTCTTTAGGTCTTACTTCTCAGGCACTGCTATTATTTCTGTTTCAAAGATGAGAAAGCGTAGAGGTGAAGAGGCATAACGAATAAGATACCAAGAGGCAGTAGAATTTACCTACAATTACAAAATATTGAATATATTTAGTGGCCAGATCAAGACTTAATTCAAGGCTGGCATTTCAATAATCCAGGCACTTAACATTTGCACCCATAGCCTCACATCATTGGATGACAGAAGTATTCACAGTACCATGGGATGCAGGCCAAAATAGCAAGTGTATTTATTGCTGCTCTGGGAAAGACTCCACCCCATTTGAGGAAGATATTAAAGAAAGACTGGAGAAGGCAGACATTGCCTATCTTAAGGTGTCTTCTCGTGAAGTTAAATATGATTTGCCACATTTACATTAATAGAATAAAGTTCACCTATGTCTCCAGAGGCAAGAGTACGTAGAATTAGGCTTGAGTTGTTCAAGAATAAGAAGTTCCAGAGAGTTGAAGGAGTCTAACAAAACTGCAAAACTATTTTAGTGGTTTGAAACTATTATTAGAATTATAGTGAGCACTTAGAAATTGACCCATGCCAGTAAGCCCTAAATGCCGTACGTCTGTGAGGTAAAAAGTCTTTTGCTACTCTCGTGTAACTAGGTGTGTAACTTTTACCTCCCAAACAGTTGGCAGAGAAACTCGCAAAGCCAGTGGACAAAACGTCATTATAATGGGTGAAATACTAGCCAGTGTATAAGGAACAGCGCACTTCCTAAAAGGGAACATATTGCTCACTTCCTAGGTTAAAAAAAAATTGTGAGGGTGCTGTAGGTGAATTATGGGATGTATTTCCTGGAATTGGGCCACTTTCTCCTAGAGCCGAGGGCAGAAATGTGTTCTTGTCAGCTTCCCAGACCTTCCTCTTCCCACAGTTGCCCCACCCTCAGATCCTGGCCAGAGACGGTGCCATTCTGATTCCTGTTTGGGCAAAGGAGTAGTTTTTAATGTATCAGTGCTAGAAAATCCACACTTTTGCCATGGTCGTTATTGAAAGAGTCACTTCACCCATATCAAATCAAATTACTCTTGCAGGAAAGGTAGCGTGACTTTCCAACCTGATACTTATAATTTACCATGCCAGATGTGGGCAGAAGTAATGCATTAGTCCAGAGAGGAAAATAATGATTTCAGGAGGGTCTTTCTTCACTACAGGTAGAAATCACCAGTGCATCTGGACTTAAAAAGCAAAGCAACAGCAAATACAAGCTTACACGGAAGGATTTTTTTTTAATTTAAGACATTTTTATTATTATACATCACACATCACTAGGATATTTATGTAATTCATTTTCTTTCTTTTTCTTAAGTACTTTATACATACATTTCTATTATTACACATATATACAATAAACTACCTATAGAAATAAGAACCATGAAACAATCACAAATTATATATATATATATATATATATATATATATATATATATATATATATATATATATATATATAACTGATTCCCAAGGTGCTCAGGGAATATATATATATATATATATATATATATATATATATATATATATTACATTTACAGTATTTTGGCTATTTGTATCTGGATGTGTTGGTCCTAGGCATGGGCCTTAAATATATACAGTGTCCTTTTCTGACAGACAAACACTGATGATAACTAACCTAATATGTTCTTCAAAACAAGTGCTCACTGAGTTGCTTAAAGTCTGTCCCTGTTTTTATTATACATTGTTGTATAATATTGTATTATTAGCATCCTTCTAGAATCAATACTATCCTCTACCTACTGATCTATAGAAATATTCTCTCCTCCACTCTTCAACTCTCATCCCGCCATTAGTCCCCAGAGCCCTATTAAATATAAATTTTCCAAATTCTTTTCTGTGACTTTTATGGCCTGAAAGTAAGTAATCTGATTGGTGATGAAAACTCACAACAACACAGCCTGAGCACCTTGGGAATCAGTTCTGCCAAGCACTTGAGAACTAAGAAAAATATACTCTCACATATGTGGACTATAAGGGGCAACTGTGCGGCTCACTAGGTGTTAGAACAACAGTGGGAGAGTTTCTGATGTTGGTATGCTTGAAGACACAGCCAGCCTGAAAGCCCCAGTGATTTGGTAATGAAATCTTAGCCTGCACTGGGAGTGTGAGCGGGATGCAGTTTCCTAATGAACAAGTTTTAAAATACAGAGAGCGGAGTGACCCACTGATAACTCAGCCTTGGGTGAGTGTTTCCACGGAAAACTCCTATCAACTCATAGGAGTTGAAGGAATTCATACTGAAAGCTAGCAATAGGGCAATGCCAGCTGAGAACTCAAATGCTGCAAACAGTATTTTGCCTTTCCTGGTAATGGGTGTTTGGAGGTAGGCATGCATTGGAGAAGAGAAAAGTTTCAGAAGGAAATGTGAACAGACTCACATTTTAAAGACAATACAAAAGAACAAAATGAGAACAAATCACACACACACCTATCACAGGCAAACATGTTCATCAGTGTTTTGCCATGTTCCACATTTCTTTCTTTGTAATAAGAACTGTTGTTTAGAATGACGCCTGCCAGGTACTGCAGACATTCCCCATTGCTATGATTTAATATTTTATTTATTTTTAATTCATGGTATTTTGAACAGTCATTATAGGAGAGCGAGCTGAAACTCCCAGTTTCTTTCTTTGTTTGTTTGTTTTTTGACATGGGGCTTGCTCTGTAGCCTAGGCTGATGTCAAACTTGTCAGCTGATATGATTCTCCCATCCCAGGTTTCTAAGTAAGACAACAGACAGGAGCCCTACACCCAGCTTAAATTAAAGCATTTTAAACAAGATTTAAATCACAAGGAAGAAAATAAATTCAGAGAATTTTATTCATTCTGAAAGAACAAGAAAGGTCAATGAATTTTCCATTGTCAGAACTTTATATATTTCCTGTGTTATATCATCACTGATTGTACCTGACTAGGTTTTTTTTTTGAACAGTCTATCAATGGCAACATATCCTGATCCTGACCAATAACTGTATCTGTTATTTTTAATTTATAGAATCGATGATTGTGGCCTACTTTGTTGTTTGGCTTAGAAACAGTTGATGACATGAACAAAACCTCCCAACTCATGATCCTGAACATGAGGGTTTCCTGGAGCACATACTAAGGATATTTGCTTTCATTATCTTCAAGTTTGTAGTGTGTGTATATGTGGCCAAATTTAGACTGTATAGAATGCAATCTGAAAACAAGGATGTGCTAGGTAGGGTGAACACATAGAATCAGAAAACTCCTATGTTAATTGCGCTACTTATAAACAGGGCACCATAGGAAATACACCAAATTATTATATTTTATATTCTGTGTTTAATATTAGACTCCCAATTTCTTCTATCTGTCTCCCATTCCTATGTTTTCTTTTGTGCTCTAAAAAAAAGATAAGCCATAGATTAGCATTGGTTCAATATTATGAGATGCTAAACATTTTATTTTATGAAACACAATCTACCAGTCTTCAAGAGCATTCTTCTCCTGTTCCTCAGATCACAGGCATATGCTTAAAGGTCAGATAGCCAAACGGCAGCACTACCCTTTGAACTATTGGTAACAGCAACCACTTTCCTGTAAGCTTTTTGAAATATTTTGCTTTGCAGGAATAAGAGCACCGAGGAACTCTCCTGGCCTGAAGGTGAGGCTTTCATCCTGTGTGCAGGAAGCTCCAGTTCAGATGCCCCTCACATGCGGCATACGTGGACCGCTTTCTCTGCTCTATTTCCCTCACTGCTTTGTGTTCATATTACCTTCTTGGCATGCCTAGGTCAGTTCCCAGTTATGAATCCAAAGTGGTAACACATGGGACCAAGCCCATTAGCCTTCCTGCTCTGACTTCTCTTTCTGAACACACAGTTTATAAACTCTTGCTTAATGCCTTAAGGAAAACAGAGATGCAGTCTCAGAACCAAAATCAATGAAAACTTTGGCTCACTTAAAGAGTATCATTTTAGCTAGCTTTTCGATGTCTTATTACAACGTACCATTCTCTACTAGTTCTGCTAGAAGTAGAAACATTGATGGATGTGCTTTATCTTTTCCCTTCCTCTGCTATCCTGTAGCAAAGATTCTAAAGAGAAAATAAGTGCCCCAAGTCAGGTGCTTGAGGGAAATGGAGAAATCAGGGACTTGAGTTATACCCACAGACTGACTAATCAATCTGTGAAGTATTGAAAGTTGACTGCATAGGAGAAAGGCTGTAGATAAACGTTACAGTGTGTAAGTTGATAAATTGAAAATACTGAAGGGAACAGGCACACTATTTCCTATTTGATGGTAAAAATAATAAAGCTCAGGACTGTGGAATTATTGATTTTTAAAAATTTACTTTTTAATAGAATATGAAGTTAAGTACAATTGTTGATATTTTAGAATTTTAAATGTGTGTGCATTTGTAAAATAGGAAATGAGTGATTCCTCATGTACATATTTCATTGCAAAAACAAGAGTGAGAGCAAAGACTCACTGTGCACTCAAATATAAGTGGCTCTTTCTCCAAGCACACATGTTGCCTGTGATAACTTCTATAGTTGGGCACATGGCTAACTGACCCACACTAGCTGTCATGGTAGACTTTTTCAGATGCTATATATAATGTTTCAAAGTGGCATAGTTTGTATAATTCCTGTAATTTTGTTTTTGATCCTGAAAAAAATAATTCAAGTACCCAACTTGAATCTTTATTCTTTTTTGACTTAGACAGTAATATAGTGTCAACTTTAGAAAAGTATAAATAATAAAACTTGTAATAAGAATTAAGTTCAAGCCTGTAATGGTGGTACACACCTGTAATCCCAATGCTTTGGGAGCCAGAGGCAGGCAGATCTCTGTGAGTTCAAGGCCAGTCTGGTCTCAAAGTGAGTCCAGGTCAGCCAAGTCTACACAGAGAAACCCTGTCTAAAAATGCAAACTAAACCAAAACAAAGCAAAAACCAAAAAGAAAGAAAGATTTAAGTTCAAAATGAAAGAATCTTATATAGTAAGATTTGGTTCTTTAGAATAAATAGATATTAAAGTGCTTACATAGAAAAATAGAAGACAATGGCTATTTTTTTTTTCTTACCAAAGAAAAATGGAAGGTAGGGCTTGAAAGATGGCTCAGGACCATGGCTCACAATCACCCAATCCAGGGGATCCAACGCTTTGTCATGAACAAAGAATCATGTAGGCTAAACACTCATATAGACAAAATAAAATTAATATGCAAAAATAAAAATTTTAAACTCACAGAAGTAAGCACATATAGGCAAATTTTAAATAGATTTTATTCAATATCTAATACATTTATTGTGCTAAATGTTCATTTTATATCTTCAAAATATTCAGTGCAATAGAGCAAGGAGAACAAAACTGCCCATTTGGTAATCTTATACAGTAGTTAAGAGGGACTGTATAGGGAAAATAATAAAGGAAAAGATGACTGCATCAGACCCATGGTTATATCTTACAACCAGATTCAATCCTATTGAAAATTTGAAGACTCTTATATTAAGCAAAATAAATTTTGTAGATTAATACTGAGCATTAATATATTCTACTGACATGTTAGTATGTTTATTATTGGCTTAACCTACTCAAAATAACACAATGGTGTAATAAGAATTCTACTCTATAGCTTCCAGAAATTATTAAAATGTTGATATTCACAACTGAACAAGTTGTGTGACTGCTCAAATTTGTTCAATGGACCAAATTCGTATCTCTGTCTTTATGTTCCCCCAGTTTAAATAGTTCTTACATAGAGAAAATGAACTCAGAGTAAACACTCTTTTATATACAAATTCCAGTATTCCAATTATAAATGCACATTAGGAAGACTCCCAAGGGCTATGATGCTGGGATATCAGCTTTCTCTGGGTTTATCAATCTGATTGGAGAATGAAGGGTTGAAGAGGAGACAGGT
The DNA here is from genome assembly GCF_964271855.1 of Acomys minous. NCBI lineage: Eukaryota > Metazoa > Chordata > Mammalia > Rodentia > Muridae > Acomys > Acomys minous. The sequence continues at coordinate 81,077,903 of NC_140491.1, forward strand.
GAAAGGTTAAGACTTTGTCCAGCACACAGTGTGAGTGTGGCTTTGAACATTTGGGGAAGCAGCGTCTTGCAGTTGCATGTGCCAAAGCAAGGACCTCCTGATTCTTAGCGTCTCTGCATCTCCATGTGCGAGTGATGTAGCATCATCGTGCGCCTGCCTTCAATTCTGAAAGTTCCTGAACATTATTTGAGGTAGTTTGCATTTATTTCAAACTAGTCTAGCACATAACATAGAGAAGTTTTCATACAAATTCTGAATTTTTTAGTGTTGAGATGCCTGCTGAGCGCTGCTTGGCCCTGCTGCAGTTTTAAGGTGTACTTCGGATTTATATTCTCCCCAGATGATTATATTTTCCTGGGAAACGTTGATGTGTTCCCGCCAGCTTTGACTTCTCATATTCCCTTCTATACCCTCATCTTATTGGACGCTTGCCATCAGTATTAAATTGTTTTAATCCTGATTTTTTTTTTCCCACGTATTGCTGCTTTGCAGTTGGCGCTGATTCTTATGCCCCTTGAAAGGTACTTGTGTGGCATAGATTGAAAAAAAATTTGGCAGTTGCTGTCAGGGTTAATGTAGAAAAATAAATCTCTTATATTGCCAGTTTGGATTTAGTTTTCATTTTTAATGGCCCCAACAGATGTTAGAGGAATCCTCCACTTCCTGCACACTTCCATTTTTACAGCTGGTACTGCTTGACTGCTTCTTGACTTTGGGTGAGCAGTTCCTGGGTGTTTACACAGTGATTTACAGACTCTCTCTTGTAGACTATGGCCATCCTCTTCATTCACAATTTATCCTGAAAGGAATTGGATTCAATATCAATGTATCCCCTTACTATGTTATTGTGTCTAGGACTCTCCTAGCAATTGATTCTTTCCCCCACATAGTAATCTGAAAGATTAGGAATAGAAAGTATAATAAAACAACAACAACAATAATAAAAAGAAGTACAAATATGTCACTTACAAATAACAAATCAGCAGATCTGTCTTTATTGGCTTCTCCTTTCATAGAGTTTTGTCCATTCCCCTGCCCCCCAAAAAACACGCACCTTAATTTGGATCTGAGTAACATAGCTCCCTTGGACTTTTTCTTCTTCTTCTTTCTTCTTTCTTTTCAAATATCACCCTCTGTGAACTCTTTCATCAACTCCACTCATTTCTTAGGGCTCTTGTGACAAAGTACCACAAATGGGTGACTTAGAATAACAACGTCATGTTTCACAGTTTTAGAACCTACAAGTCCCAAATCAGGGCATCTCCAGAGCTATGCTCCTCCTGAGCCCCAATCATTTTGCTCTTCTAGTTCAATATGGATTGCCAGCCAGCTGAACCTTGACTTGCTGTGCATCTATGTAACTTACACCCTGGCAACCTGTGTCACAAGCCACAGTGTGGGTCTCTGTATCATCTTCCTTCTGTGTGTCACTGTTCATCCAAATTGCTCCGGTCTGATAAGATATTAGCCGCACTAAGGCACCTCATACTGACCTTATTTTAACTTCATTACCTCCACAGAGGATTTCCAGATAAGGTCATATTCTGAGTTGAGGAATTTAAGGTGCCTTTGCAAGGAAGGGACATAAGTCAATCCATAGTACCATTTGAAAACAATCTTTCCCATACCTGCTTCCAAAGAGAAGATGGATAGCGTTTATCTGTGCGGAGGACCCTGCAGGGCTGTACATGCCACTGTGCCTGCTCTTCTTCCCGCCATTCTACAGCACCAGTCACGTGCACCCTTGTTTCACGGTTTCCATAGAAAGAGGCCATCCAAACGCAATTCACTCAACAACAAGCATGCACTTACATGCATCATTCAAACAAAAACTTCACAACTAGTTTTTCAACGAATTACATAGGATTTATTTGGCAAATATTTCAGCTCGGTGAAAGAAAACCTAAGCTAAGCTGTCAAACGGCGTGAGGAAGAAAACCATCCCGGATCCGTAACACTAATCATATTTTTCGCTTCAAACTGTGTTAAATAGACATGTACAGGGTTACAAAAGATGCTAAGAAAGCGTATATGTTGTTGTTGTTGTTGGTGGTGGTGGTGGTAGTTGTGATGATGTGTTGGTTGTTGTTGTTGTTGTTGTGGTGGTGGTGGTGGTGGTGGTGGGTGTGGTGGTGGTAGTTGTGATACTCGTGCTGGTGAGTGTGAGTGTGTGTGTGTGTGTGTGTGTGTGTGTGTGTGTGTGTGTGTGTGTGCATACATCACCATATGTGTACCATCAGAGGTCAGTGGTGGAAGCTAGTTGTCCTCCTCTGTCACACTCCACTCTATTTCCTAACTGCTGTCACTGAACCTAGCATCCACAGACTGGCTAGACTGGACAGCAAACTCCACAGCTCCCTCTTTCTTCACATTGTGACATGCAAATTGTTGTGGTGACCAGCTATTTCTTTGAAAGCTAAGGATCTAAACTCAGGACCCCATGCTTCTTCATCAAGCTCTTTATGCAATGAGCCTTCTTTCCCAGCCCCAATGACCTTCATTAAATCACCATGCCCTGGACCAGTAAACAATAGTGATTTTTAAAAGTTAGATTAATCTAAGAGAGAAAGGTAGACCACATTTGAGGGAAATGCTTTTAAGTCAAAACTACTAGAGTGTTTGCCAAAGAAATCTCCAATGTTTTCTACTAATAATGCTAGATACTTGTCACCGTCGCTTGTCTTAAACACTTTTGTTTTCTTCTTGAAAATTGAAGACAATGTATTAATTTATTCAAGCAGATATCTTAGCTTGTTTAAATAAGTACAACTTGACAATATCTTAATTTTAATGAATTGTTATTAAAATTAGAGCGGGCTACTAATAAAAATATTTTGAAGTTATTCATGTAACTAAAACTAAAATATTTTAATGTCAAAATAATTTTATTTGTAAACACCTAGTACATTATTATGCTACTATAACCCTATATAACAGGTCAACTCATCTACCTTAGAAATATATCCTTACAAGTAGTCCTGCCTAACATAGAAAGTACATGCCAAATAATATGTGTTGCATAGTCTATGCGGAGCCAATTACTTACAGTTAGTTCTAAAGAGGTTCTACAACTAGTTGATTTGATATAATAACAACAAGTAGTTGATTCAGGAAAGAATGGAGATTTAAAAAGGTAAAACTCAGTGGTCCAGAAGAAGACACTAAATTAAATTTAGTTGTAGGCTACATGTTTTTTTGTTTTTTGTTTTTTGTTTTTGCTTGCTTATTCACTCACATTGATGTCACACACACCATGTTATGCTGACATGTTGCTTGTGAGGCAAAGGCATTACATGGTGCGTTATTAAGCAAATTGCAATGGGGAAATAGCATAAGATAAGGATTCTAGGGCTAGGAATGAATAAATGCCTTAGAGTGCATAATGAAATCTTTATAACTACTGAAAATAGGGGACAGTGTGGGATAGAAAGTTGAACTAACAGGAACCTTCCATGCTTGTGTGGGGTCACACTGGAAAGTCCCTACCATCCTCCTTAGGCAAGTGACTATCCTTCTATAGAAAATACAATGCAGGAAACATACTTGCAATTTTTATTAAAACAAAAACAACAACAAAAATTCCATGATATTTAAGCACATGCCTGTTAGATTTTTTTCCCCTTTCGTTGATTTTTTTTTTTTATGGAGTTGATGGAGATAAAAAAGATCAGCCTGTCAGCTTGCTGGCATGAGGTTGGAGTGTTTAGGGTTTGTTTTGCCTTTTTGCAAGATTGGTCCACAAGAACTTTAAAAGGAGAAAAAGACGATGCAAATTAAATACGTTAGAAACGTATGTCCCATCTGTTTTCGTTTCATTTTTAGAATAAGGTTTTCATACCTTCTTTTATTTTTACATTCTATGATACCACACTATAATGTTGGCCACCTCAGAGACAACTAAATTAGCTATCCTGACCATATGGAAAGGAAAAGCTTTACCAGCGAAGGAAACAAATTTAACTCAGGCAAAATGGCCTATGTGTTTTAAAGCTGGGGGGAAAAACACATTGCTGAGAACGTAGTAGGGGATATAACCCACCTGGGTGAGTGAAATTTGAAGAGATTTGGATATTCCCAAATAGTTTCTCTCTTCTTGGCACCAGTCGGGAATCGCCCATGTCTGAAGTGTCCTTCTGTTATAGACTGGCATCTGGATGCATTTGTAAGTAAACCCACAATCAAAGGCATGAAAGACCAGCTATTTCTGTCTTTGCTTCTAAGAAGAAGTGAACCAAACCTTCTCTGGCTAGAACACATGCCATTATGGGAAAAAAAAAATGGTTCAACACACTTCACAAAAGAAAACTTTCCCCTAATATCAATTCTTTGAGAAATTGAATAAGACATCCCTTTGCGAAAGAGATTTTGCTTCATTTCTCCAAATGTCAATAGTGTCAAGCCTTTGACAGAATCCCTGGGACACCATTTCATTTTACCTGGAGAGAAGAATCTTATAAATTCACATATGAAATTGATGACAGCTTCAGAAATCTACGAATCTTGGGTTTTCACATGAGCCACAGGGAGGGACTGGAGCTCACAGAGGTAAAGCACGTGTTGTCTGACCACAGAGGAAGAGAGGAGCAGCTGCTCAAGGCTGGGCCTCTCCAGGTTGACAGTGCACTTATTTACAATGAATTAAGGTATCCATTATGTGGACAATCTGTGGAGACGGTAAACTCATTGGTGGGGAAGCTGCAAGTCACACACAGTTATGGGAATTATTTTCTACCAACCTCAGCACAGGGCTTTTTGGAGTTTACAGTCCTGATACTAAAATTAAACTACATTTTATCGAACTAATAGACAAAGTTTTAAGTAAGGGCATATTTTAAAAGTTTTCCTATAAACTTTGGAAGGGCTTTTTTGGGACATTATTACTAGAAAATGTTTCACCAAAGTATATAACCAATTACCAAACTATTAGAACTATTCATGTTGTGTCTCCATATTTTCCTGTACTGGGAGATGGAATTACAGTAAGAGTTCTCTTCACCAATAAGCAAGAGCTGCAGAACTCTCAGGCCCAAGACTGTCAGAGTAAAAAGTCCTCCTGATGAACTAATGACAAGAACTAATCAAGCAAGAGCAATTTTTATTTTGAACTACAATATAAGGTAGTAAAGGTTTTCCAGCTCATGTGGTGATATCATTAAGATGATGAGCTATCATTAAGGTGATATTCTTAAATACCCGTGTTTCGATGGTGGGACATAGTGAAAATTCTCTATGCTGCATAAATCAACTACCTCGTACTCTTTCCTGATATTCCTTACTGTTCTTATTCAATTCTAATTATTGCCATAGTCCAGTTTATAGCCAAGTGTTTAAAATTGAGTGGCTTCCTTAAAACATGCAGGATGTCACATTACTGATGAACAATGGATCTGTGTTCCACTTGAGCTGTATTACAATCCGTATTACAACTCGGCCACCAACACAGAGCTTACAGGCCACCTGCATATCATTAGGAAGCCTAGTATAAAGTAGACAGAAATAGCTGTGGATTTTTTTTTCTCAAAGTGTGTGGAGATGTGAATGAATTGTTCAATAACTAAGTAGGTATAATCTAGTACATTCTCTTTAAAAAATTGATGTAGTTAAATAAGCCGTGTATAAAAAGGAGGCTTCTTTTAAATTTTAGAGTTTGTTTTGTAGCAAAGGAAATAAATATTTTCAATGATCATTGAAAGATAGGAGAAGAAAGCAAAACTTTATTTTAGATTAAGAGGCAGAGAAGTCAACCTACTTGAAAACCGTGTTTGAGAAGAGAAAGTGTAAAGGAATACCAGGTTTATTTTTTTTTTTTGACCAGTTATGGATTCCTGCAATAACCTCCATCTACTGTAAAAAAATAAATAAAAAGAAGAAGCTTTTTTGAAGCTACTCTTGGTCAAAATGTCCACGAAAATTAATCATGGGGTTCCCAAGCCCAGCTGATCCATCCACCCCTACAACCGTCCCACCTAAGGCTCAGGGAGCATCATAAAAGAGGGGGCAGAGACACTGTAAGAGCCAGAGGACCAGGATAGCTGCTGTGATGTGGCATCGTCCATGTGTAACAAGGATTTCAGGAAATCTTAGAACATCTCAACAATATTTTTTACTGAAATATGATCTGAAAAGTATTTAAGAACACACATGAACGGAAGTATGTACACATGTACATATTTACATCTATAACAATAATTAAAAAGAGACAGTGAATTTGAAAGAAAGCAAGAGAGCTACAGAGGAGTAATTGGAGGAGGGAAAGGAAATAAAGAAATGGTATAATTACATTATAATATCAAAACTAAATTTAGGTAAAGTCGATCATGAGATGTTCTTGTGTAACGCAATGATTTCTGTTTTTTTAAATGCATATCTTGGTATTGTTTTTGTTTCTGCTCCTAATGCATTATTCCTCTTTGCAAAGTATAATTCAGTACATGTTTTGAAAGACAAAAGTGGCAGGCTTCAATGTCTGGTGCATTTACTAATAAGCCCAGGTCTGTACCAGATGGGCAGGTGAAAATGTGATTATGAGGTGTGGAGATGGTTGTGTCTGTGTAAAACATGCTCTCCAGGTGACTTGTGCGTCTGTTATGTTCATGATTTCCCTACATGATGCTCCTTAGGGTACGTAAAGAGCTAATCCTGTACCATAAAAAGGTCTACAGAAGAGAAAAATGTTGCTGCTTATAATACAGCCACAATAAAAATGTTTCTTCCTATTTCATGAAAATCCAGTAAACAGAAAGGTGTCAGGATTTGTCCCCGGTCAGATCGAGAAGTTTGTTACTGCAGGGTCATCTGGGGAAATGCTGAAGCGGCCTTGCTATTTACTATGTAATTGCACAGTAAGGCTCGGGTTGCTTCATTCTGTGTGACTCTTCAGTGAGATGTGCACGGGGCAGACAAAGCCAAAATCCATCCAGGTGGTAGAATTCCCCACATATTCATTTGGGCTGAAGCCTTCAAATGTCAGGTGCCTGGAGAGCTCATTTAATGAAGGGGTTATCTCTGCCAACTAGTCAGTAGTGTGAAATATTATTTATGTATGGAGAAGGCGGGGGCTTTCCTGTCATTTCCTTATGGGTTTGGGCAAGTTTCTCCTCTCTAGAATGCAAGTTTTCCATAGCAACTTTACATCAGCTCCACTCCGTTCGTTCTGTACCTCTGGCAAAAGGTTTTCATAGGATTGATATCATTTTCATTTAAAAACAAGGAGCTCAGATGAACCAATTCTTTATTGAAAATACAACAGAGAGAGGCAGACAGTAAGGTACCGTACCCTTGGTTAACTTTTAACTTATTTAAAAGTAGCTTGTTGAAGATTGAATATTTCTGTGTTTCACTAGAGCTTTTAAATATAAAAGAGATATGAGACTATATCTGACACCATCAGGCATATTATATTAAAATTTATGAACAACTTCATCAAAAACCACTTTCCCTCTCCTGCATGGAGACAGATTTGTTCTGACATGAACGTTACATGGCTGGTTGCAGCCTCAGATTAATGCGAAGACCCTGGCGATTCCTTTTAGACGTTATTTTATGAAATAATACCTGTCAGCTGCTGCCTGATCCTAGAAGAGGGGGCAGGTTTTCCAGGTCATCTTGCCATCTGTCAGCAAAAGCTCATCTGTCCTTCTGCATTACCACCTGATCTGTGCTAACAGGCCTCACGGGGAGGCCTGCTTCATTGGCCCAGTGGGAACCAGAAAAAGAGACTGCGTGAGGACATCACCTGTGATGCTGAGATTTAATTATCACTGAAGTGATGAAGATGTGCACGCAGATTGAAACGCTTTTGAATAAATTCATGGAGCGGGCTATTCGCTTCCCACCCACCCCCTCCCCTCCTGTTCCGGTTTACCCCTACCCTCAGCCAAGTGTAACTACTCGTTTCAACAAAAGCTTATAATTGCACTTACCGGGAAATCCGTGGCAAGCCCCGCACCCCACCCCCACACTGGGGGTGCCCCAGCATACACGTTCCACTAAATATGCCCACCAAAGAGCCAACCCGAGGAGAAAGAACAAGCTGTGAACTTTGGGGAGAAAATGTCTTCGCCTTTCACTGCAGGCTTGGTTATTTTCTGCCAAAGTTCCTTCTTATCAAATTTTAAAGCTGTATTGATTGTGGCTGGCTTGAAAATCAGATTTCATTGTGGGGCCCACTTTTGACCTAGGGTTTTGCTCAGTTTGTGGCAGCAGCACCGTGGAGTTACCTGGGCTCTCCTGTGGAGAGTTAATGCGAGGGTTCGCAGTGGAGGTAGAGGTAGGAGAGAATATAAAAGGTAGACAGGGCTTAGACAGCCCCCGGAAACCCTGGGACTGGGCGCTCCAGCGCGCGCTCGCGTGCTCTCTCTCTCTCAATCAATACCCTATACAAAAGTTATTACAGGTCCAGGCCTTTTTGCCTTCAAAGCCGCTTAGGCTGTATGTGGCATTAATTCTCTCCTGTACAAAAATGTAGTTGATAATCACCTGGCTGAGAAAAGGATTTGGGGTTGGAACAGCAGATTTCCACAAAGATTACAGAATAAAACCTAGTTTCTTGGGATAACTCAGGATAATTAACTGTAGTGAAATATATTCCCCTCGTTGACTCGTGCCAGTGTGATACCTTTGTTAGACGCAACTACAGAGAAACACTTAGGCCATTATAAGAGGCGAGATCTGATTTTTACCCTGTTCTAAACCATGCTATGCGGCACAATACAGGGTTTTATTTCCTTGATTTTCAGGAGCCTGCCTTAAGTCTAGAGGCCGATTATTAAGCAAGCACTTAACTCAATTGACTCCTAATTATAAAGTTACAAAAGAAAATCATACCCTGCCACCATCCCTCCTTTTCTGCCCCAACTACATGACCCTCAGTCACTGTTGCCTTGGCCTTCAGAGGTTCCAGAATCCTCTTCCCACTATGTGTTACATAGCAAGGGACATTGCCCTAAGAAGGGGGGTTTGGGCTAGCCAGAATTTCCCTAGCACAGTGGTAAGCAGGGGCTGCACATAAACTCCTTGTTCTTTTAAAGGAAGTCACAAGCAAACATTGCTTTAATTCACATTTCAAAAACAATTACTACACACTCAACACATTTATCATGTTGTCACTGGAACCTGGGAAAGGTCATTCTTTGGTACTTAAGGTCACAGAGGAGAATGCATTTTTAGAAACTAACACATAAGCTGTCCACAAGATTCCTAGGGGACAAATAGAGATTCCCCATCTTCCAAAAGAGTCGACCAGTGAATATGATAACTGGGACACGAACACATACCAGACTCTGAATGCTCAGTTTTGAAAGTTAAGTCCTGTGCATTGTGGTATGCAGCTCTTGTGAAATCGTGTGCTGAGAAACACTGTGATACTTTTCTACAGGCTGAAAGTTTTACTGTCTGAGATCACATGAAGTTTTATGAACTTTCCATTTTTCAAATAATTGTAAAGACTTTTTAAATGAAGTTAGTAAGTTAGATATAAATATTTAAGCTATACATTGAAAATTATGTTATATAGATAGAGAAATTATTTTCTCATACACAGTTGTCAACAGCTGTTTCATTGGTGGGTGGTTTAAGACAGTGTGGATGCTATTGAGTGCCAAGTCTAGCTTAGATAATGAGAGTATGCAATTAGTGTGTATGTGTAATATGTGAGCATATTCCCAAAATGCACATCCTGTGACGTTCAGTGGCATTAACACCTACAATCCTCTCACAGTAGATAAGACTGGTGCTGTCTGTTAGCAGCTATGCAATGCTAGGAAGTCCTGGAGAGCAATAGGCATTAAAGAAACATAAGCGAGAGACTCGGGAATGTGTGGAGAGGTTTTATTGTTTTAGATTGGGGAGAATACCTGAAAAACTCTGTATAGCAGGGGCAACTCCTTATTGTCATTTTTGACCTCTTAGTGACTAGTTTCCAGCAAATGTCATTGCTATTGGTGAGTTACTCATACTCAGTGAGAGAATATCTTTCCCACAAAAGTAGCTTATTGTAGATATTTACTTAAGATGAACATAGCATAAGGCTTCTTTGAGGGCCAAGTCATACTTAAAAGTACAATAAGGAAGGGAAAGAAGAAGATGGGAGAAAAGGAAATAAATGATTTTGCAGACATACACTATGTATTTTGTTTACCTTTATACAGAAAAAATCACTTTTCTCAAAAGAGCTTATTTAAAGTATATTTCATTATATAGGTCTATAGTCCTGCTTGGACTTTGGAATTTGTGAAATTAACAGAGGAAAAAGAATAGACATCAATGTCCTAAAACATCTGAATAGTCAAAACCAGCATCCTCTCTCTTACATATATTATATGATTCATGTTACTATAAATCCTATAATTTAAAGAATGAAATTTTCAAATCTATATTTTATTCCCCCCAAAGTGGGACTTCTGTCATCATCAAGGCAGGCACTATAGCTAATATTGATGAAAAGAGTGCAATTTCGCTATAACGTATCTTTTGGTGAAAGCACTCCAGATAATTTACAAAATCTTTTACCATTATTACTTAATCGATAGGCAAGAACACCAAGTGGCTATCTAGAGCAAAGCTATTGAAGGTAGCATCCTGCAGAGGGCTTCCTTTTCTGTTGGGTTGTAATTGGAAACAAAATAAAGAAATGCCTTCTGTCACTACGGTAGAACAGCTAGTCTGACAATTAGAACACTAGCGGAGGGAATATACCCATCACTTCTTCCCACTAATGTGGTTGATATTGGCATTCTTATGTGTCAGAGGGTGGAACCTGACAAGATTATGTCCAAACTGCTTCCCTGATTTAGAAGACAGCAAAAATTATCAAGCACTTTCTTAAAACCCCTTCTTTTCTAAAATAAGGCTATTAATTATTGATGCATATACAGTGATCACTAAATAAGCACACAATACATGCAATGACAACTTAATTAGAGCTTTCAAATAGATTTCTTTGCTCATCCATTGTGACAAACATTTAACTTCCCTACAACTTTGCTGCAACCTCATTAACATTTTGCATAAACTAACAGACTCATAGAGATGAAAGCAGATATAAATATGCTAGTCTGTGAAGCATGGGAGATGCCCAAGGTGACTCAAGAGCTAGTGACAGGCAAGACAAGAATGTAAGCATCAAGTAACCCTTGTCCTTATCAGGACTTTGAAAGAATAAAACGACTGAAAAACAGATGTTATACCGTAAATTATGGACACATGAAAAAGTATTGAAAGTATCATGAGAAGAATCATTTGTGGTTCGCACATGGTTCTAAAGCAACCTCAACTCCATGTGATGAGTAAGTCATATGCCCTGTGTGGTTCAGCAACTTCAGCTGCACATTAAACAGTGATTATGATAAACGATCTCAGCCTCCCACGTCCTGAATGGTGACTTGAATAGCCAGTACTGTCTGCCACCTACTGAAAAGAGCAAAGTTAGAAAGAAACATGAAAAGGGTGTCTCAAAACAATAGAAGACAAATTTCAGCAGATGCATCTCTTTCTCCAACTTTAACACTCATGCACTATAAGGAATTATCGAGTACACATCGGTATGATATTAACTTCACATTTGAAAAGCTTCTTAAACTAAGAGCAAAGGAGACAAGTCCTAGATCAGGTGATAAAGTGTATTTTCTATTTCTTTGTTGCACATTGTGACAAGAAGAAGATAAAGTGCTACAGGATCCTGGACTAGGTCATATTCTTAAGCAAAAAATTGTGAGAGTGATCAAAACTTCCCATGCAAGGAGGGTATACATAAAAAATCACTGAGAGCAAAATAGAGAGGTTTCCTCATGATCCAACACCAGTTTGGCAACAAACCAAACAACTTAAAGCACCTAGACTTTATATTTGAAAAATATGATAATATCTTAAATGTATAATTATTGCCATTAAAGGAGTTCATAATTAGTTAGGGAACAGTATGAATATTGATTCAAATATAGATCAAAAGGAAAGTAAACCAGACTATCAGGAAAAAATTTCAAAAACACATATGGCATGTCATTATTAAAAGTTTTAAAGAACTTTTATCTTATCAGTATTTTGTCTTCATATATGTCTCTGTACCATATTATATCCCTGCCTAGTATGCTGTAGATGCCAAAATGGAGTTTCTGGCCCCCTGGGACTGGAATTACAGGTGGTTTTAAAGGCATCATATAAATGTTGGGAATTGAAAACTAGTTCTACATAAGAGCAGCCAGTGATCTTTACCATTGAGCCATCTCTCCAGAACCAGAATTTCATCATAGTCAAGAAGAATTAAGTTGATGTTGCAACGCAGGGAGGAAGTTTAAAGATATTTCAAGACTAAGCACTCAGTTTCACACACACACACACACACACACACACACACACACACACACACACACAATTCCAACACTGACCTAGAACTGACTGAGAACTGAAAACTACATGTAAACAAGTTTATGACTGAAATTGATGGGTGTTTTTGCTATATTTGAAGACAAGTGCTCATTTAATACTAAAATTGTTTTAAGCAATATCCACTCAGAAGAGCCAAGAAAGACCATCCTGAGGATTAGATCTTTAAGTTGAGACCAGAAGAATAACTAGGAATGCCCAAGAATGTCTAGGAGATGGCAAAGAGAAGACTGTGGGGCAGGACAGAGCATAATTTATTTAACGATAAATATACTTGAGATAGATGAAATTAATGGGATGATAGGGTACATCAGGATGCATGTAGTAGAGGTCTTTGTCAGCCATGATCTACATACTTCTTTCTGACTGGACTGTGTGTGATCGTTTTAGCAAGGAGAGATGGAGAAGGTTATTCTGGAATGCAAAGGACCTAGGAGGATAGTTCCAATCAAAATCTGAACCATAAAACAAAAGCAGTTAGGAGTTCCATACTCCATTTTTATTTTATCAGCTATTATTGTGAAATTATTTGTCCTTATCACTGTGCATTGGACATGATCAGCTTTTGTATTCCCTTAAATTTTGATCATAAACCAAAGATTCTTCTCCGATGATCTTACCGAAATTGAGATGAAATACATTTTCCCAGTTCCTATTGTGATGAGCATATTTACTCAGCCCTGATTAAGAGTAGTAGAGAAACACTGAACAGCTGCACCACCATTGGCTTCCATGCGAGAAAGGTAGTCCATTTTATCACACTGAAATTGATGCCATCTTCTGGTCATTTTAACTAATACATCAAAGCAGGTAAGCTGAGGTCCAGCTTGATTCAGGAGCAGCATCCGTGTTTACAGGTCTGCATAGGTGGTGGGCACCCTGCTTAAGGTGGCCATGGTGATTGCACTAACAAACTGGTTAACACCACCATGGAAGAGCAAGTAGGGAATTTGACTCAATGAAAGAAGCTACCAGTTTTTAGAATCGGTTCCAGGTGAAGATTTTTAAATAAAAATACTACGTAATTTTTGCTTTCACCAACACTAGCATAACAAGACTCCTAAATGATTTCGTGAACTTCAAGCTACCCTGAAGTGGGAAAAAAAATGTTGGTTTTCTAGATGTCGGCTGAGGCCCAACAGACAATAAGTTCAGGAGAGAAGAAACACCTTGATATTCAGCACATTGCCCAGCATTAGCTGTGGTAACTATAATAGTTTCAAGTGGATGGCTCTTTGAAGTCTGTAAAGTTTATTTGTGTGACTTAGCCCATTATTTATCTGATTTACCAATTCAGACAATGAGAGAAGGTGAGACCCAGCGTCAGAGGATGAGGAAGGGGAGGTTCCGGAATTGTCTGTGGCAGGTGTTTAAAGAGAGTTCTTGTTCTCCATGATATTTTTTCAAAGCAGAAATGAAGGCCATCACACTTTGCCTCCTCAAGTGAGCCTTCTATAGGGAGAGATGGAGAAACAGATTCTTTTCAAGAGGTCATGACATACACCTTCAAGCACAGTTTCAGGAGTTTTTCCACCTCTATGAATAAAGCATTGTAACAAGTGAAGGCTCAAGTTTCTTAACCAATATATTTTATTACAACTTATTAACTGAGTGTACGTCACCTATAACCCAGCTAACCAAAACAATAGTAAAAGAGGATTAATAAACACAATAACAAAACCGTAAAGGATATCAGTTCCCAGGAACGATTCTCCTGGCATAATCAACAGGATTTCTTCTGCTAGAACCTGGGGTAATCAGAACCCAGAACCTCAGCAGGAGCCGGAGTCCAAAGCCTTCCCTTGAGTGGTTCTCTCTAGGAGCTTCTTGAAGTGGAGCGATGAACAGGCAAAACTATCCCAAGTCTCCAAAAGCCCTGCCTCCAGTTCTGGACTCATTTATATATCTCCTCCCTTTCAGCTGGCAACAATCAAGATCCCGCATGAGGTGGTTGGTCTTCTAGAGGATTAACCTCACCTGTTCTCTCACAAGACCATTCTGATCCCACTTTTGGGATCATAAAAAACAGATTTATCTTTCCTTCAAAAAGTACCGATTTTGGGGCTCAATATCATTACTAAGAGTGATGATGACATAATTATATACATAGATAAACTGTCGATGTTACTGTTCTATAATGCTATAAATACCTAATTTTCTGATTACTAATCTTTAGACAATCACTTTCAAAATTATTTTTGAATCACCCATTCAAAATGCTTAAATCAGTACATTCCATGTGAGAAGAAGATACAAAAATAATGAAATTGAAAGGAATAGAGACCTTATAAATCTATTTATTAGCAATAAACAGAAGAAATACAACATGGCTCTAGAACAATTTACTCAGTCTTGATTTTTCCTTACTAATTTTTTCCTAGATTGCAACTGATAAAATCTAGGACTTTAAGCAAGCTGGTCTCTCTGATGCTTTAATTCCAGTAGACCATACAATGTCACATTCTTGTTTACTTCCACTAATTTTAACTTTCCTTGACATGTAGGCCTCTTTTATAGTGTTTCATCTTCATTTTGCATATAGAATTCCTATACGTACTATTTGAAATGTGTATAGCCATATTTTCAATTCATTGATTCAAATTTTTTCAAAGAAAGGAAAATGATCGATTGCTTTACTGTGCTACCAGATGACATCTGAAAGCTAGATACAGAGAATCATCGTTAACTCTTCCTGCTTTCAGATGTCTACCCTTCGCACTGAATAGTGATCTCTTTAATAACCTGTTCTTAAAAAGTTTCACAATGATACAAGATTGCCTCTGTGTGAGAGCTACCTTCTCACATTGCAAATTCAGATTCTTCAGCATTAGCAACTGCACCCCAAGGTAGATAGTCAAGAGATCCCAGGTAAGGGGATTCTGTTCTGTGATTTATGCAGTTAATGTATATCTCAACTATAGGTAAATTTGTCTTCTCATTAACTCTAAGCATTGGCTTTCCCTAGGATTTTGCCACCACTGTAGTTGTTTAAACAAAGCAGGCTGTCTCCTGTCTTGGAAGCTTTGAGTTTTGTGTGCTGTTATCTCGGCTACTCATAAATGCATCCAACCTGCATGTCCATCTGCAGGGTTGGTGATTCCCTCCAGAACACACTGAGGCACACTCAGTTTACAGACACAGACAATTGCTTTAGAGCTTCCTCCAAACAGAGCACTACATGACTGAATGCAAATGACCAGTTCTGATCATCACTCACACTGTGAAATGGAAATAAGCTTTGCTGAATGGTCCTGAATTTTCTGGTTCATAAACAAATAGAAAAAACTAACTGTATACACCGAGTTTTACGTGCAGTTTGGCCACAATACATTTTCTCCCTTTGCAATGTTTAATAAGAAGGGCCCTTCTCATTGCAGTTCCATTCTAGTTTTAAACTTCCCTATCACAGATGATCAATTGCTTAGAATAAATGAGGAAAAAAATCCTTAAACTTTTCAAAGTGGTTTCTGGTCTCCAATTACATGGGATTTTTGACCTGGCTAGACAGAAAATGTTAACACAACTTCACTACTAAGCAAGTCTGAACATGTGTGTGCTTGACTTTTATTAAACTCCTACTGAAGAAACAGATTAATTGGAGGCTGATTCACTGGTGAACAGGCGTTAAAGACAGAAGGACCTTCTCACATTTTGTTCTGTTATCCAGGCTTATGCCATCTCAGGTTGGCAAGGAGATCCCAACTGCAGTGTTTTGAAATATAACTGAAAGAAATTGTAGAATAACAGGTGCAAAAAAAAAAAAAACCGCAAGCCACTTATAAAATGTTGATCCGGTTCCTTCCCTTTTCTCTTTCCAAATGGCCACCTGACACTTTATGGGCTCAGGTACTGCCCAAGTAGCATTTTACACAGTACTAAGACTGTGAAAACTGACATTGGACGTCTGCAGCTGCCACAGTTACACTTTACAGCGCCCCTCCCCCCCCCCCATTAGACAATTATTTTAAAAAATGAAGCCAGGTACAATCATTGAGAAAGCTCTTTGGATAGTCTTCAATACATTAAATGCTGGGAAAGCCCTTATCAGCAGCCTGGTGTATATCTACAAAAATCTGGATGTAAGACCCTTCTGTTTCCTTAGATGTTTAATACTTTGCACTGTGTAAGATGAGCAGAGTTAAACAGCAATACTACTAAGGCCACAGGAAAACAGGGACTACAAAGTCAGTGAGTTGAGCAAAGGCCCTGCCATAAATCTGTGAGGAACTTTGTGGTTTTCAGTATTTTCCCATGCAAAATTATCTTTCTTGGCATCTCTTTGAAATAGGTGTCCCCAGACAGCCACAGCTGAGCATACTACCTTTTCCCAGGCTTAGGAGAGCTCCTCACGCAGCAGATGGAAGAGCTCAGAGGAGCACACTACCTGCCCAGGCCATCTGACTCTGTGTTGCCTAGGGAGTTTTGGAAGAACATTTCTTATGAAGAGCTTGAAGTTCTTTACATCTGAATCTTTCCCAAAGTCACATGAGAGCCCCATGGAAGGAGAAGTTTCCAGTCCCTCTTTCCGATTCAAAATGTGATCATTTTGACCTTTGGTTGTCACTCACTAGAATGCTAGCAATAAACAGCAGACCAGGCAACTAAGATGTATTGCTACTTGCCTCCAGTCAAGAGTGATCTGTTCAGACTCTCCGTGAAATGTGTACATTGCCATGTACTTACTATCACCATGTATTCTGTGAGCTTGCATCTCCCTGATAAAGCACTGTGGACATCATTTTCCTCTGTGGAATTTTTCTTTGGTTCACATTAACATAAATACTGAGGTGAGTGTCTGAGAGTAAAGTTTCAGTGTTATATTTTTTTACGACCCAACTGTTAGAAATCAAATATTACTATGCAAATTCAGGTGAGTTCCGTAATTGATTCCATTTCAAGGAGTTTAATTTTAGCACTACAGGTGACTATGGCACGTTGGTTGACAGTGAGGGGTAAAAAAGTTAGGTAGGGGCTCTTTCAGCCTTGTACCTTAGATTATTTAATTTGTAAGAAATGTAAAGTCTGTTTACTTAACAAATGCATGGTTGTTTGCTATCTAGAATCTGTTTTTTTCATCAGAGTTTCCAGGCAGACCTCTAACATTATTTATCGTAATTAGGTACCCAGAGGCCACATGATAAATCATTAGCTCTCATCCTATCACTGCACTCTGAATGAGCTGGTGTGTGTGCCTGGGACTATTGGCATACATCTGCAATGCAAACAAGTCTGAAACTTAGGCAGAAGGTCACAGGTGTACAGCCAGCCTGGGCTCCATAGTATGTTTAAGTCTACCTGGAAAAAAAAAACTCAAAAAAAAAAATGGAAAGAATATGAATCCAGGTCAGTAGTAGACTACTTGCCTAGATCACACCAGGATGGGGTTTAATCACCACTACATGGATCCATATGTAAGAAGTATAGTTCATGTATCCATATGAAATGAACCTACCATAGACACATCATTTTAACTAACTACTGTCAACATTATTAGGATTCACTGTGTCGATTAAACAACAACAACAACAACTCTGTAGCCTGGATACTTAGTTCTTCTTATCTACATTTAACATGAAATGAACTGCAGAGAATTGTGAAATATTTTTTAATCTCAGCTTCTAATAGAGAAACCTTATAGTGGACTTGTCTGTGGGTGTTTTATGGCAACTAACTAGCTACCTTATGGCTCTTTTTTTTTTTTTTTTACTATATTTCAAAGTAGAAGAAAAGATCCAAGAACAGAGTGAACTTGATCATATCTAAACAACCGAAGCTTGCTAACTGCACTCTACTTACTAGATGAGGTTATCAGTGTCAAGGTTAGTCTCTTCTAAAATTACCAGTGCTGGGTGCATTCCATTCCTCATGCCATATAATGTTCTGTTACCAATATTCAGTTTCAAAGAGAGCATAAAGAAAGTGTGTACACACACACACACACACACACACACACACACACACACACACGAGCTAAGTTATTTAAATGTGAACTGCACTTTTCACATTCCTACATGATCTACAGAGGACATTGCAGAATAAAATTATTTCTTATTTTTATGTTTAGTCTCATCTTTGTTTTGCTTAGATAGTTACAGGCAAAATGCTTACTTGTGACTCAGTTATTGTCTCCACCATAACTAAATATAAAAGTTTAAATTTAAAAAGTCAGTTGCAAAACCATTGTTACTGTATTTTGTTTCTTTTAATTTCCATGCATAAGATCTGAGCAGTCAAGATGTCCTCATAAAATCTTTCCCTAAATCTTTGTTTTAAAGTATCTGAAAGGACATCATTCCATGTGGGAATATTACATACAGCCACCGATTCAAGAGTAACTGAGAACTTATGTACAAAACATTCTTTACATATTGACAAATATTTCTAAAAAATGAATTGGTATTTTTTGTTGTTGAGTGTTTCATGAGTGACCTTTACCTCTGCAGACATATGCAGTTTTCAGTTTTTTGGGTGAGACTTTCAAAATATTTTTTTAGAGTGTTCAATGTTAGCAGTGACATTTTTACAGTGATTTCAGAGCCTTGTAGTTTAGAATATTCTATTTTCTTTATTTCTAATTACTTACACCACCCTCGTTTTCAATCCTGTGCAGATGTAATTGACAGTGATGATATACAATATGTATGAAATGAGCTTTTCACTATCGGTGCTGTGTGTCATACAAGACTCCATTGCAATATTTACAGTTAAACGAAACTTTTTAGAACGAGCAAAATTGCATTTGTTTTGCAGATTTGCTCATCATTAAATGTGAAACATTTCACATTTGTCTTTTTGAGTAATTGGCTTTTTAAAATGATAAGGTGCTCGGAACACTTGTTATGTGGATAGGTCTGACGTTGTATCCCAGAAATCCATATGCCATACAGACAGAACAGAAGAAAGATATTCACAAGCATGTCACAGATTGGACTAAAGCAAGCCAAAAACCCAAGTGCCATGGCATTAACAATAGCACCAGATTTACTGTCACGATCGCAATCTGTGCTGCATCACAGACAGAAGGAGAACTTTTGATAGGTAACACCTCAGGGTTTTTTTTTTCATCTTTTGGCAAATTATCATCTATCATTATATTTTTGCCTGCCATATAATATTATTACAATGATATGAGAAATACAGGATATGTTTAATAGGGCCCAGAAAAAGGACTGAGCAATTCCGCAGGCCATGTAGGATGAAAACAGATTAGTAGATATTCTGTTGTTTTATTTCGGATCTAGCTAGAGCTGGAAACAGAAAACAGCTAGGTACTGGTATTTTAGCTTCTTTAGAGTTCACAAAAGGAAAGGGATTCTTAGTGACAGGGAAAACAAAAGAATCACCCCTCTTGGGAACTTTAAAAACTCTGATGTGTTTAAAATATGTGGTTCCCAAGGATAACAAGTCAAGGCTAATTTTATTTTGGAAGTTGGAAGGGGCTGGGTGAGAGTATTTTGAATGTGAAAGTGTCCGCTCCTTTCTGGTCTGTGTGTGCGTCCCCATGATGCGGACACAATGGGCCACTGCCTCACAGCATGTCCCCAACAGCTAGCAAACAATTACAGCGCCACAGAAGCAGAGCCTCATGCTGAAATGGTGGAAGGAAAAACCCCAGAAACACTGCACACAGATTCCTGGCATCAAATGAGAAACATCAGCCGATTGTTTCTCTTAATTGAAGGCTGTTTGGGGACCTCAGTGAAAATACTCTGTTCTTCTATGTTTTGACTGTCTTCTGGCTGAGAGATTTCTGGAGGCCAGACTTCTTGGGTACTTTCTTTTTGTAGAAGAATGCCTGTCTCCCAATGTTATCCAATTTTGTTGACATAATTACAAATATTAAATCTAATTTCATAACGATAGAAAATGAGCCTTAAAATCCATTAAAAAACAAGCAAGATAAGATGCGAAGCTACTCAAGTAAATCTAGATAGAAACAAAGGAATATTGATCTGCTGCAATAAGGTTCACTTGGCTGCTTGAAATAAATAAATTTTGATAACTGAGTGAGTACGTTATGGTTTGAAGTGAGCAAAGCATGGCAAGTTTTTATGCTGTTTAAACTATGTTTTTCTCCCCCACAAAAATCTTCATTACTTTATTCTTAGCATTGCTTGGTCAAGTTTGAGACCTAACCGTACCACGTCCTCACAGTGGCCTACAGTGTTCCTTAAAGACTGCATTATTTTGATTCCTTCTAGTTGCAACGTCTCATTTTCATGACATTTCATATATTCTGATTTTCAATCACTTCCTCAAACTTTTACTATTCACCACTCTATCTATGGCAAAGTCTCAGGAGTTACAAAGAAACATAAGATAGACATAATTTTTAAGTATATGCATGTTGTTAATAGCCAAGAAACAAAAAAAACCACTCAAAATACATTTAGAGAATAAATTTAATACACTTTTAAAAATTAACTAATATATAATTAAGGAAATAGTATGTTCAGAACTGGATGAAATAAAAAATGAGTGTAATACTAATACAACTGGAAAATAAAAGAGTTTCAGAAGGTGTCCAGTATGTGTGAGAACATGTGTAAATAAATTCTTACATAATTTCACCCAGCTCATAAAATAATTACACTATGAAATCCTTTATATCTAGTACTGAATTTTAGTCCCAGATCCATAAAGCCGACATATATTGCATTTAATTATTTTTAGACCAGAGAAACAACTATACATAGGCTCACTTTGGAGTGTCAAAGTGAGTCTTACATAAATAAGACTTGAACATGGAAGTTGAAAAAGGTAAGCAGCTACATTATGGGACTTATTCAGTTGGTATTGCACTAAGATGTCTACAGTTTACATCCAGAGCCCTTGTAATCTTAATCTTCTTATGGCTTTAGAGATGTTGAAAAGCATGCTGAAGCCATTACATTAAATGTATTAAATAGTTAAGGTCTTGAAACCAGGGGACCCAGAGCCAACATGGTGAAAGATCTTTGTAGGAGTCAGTAGAAGGTAGGATGCACTGATGCTTCTCAATACTCAGGACAAAAGGAGATCACATGGTAGTAGCAAAAGAGCTACAGGAAACAAAAGGCATGGGAGCAGGAGAGTGGGTGATGAGGGTGACAGTCACACTAAAAGAATGAGGGAAGTATGGAATGTGACAACTGTAAGAACAAAATTAGCTGCTGTAAGCTACATGTGTATGCATGTATACTGGCAGAAATGGTGCTATCCAGTCACTGACTGAATTGTTTGCTTTTTCACTTCAGCTAATAGAGAAGACTGTCTGGTCATTAGGAACATATTATCACCTAAGACATAGTGTACTCCTAACTTGAAAATAAACGTCATATAATGCAACGTGGCTCACATTAAATTTGATTCTCTTTAATACTTAATGTAAATAGTCTTCATTTTGCTTAAGTATGATATTAACTGTTATTCATTCACCTGCAAACACAATTCCCTGTCCTGTGGCATGTGCTGTCTCATAATTGTCTGTAACTCCAGGTCCAGAGGATCTGATACAGCAAATCCACACTCAGATACTCATGTACCCATAATTTAAAATAAACTAAACATTTAAAAAAATGTAGACAAGGAACTTAATACTTGCATGGTGCTAGATAGAGGCAGGAGAGTTGTTACTACCTCTTTCTGCCTACCAGCCCAGCTCCAGGTTCTTTCAGAGAACTGGCTTCAGGGAAATAAAGGAGAGAGTGACAAAAAAGGATGCTCCAATGTCTCCCCTTCCACATGCATGTGTACAGCACACAGAGATACCCCCATATGCATACATCCATGCATATAAATAGATATCTACTCATAACCAAGTGATGTACAGCCTAAACAGCTTTGCAATGAAATTGGTGTCTACTTAATGTGCAGAACAAGGGTGGACTTTACCAAACACATTTGTAAGCTCGACCTTATAAAACACCTCTCTCTATAGCAAAACACCTAACAACCAAGAGCAAGTTCCCTTCTGTCTCTACTTTCTTTACCTTGTAGTCTTAGTAAAACTTTCCTTGTCATGCCTTTGTTTTCTTATTGTGTCTCTTGATGAAAACGAGCTGTCCTCACAGACATGCTTATAAATATTGACAGTTCTTTATTACCATAAACAGACTACATATATCAAATGGAAGATAGTTATACATTTATTAGAAACATTTTCTACTGTCAGGCTCAATGTACTTTATTTCCTTTTGTCCCACAGTTCTCAGAGAATGACAGCCCACAGATTATCCCTCCTTTTATACAACTTCCTTCCTTAACAGTGCTTTTCAAACTCTTTGACTTGGTACAAATTATTTGGGTCGTGTTTTCATTTCCACTTGGACCCATTGTTTTGGGACATGAATATGTCCAGATGTCTAACAACAGCCTATTTGTGCTCTATTAACTAACTCTACTTCATTCTTAGAGGTCTGAAAGACTTTTTTCTTTTAGCCATAAAATCTGGTGATCCTGTAAGGATATGTATGAAGGTGTAAACTTTGTGCCAAGTCTCTAGAAACACTTTAACCTTACAAGACTGGGACTCAAACATAGCATCTCATGCAGGCTGAGCAAATGCTCTACCATCGACCTGCACACATCTCCGGCCTTGCAACTTGTAGAGTTTACAAAACTGTAAGCTCTGGTCTTCCTCTTTATGTCAGGGCAATGTTCATGTGCCGGACCCTTGAGTGTTTTGGTTCCATTTTATTTCAACATGTTCAGCTATACTAATGATGAATATCAACGTGAAGTAATTTTCTTATGTCTATTGTCTTTCATAAGTGAGCTTACCATGGGAAGTTTTCTTGCTATTTTATATTTTGATTCCATCCCTGTAAGTTTTGTCATCCAATGCCCAGTTTTAAGAATTTATAATTTGGTTATTTCTGTTCTTATTCTTCTTAGTATTCTTGTTCATATGCATATTTGTGCACGTATATTTATATATACACATATATATGTTACTACTTCGAAGGGAATAGATTTTTCTAATGCCTGGGTTTTGCAGTTGCTGCTGTTGTGGTGGTGGTGGAGATAGATGGGGAGACAAAGAAAAGGTCTTACTGTGTAGCCCTGGGCTCAAACTCATAAATCCACCAACCACAGATTCTCTAGTGCTAGGACTAAGGATGTGTGCCAATATCCCTGGCGCTGACTTTTAATTTCTAGTTGTAGAGCACTGCATTTAAGAAATGTGGCTTTGAAAAATATATATATTGACATATTCTTTGTGGCCTATCCACAGTCAAGTTTTCCATGTTTGAAATCTTCCTGCTTGGTGTGTTGTTGTGTGTGGATATGTGTTCCTAGTCTATTTGTCAGTAGGTTATATGAAGAGTTTTCAGATGTATCCACATTCTTCTCACTAATCTTGCTGTATGTACCTAGAGCTGTACAATCAGATGCCATTAAAATTTCTTACCTGGAAAATAATATGTTTTTAGCAAGGCATCTGCTCTTCATATAGCAATGGCTGCCGGAGAACACAAATGCCAATTCTTAGTCTTGGCACGAAGTTTATTTCTCCATGACAGGTCACTGAGCATATCACCTGTAAGGGACCAGCCTGTGGGCCCTTCCTTGCAACTTTACTTTTCTTGTTTATGGGAATACTGCCCATTCAGGTCCTGGATGAGGGAAAGTATTGGGGATTGTTTAACAGACTATTTAAGAGTTACTAAAGTACTGGCTGCCTCTCACACATAAATAAGGAAGAGGGTCTAGCTGTCTTCCCAGAAGGAATAAAATTATTTTGGTAAAAAATAGAAATATTTGGCTCACAATTTACTGTGCATCCTTAGAATTTCTTTTGTTTTCCTGATATGGAAACTGCAAGATTTTTATAACACTTCATTCGCATAAATTTACATCCTTCACTTTGAACCTCATTCTTTTAGCTTTGTCTCAGAGAGTAGTACGCTGATTTTTGTTTTTGTTTGTTAATCCAGCCTTGGGAACTGTACTTATTAATGGGAAAATGTAACCAATTCAAAACGTTAAGGTCAATGTGTTTGGTATTTCTAGGACCTTAACCTATATTCACTTTTAGGCTAGAAGTGGTCTTATATATGTCTTTATTGTTTTCTATGCTTGGGAAATTATTTGACTTTTACTGGACAGCTTTCATACAAACTGGATGGTGTTTTTGGAAATTTTCATTGACTTAATGACTCAAGATTATAATTATACTCTCCCTCTTTGCTTGCATTACCTGACTGCAACCGAATAGGATTCATGCTTGTATTCAGCCTGCCATCAGGAGTAATCTCACCAATATTGTCTTCAAAAACTTTGATCTCATGTTTCTTATACCACCTGCTTTCCTTTGTGTCCCTGTACCTCTGCCACTTCTTGCTATTTTAAAGAGTTTAGTTCTGAAATAGTTATGATTGTTGCAATTAATAATTACTAATTATTCCTTGTAGGTCTGCAAACTGACTTTTTGCTGAATTACCTTTTCTTTGCCATTTCTGTTCATTTGTTTACTTTTCTTGAAAAGGCCCAAGCTCCCATATTTTCCTCTGAGTTATAAAAAATCATTGCAGTCATTTCTCAGTCCCCCAAAATCTTGTTCATTTATTGAGTTTTTCTCTCTGACTCCTAGATCTTAGTGGACTTTGTAAGTAATGTTAATTTGTCCCTTTTCCTAATATTTTCATAGGGGATGAGAGCCAGAGTCTCGAGGGGATGTTCACTGCCTACACATAGCAGTCAACACAAAATCTTCTTCTAAAGTAATATACCAGTTTCTCCTTAGGAAACCTCACTACACCCTCAACCCTGACAGACACACACGCACACACACTCAAGTGCTTCTGTCTCTCTCTCCTCTTTCCTTTCCCTTCCCCTCATTTCCCTCTTCCCTCTTGTTTCTTCTTGTGTGAACATACCACTGTCCTCACCTACTTTCCAATACTGCATCTCTGCCTCTATTCCTTTTTTGACTGACAAAACTGAGTGGAGCTATTAAATTCTCTAAAACTGTAAGTTGAATTTATCTAGTCTATTTTTAAGAACGTTATTTTTTTCTTAACACAGTCCACAGAATTCAGAATGGCTCATAGGGGCTCACAGAGACTGAAGTGGCACTCATGGAGCCCTGTATGGCTCTTTGCTAGATCTTCTGCATATATAGTTGTTTAGCTTGTAGTTTGTGTGGGATTCCTAACAGTGGGGTTGGGAATGCCTCTGACTTTTCTGCCTGCTCTTGGGACCCATTTCCTCTTACTGGGTTGCCCTGCTCAGCTTTATGAGGGTATGAGTGCCTAGTCTTATTGCATCTTGTTGTATCAAGTTTGGTTGATATCCCTCGGAGGCCTGCTCTGCGGGAGGAAAGGGGATCAGGGGCAAAGGCTGGGAGCAAAAACAGAGGGGAGGCTGCAGTCTGGATCTACTATATGAGAGAATTTTAAAAAGTTATTTATTTGGTCACTCCTTCTAATTGGCAGTGTGTTTCAGATTGCTCAGCAGCTCCTTCCCTAGAACTTTCTCCCCATCATGCTAATAATTATCATATTTTTCTGCACTTTCCAATGAATTACTAAAGTTTTTAACAGGCTTTAAAGACTTAAGCAATACAGCAACAAAATAACATTTCCTCTTTTCTTTTTTTTTTTTTACATTTTTATTTTTATTTTTTTAATTTTTAAAAAAATTATTAATTTATTCTTGTTACATCTCAATAGTTATCCCATCCCTTGTATCCCCCCATTCTTCCCTCCCTCCCATTTTCCCCTTACTCCCCTCCCCTATGACTGTTCCTGAGGGGGATTTCCTCCCCCTGTATATGCTCATAGGGTATCAAGTCTCTTCTTGGTAACCTGCTGTCCTTCCTCTGAGTGCCACCAGGTCTCCCCCTTCAGGGGACATGGTCAAATGTGAGGCACCAGAGTACATGAGAAAGTCATATCCCACACTCCACTCGACTGTGGAGAATGTTCTGTCCATTGGCTAGATCTGGGCTAGGGCTGGAGAGATGGCTCAGCCATTAAAGGCTAGGCTCACAACCATAAACATTTCCTCTTTTCATAAAGTAAATTTGCATGTCAGGTATGGAAGTACTAACCTGAGTTCAGTCCCATCATCACTTTGGGGTTCTGTTCAATGGATATTTTGGGTATAATTGGAAAAATTTTTTCTTCCTTTAAAATTTATATATATATACATATATATATATTTATTATATAAAATATGCAATACCCCAACACTGCCATTATTTATGACTATTTGACATAAAACACATCTACTTCTAGCATCCTTTGTCTTTCGAGACAAAATAAAACATATATATTACCATGTTACCTATCCCAGTAGGGAGCCACCACATTCTAGAAATAGCTTAATCTAAAGCAACTTTAGTTTCTGAAAAATGCTTGCCTGTTAAAGCACGTTAGTTGAAGATACAAGTCTAACACATTGACACATATATCACACACCCACACCTACCCCTGGAACAACAACAACAACAACAACAACCTCATTAAATTTAATGAGGCACATGGTGCTATTTTTGATGGGACACTAATGAGAGAGGTTTTTTTTTTAACCAAATAGAGTCTTATTAATTTATGTCAGGAGCAGAAATGGAGACAGTCATATTAGAAGTGTTAATTCTAATATGGGAATACCTCCAATGGTCCTTTAGCTGGCTTAACCAAGTATTTAATTGAATGTATTGAGCTTTGTGTTAATGTTTCTTGGCTTAAGCTTATCCCTATGTCCTAGAATAGGTTTTCTAAAGACTTGTGATTATTCACCTACATATCTCCTTTATAATGGAAGATACTTTTCACATTCTCTTCCCCTATTGTAGAACAAGAAATTCAGATTACTTCACTTTCACAGTTTTTAAATTTTAGTGAAAGAAATGAAATTAATATATGGATAATTTAACTACCAAAATCATACTGAAACTAGTATGAGTCCACATAATTCTGAAAAGTAATATTTAGAATACTTAAAATTAATAGTATTTTAATTAAAATTTAGTATTGACATGCCATAATGAAGTATCTAAAGAAATAAAACAATCATTGTAACATGAAAATCTATTTCTATTATTGGTTGTTTAGTTTCAAGAATTGGATAATATTTCTTGGGCTGTTGATGCAGAAATGTGAATATAGTCACAAATGGACCTTTGTTAAAATACATACTTAATGAATCCACTCACTGATAGCAGTTTTCATGTGTCTATGCATATATCATGCCCACTGTAGGTCAATGTTTTCTTATATAATGTTAATATTCCAGCTCAGAGGAAAAGGGCATCAGATATGAGATGGAAACAGAAGACCACCTGTTTGACTAATCTTTAGTGAGCATCTACTACTTCATATCAAGCAGTGGTATGTGTTTATACTGAGTCTTAAAATACATGGTAGGGCTCAGCAGTCCAGCAGAGAAACCACTTTACTCTTGTGGAATTTATGTTTTAGTTAGTCTAGGAATAGGCTAAACAATGAAATAGAGTAAAATATGCTGTATGTTAGAAGTTGTAATAGTAACTAGGAAACTAAAGCAGAAAAAAAAAGAGGCTAGGATTTTAAGCAGTATGATCAGAGAAGGTTTTGGAAATGTAATATTTGAGCCAAATCTAAAGAAGATACTGCTATAAGAATAAGGTTTTGCTCATGACAGTGATTTATATGATCATGATAGTTCTAATCATAATGGTGATGAAAATGATGTACATTACTTAGAACACTTTAAAAACTACTTCTCTGTAAGGCTGTCGTGCAGTTATTTAGGGATGATAACCTTTAATGCTGTATTTATTACACTGAGCATAAAATGCCACTGTGGATGCAGGCATTAAGGTAATCAGTTACCTCTTGTGTGGAGAAGTAGACCCAACGAATAACATCCAAAGCTACAATGACAAGAACCTGCCTATCCCAGCCGTGGGCACTGTTTTTATTCCAGTGATCATGCTGATCGTTCATTTCTCACGTGTCTCTCTACTATTATTTCATAGGTTTATTAACAATACATACTGTGCTTATCTTTTCACTCTTCACTTCAGGAAGGGGATGCCTGACACTCACTATGATTGTTGAAGACTAGGATCATTTCATTAGATGAATATTCATTGAGATATTCCCAACCTGAGAACTAAAGGCATATCAGTGAATACTAAGAAAAAAATTATGAAGACATGAGTTCCAATGTCAGCTTGTAATCTGACCACTAGAGGTGTAGTGGCAGACAGGCCCTTGGAGCATGCTTAAATAGCCAGCCTAGCCAACTTGGCAAGTTCCAGGCTTAGGAAGACCTTGCTTTCACAAACAAGTTAAAAGGTGCCTCAGAAACAATATTCAAAGTTGCCTTGTGACCTCCATGCATATACACATACAAGTGCTCTCTCTCTCTCTCTCTCTCTCTCTCTCTCTCTCTCTCTCTCTCTCTCTCTCTCTCTCTCTCTCTCTCACACACACACACACACACACACACACACACACAGAGAGAGAGAGGAGAGAGAGAGAGAGAGAAGAGAGAGAGAGAGAGAGAGAGAGAGACTCACAAACAAGTTTCAGTTCCCCTCATCCATTTATTCTAAGTGCAGGAATATACTTGTGTACTGTCTTCATGATAAGAACACATGCATATACTCTGTATAGCTAGAAGAACGCAATATATTATCATCAAAGTGTCCGTGGATTACACAATTGATTGCTAAACTTATTTGCCCATCTAGCTGTGATGGTAGGTGTGTGCTTTGACTAATATCCCCCTGTGCTCCCTCACAGTGCCCCACAGGCACTGGTAACCATTTCTACTTTTGATGTCTGTGAAGTCAATGCTATATTACACAAATGAGCCAAGTTATGCAATGTTTGTCCTTACTGAACTTGAGTTTGTTCACTTAATATCCTTCAGGTTTATTCAGGTTGATGTAAAGAACAGAATGTGCTTTTAATCACAGACTAATACTCCACTATATCCTTTATTGTGTGCTACATTCATCAAAGGAGGTGGGAATACTGCAGCAAACAGAGGCAAAGCTTGTTGCATAATGAAGTCTACAGCCAGTCCTGAGGCATGATGTCCTGGCTTCCTGGTGGTTGATGAGATTAAAGCACTGTGGGTTGCACGCAAGACTCATGTTTGTGAAGGGCAGACTCAGATGTGCTGCAGAGCCTCTGTGTTCACGTTTTCATTGCACTGTCTATCTGATATATTAGAGATTGCTGTACATCTCTCACTAGACATTATCAGAAGAAATAAAAGCCATACTCCAAAACTTGCAAGAGATACCACAGAAAACTTCTATTCACTTGATTTACTTGTTCTGAACTTTTTTCCCTTTGGGGTCCTTATTGTTCTTTTGCTCTAGAATATAGAAAAATTTCAAATTTTCTCCCATGCCTCCATGTTTAGGATGCATAGGAGGACTTATGTCCATATGAATAAAATGGTGAACTCTGCTATGTGACATGATCAAACCATTAAAACTTGCTTTACATGTTTTGCTTATAAAGAGGAAGTACTGCTATTTGCAAATTTTTCATTTTTCTCAAATTACTACAGAATTTTCTGAATTCTAGTGAATGTTTTCAACTAAGAAAATAAAAAATATTCAAATTTCATTCGAAAGATTTATAACCAATCAATAAATAAATATTATTAATGAATAATAAGGAAGAAAGTCTCTAAGAGAAAAACAATAAAAATAAAGAATAAAAGTTGGTTGGCTGTACCTCTATAACCACAGCCTTCAAACATTCAAGAGGCTGAGGCAAAAGGATTGGTCAAAGTTTAATGGCAGTCAAAGCTATATAGTAAGACCCTGTCTCAGAAAAAAAAATGGAGGCAGGGAATAAAGTTGAAATTTCACAAATCAAAGAATAAATCAAAAGAGAGGTCATAAAACAGACTAAAGGGTTCTCAATAAAAATGACATCTGAACCAGCAAGATGGCTCAGAGGGCAAAGGTGCTTGTCACCATGCATGATAACTTGAATTTGAACACCAGTGCCTCATTGATGGAGGAAGAAAACTGTGCTACAAGTTGTCGCCTGACCTTTCTACACATGTCGTGGCACATGTATACCTACAGGTGGACCTGCACAAGTACATACAATATAAATGTTTAAAACAGATGCATGTAGGCAGTAATATAGAAACCACAAGTTTGTTAGAGGAGAAAAGATTTGCCAGGTAGCACTGAACAGGATGAATATTTAGAAAAAAATATACAGTATAATGTCCCATCTCACACACACACACACACACACACACACACACACACACACACAGCGCGCATGCACGCACACATGTCCAAGAAGAGTATCATGTACAGTGTTTTCAAATGTTTGGAAAATGAGTTACAATCTAATATTTGCAATAAAGAAAAATCTAAGAAATGTAATATATATAGGCAAAAATGTCAAAAAAGGGCAATAGTTGTCATAACATAAAATAATAACATGATAACACAAATAGTTTTAATAAGTGTCATTCAAAATTGGCATACCATATAAAGTAAATTTTCTAAATGTTTAGTAGGCTTACAAAGCTATTCAATCTAATAAAGATTAATCATACCAAAGTTATAAAATTCAAAGAATGCTACCCACAGTATCCTAGAAGATAAAAACATTTAAATGACTAATTATAAGAGAAATACAAAACCAACACAATTGTTTCTTATATAACTCATGAAGTAATTTTGGGAAATATGAAGTATAAGCATCTCACTTTTAAATTTTGGTGAGCTAAGACAACTTTGGCCCACTTCCATAGACAGTAATTAATGTTCCATTTCATTAACCATTCCAAATTTTAGCTTTGGGCCCAGCAGTTCCCTTTGTAAGAACTGCTTGTAAGATAAACAAATCAGAAAGTTTTCTCTTAAAAACATATTGATTTGGTACCCCTCATGCATTATAACAGAAAGCTATGATGGAAAAAATTGAAGGACTAGTGCGCTCTGGTACGTCCCTGTAGAAGGATAGTATAGAGCCATGGAGTTGATTCAGGATGCTCACAGGATGGTGTAGAACCATGGAGATGATGCTTTGGGACTGTGCCACGGAAGAATCTTCTTGTCATAAGGTCCAAAAGACAAAAAGGTATGTTTAATTTGACCCGCATACAAAAGAAACATATGTAGCCGGGCGGTGGTGGCGCACGCCTTTAAACCCAGCACTTGGGAGGCAGAGGCAGGCAGATCGCTGTGAGTTCGAGGCCAGCCTGGTCTACAAAGTGAGTCCAGGACAGCCAAGGATACACAGAGAGACCCTGGCTCGAAAAAAAAAAGAAAAAAACATATGTAAACTTGTGCAAATATATAATATGGACACATAATATAATATAATATAATATAATATAATATAATATAATATAATATAATATAATACATCTATAAATAAACAAGGTAATATTTGAATAGTCTTATTAACTATGAGGTTAATTTCTATCTTAGAATTTTTCATGTACTTTAGCGTGGATGTATATGTAATCAGAAATTGTTTGTTTTAATATAGTTTCTTGGTAAAGTCAATGTATACTAATATATGAACAAAAATTACAGAGAATTATTGTCCAGGCATTTAACTGTTTAAAAGGTTTCCTTTAAAAGGATAATATAATTAAA
Organism: Acomys minous; assembly: GCF_964271855.1. Taxonomy (NCBI): domain Eukaryota; kingdom Metazoa; phylum Chordata; class Mammalia; order Rodentia; family Muridae; genus Acomys; species Acomys minous. Next base: position 81,109,851 of record NC_140491.1, read on the forward strand.
ATTCCAGACCTGAGACAGAAGGTTTAGAAAATTAGTTTGTCACCAAAGAGGTTTCTTAACGCTGCTAGAATCACAGCACATAGCAATTGGCAATACTGCCAATATAAGTTTTAGGTTCAGGTCAGCATATGGGTACTGAAGTCTCACTTATGGGACGTGTGGGGAGATACAGTTCATCAATATGTAAGGAGAGTATTCAGTTTCTCAACTACAGTGACAGTCTGGAATGTAACAAATAACTGGCTATATACAAGAGATTTAACTCATTTATTTACTTATTTTTTTTTGAACCAGAGAACTGTATGCAAATGTGCCACACATAAATAAAATAAAATGGAAGGTGGGGAAAATTAATGCACTCTCAGAGCACTATGACCTATGAATTACAGTCTTAGGGTCTGGGGTAGCATAGAAGAATCAAATAAGCTGGGAAATTTTTTCCATATGCCTGTGATACGCTAGTTGCATTTTATCTCATTCTGCCATTTTTATCACATGAATTGCATTATACTTAGACTAATAATAATGCTAAACATGGGGCATGGCTCTCTGACAAAGATGGTACATGTTATAAAGTTTCACTATACTTAGTTATTACAGTGGGATTGTTGTTTTCAAACTTTGATGTGCCTTCCAGGCCTCCCCATTACAGGGAAGTGATCAAATTGAGGCACCAGAGTTCATGTCAGAGGCAATCCTCTCTTTCCCCACAACCACAGGGAATGAGCTCTCCCTTTGTCTATATCACAACAGGGGGTCTAGGTTTCCTGCATGCATTATCCTTGGTTAGTGCAACAGTTTGTTCAGGGAAGCAGGTTATAGAATGAGAGCTGACAGTCTGTGGTCCTATGGTGGTGGGACCCCTTCTGTCAGTGGTCTACAGGAGCAGAATAGGGCAGAAGAGGGAGAGAGGATGGGAACAGGAAGATACAAGCAAGGAGACAACAATCTAGATGCAATCTGAATAAAATCAAACAAAATAAACTTTGATGTGGTTCAGGCCTGGTGGTGCTCATCTTTAAGTCCTGTACCAGGGAAACCCGAGGCAGATGAGTTAACACAGACAAGGAAGCAAGGAAGGAAGGAAAAGAAAGAAAGAAAGAAAGAAAGGTGGGGAGAGAGAGAAAGAGAGAGAGAGAGAGAGAGAGAGAGAGAGAGAGAGAGAGAGAAACACACACGGGAGGAGGGGGATAGGAAGGAAGGCCAGTAAGAAGGTAAAAGAAAAGCGATGTAGCTGAAATTTCTTCCAAAGTTGACCAAGAAGTGTTTAGAGTGGACTATCAGGTATTACCATTTGGGGGACAGCACCTCATCGCAAGTATCTCCCTGGCAACAGGGAACATTAGGGCATCTACTCATGGCTGTAAGTCCATGAAGTCGTGTTCTCAGAGGGTGTTTATTCCACATCTGTGATTTCTGTCCTACAAGGCCCTTGGGACTTAAACCATATGTACTGTATTTGCATTAATGGGAACTTGAGAAGGAGCGTCCATAACACTTAAAATGTTTAGCTTTCCCCCTCCTGTCCTGCAGACACATGCTAATAACTACTCCCAGACCTTGTAGAGTTGCTGCAGCATGCAATATGCAGTGCACTCATTGTTTCAACTCAAGGGGCTTAAAAAACCAATAGCTGCCATCGCTGTTTCTGATAGCTTGCCAGGCTTTTAGCTCCTTTGGTTTTCCCCCTCTTCCATCATGGTGCAGTATCTCAAATGTATTCCAAACAACACATTATCTCAAATCTTTCCTGGTGACAAACACATACATATATTTATTCCAGGACCTAAGACAAATTCCAAAGAAGCTTATCCTAATTGTACTTTCCAGTGGCAGGGAATTGCCTATCAGCAAAGACTCACAAGCAAAGATTCATCAATATCTCACAAGTTTATTGATCACCTGGCCCTAATAGTCACAATGGTTACAGGAGACATAATGTGGGTTCAAATATACAACTCTCACTTTATATGTGGGAACTTTTGGAAGCACCTTGTAAACCCAGTTAGAGACAGAATCAAAGCAGCAGATATTATAAATGACCAGGGTTTTAAGACTGTTTCTGACTCTATTGCCTGTCACTGGCTCCCTTTCCCTTAGCTGGGCTGCCTTGTCAGGGCCCAATGGGTGAGGATGCTCTTACTTCTGCTGTGTCTTGATGTGCCAGGGTGGGGTGATACCCCTTGGGGGCCTTCCCTTCTCTTAGAAAGAGGAAAGGGGAGAATAGAGGGAGTGGAATGAGGGAGGGACTGGGAAGAGAGGAGGCAGGTGGCTAGGATCAGGCTGTAAAGAGATAAAGCAATCAAACAAGAGAGAAAGAAAGAAAGAAAGAAAGGAAGGAAGAAAGGAAGAAAGAAAGAAAGCAAACAAGAAAGAAAGAGAGCAAGAGCAAAAGAAAGAAAGAAAAAGACTGTAGCTCTATAGGAAGTGTGCATCAGATTGCGTTTAGGACCCTTCAATGGTTCCTGCAACTAGTTTGATAAGTTAAGGCCAATATTTTAATGAAATAAAATAAAGATTAGAAAACATCAGACCATGTTTCTTTTAGTAAGAGAAATATTATTTAAATAGTTTTAAAATTATATAAGCTGCATATATAATAAATACACAAATGTACACATAGTATAGGTATTAAATACTATATAAATTATCAGTGGATGGAAAAAAGGGAATAGGTGTGTGTGTGTGTGTGTGTGTGTGTGTGTGTGTGTGTGTGTGTGTATTAAAGAGAATGAGAGGGTGTGAGAAAGACAAAAAGAAACTAGGATAAGGATACTAGTTGGCAACATAAATATATTTCTTACCATGGACCATGGCCAAAGCTGTCTGAAAGCCAGATTATGCCTCTAGGCCAGTGGCTCCTTTAACTTTGGAATAAATTTTTCTCTTAGAGCCTCCTCCATCTGCTTTTAGGCAAATTTCACAAGCTGCATATAAACCTAATCTAATTAAATCTCAAACTTTTAAAGAAAATTGTGGAGGAAACTCAGTAAACTGTAGACCCAATGCTATAAGCCATTCATCAAGGGTAGCAGATTACAAACTCAGTGTTGGTTCTCATAATAGAAAAATGTTCTCATGAGAAAAAATGTTCTCCTTAAAGTCCTTACTCCCTGGGACTCTAGAGGATGAAAAATGGGACATTAGTTTAAAGTGAACCTCACAAATTACAGGGACAGCTCTTCATTGATATCTTTAGATAGCATTCAATCAAATCAGATTATTGCTTGGCATTGGGAATTATCCAGTTGATAACAATGAAACTGACTTGATCTAGCTGGCGGAATACTTGAGTTTGGGAAAGTTGGAGCTGGTACCACTGAAACACAGCATGTCTGCTGAACAGAATACCGAACTCTAATGACCAAGGGTCACAGGCTGTTTGAGGACTTCACAATGACCAGAAATAACTGAGGCTTTTTCTCTTTTACAATTATTTATTTATTTGTGTATTGTGTGGGCATGTACATAGAACTTGTATGAATTTTTGTTGTTGTGGTTCCGCTGTGTAGATTCCAGGAATCAAACTCAGGGCTGTCAGTCTTGGCAAGCATCTTTATCTGTTGAGCTATCTTGCCAGCCCAATAGGGACCTAAAATACAGTTGGGTAGTCACTGATGATACTATAATGAATATTTCCAGATAAGCAAATAACCAAGCTGCCTCAGAGGAATGCTCGGATTATTCTATTTATTTAAAAAAAAAACTGAGGATTTTCTTGAACTCAGTATTGCAGCTGAATATGACATTAAACCTCTAGAACTCCTGCTTCCCAAGTATTATGGGATTACAGATGTGCAACATACCCAGGTCATGTGGGCTTCCTGAATGTTAGATCAACACAGCACCTAAGACCCAGCTGCATCCTCAATCCGTGCATGCGACGTAATTTGATCTCATGCATCATGATTTAGATGTAGGAGGCAGCTGGATGACAGTTGTAAAGTAGTGGTATACGGTAAAGGGTCAGTGAGGATTGAGGAGACACAGCAGAATGCTGAGCCTAGTTCTTAATAACGTGGCTAGGAAAAACATTTATACCAGCCGAGTCTAGTAGATTAAGCAGCCAAATGAGTGGTGACAAACCATGAAGCCAGAACAGGATACAGTGGAAGTCTGGGCTTAGTAGGGCTCAGTACTGATTGCCAAGTGGATGTAAAGCTCAAAGAACTGGAGATTAGGAAAGGCCTCCTTGGGGTGCGGGAACAGTCTTTATTCAAACGCAAAGCTTCTTAAAAGTCAAGCTTTGTGAAAAGGAAAGTAAAAGGCCCAGCAATAGAAAGAACTCAGGCTTCCTTGCAAGAAGCACTGTCCCTCAGGTAGAGGTGGTGTATTGTCTTTTCAGAGAGAGAGAGAGAGAGAGAGAGAGAGAGAGAGAGAGAGAGAGAGAGAGAGAGAGAGAGAGAGAAAGTCACATTCCAAATCAGAGTGATGGGTGAGTGTCAGCAAAGTAGCTGTGAAGAAGTGCCTTCCTCTGATACTGAGAAGAGGCCTAAGGATGTGTTCTCTCAGGAGCCAGTCACTCCTCTCCTGCTGCTCTAACAAGTCCAATGCGTCCTAAGCCACACGGCTTTCTGTTAGCTGCTACCACAGCTCTACTGAATTCACCTAGGCCAGGTGAGCTTTCATTTATTCTACAATCCTTAGAGTTGAGGCCTGAGGTACTCTAGGTGTTCCCCCAAGCACAGGGACACATGTTCACCATCCAGAGCTTAAACCCTCTCTGAGTGACAGACAACACAAGTCACAGAAGTATAGACTACCAGAGAGAAAGCTTTTATACTATCCCTAGAGATTGTCAGTATTTCCCAAATAGATGATGGCTAAGGACTGTGCAAATTCAAGGTGAAAATGAGTCACTCGAGGAACTTTAGAGAAATATTAACAATACTGTTTGAGCTTACTGTGTCTCAGATACTATTGTATTCATTGTTGCAGATTCTATTTCCTGTAGTCCTCTTGATGGCTATAAATAAATTATAGGAAGAAATGAAGAAAACATAGATTCTAAATAAATTGATCATAACCAATCAGGAGAATAAAATCAGAAAAATTACAGACAAGTTATAAAGTACCAAATTACAATTATAACAAAGAGTGGATACAGTTTCTATCCGTAATCCACTCCAAATAGCAGCAAGGAAGTCAGCCCAGAAGTTATGGAGAAGCTCCTAACCTGGATGAGAAGTGAGCTAATTAGACTGAAATATAGATGTCAGTTTAAAGCTCTAATTTTTAGCAAAACTAACTCGTAACTGAGACAAGTATGTATTTATGTTTATTTCCGTTGGTACAATAATAAGAAAATGGAATCAGCCTAGATGTCCATTAAATGATTAACAGATAATGAAAATATATTTAATTGGGCTGGAGAGATGGCTCAGTGGTTAATAGCACTGTCTACTCTTCCAGAGGTCCTGAGTTCATTTCCCAGCAAACACACGGTGGCTCACAACCATCTATACTGGGATCTTGACCCCTTCTTCTGGCATGCATCTGCACCTGCAGATAGAGCACTCATACATAAACTAAATAAATAAAATATTTATTAAAAAACAAAAAAAAGAAAATATGTTTCATTTACACAATGGAACTTTATCAGCCATAAACAAAAATAGAATTATGAAATTTGCAGGAGAATGTCTAGAACTGGGGAATGCTAGTGTGGGAGTCAGTGCGTATATGGGTAAGAAAACTAGAAAAGGACCATGATAGAAGGAAAAGAGTTAGGGAAAAGGATGGGGAAGGCAACGAATATATATCATATGAAAGTGGCAGAGGGTATCCTAGGGATGCGAGGGTGGGATAATCAGGAGCAGCAGGGGCCAAGGGACATAAACCAAAACTAAATAGGTATGAAAATGCCATAAGAAAACCTTCTATCTGTAAAGAGATTAAAAATAAATTTAGGAGAAAAAAAAAAGAGTTTGAGAGTCTGTGGGGATAGGTCACTGGTGCGGGGGGTGCCTGCTGTTCATATCCTCGTTGCCTGTGTCAAAAGCCAGTCGTGGGGGTGTGCATGCCTGTAGCCCCAGCCTTGGTGTGGAATGCAAGCAGACAGGTGCCTAAAGCTCATTGGCCAGCCATGCTGGTCCAATGGATGAGCCTAAGATACAGTGATGGATCTGTTCCCAAAATGAACATGGAGAGTTATTATCAACTAAAGAGTTCTATAGGTAAGTCTAACATGCGAGCGCATGCGCGCGCGCGCGCGCGCACACACACACACCATCACATCACAGATACACAACATCACATTCAAGTTTAAAAATAAATAGTTAAATATCATTTAATTAGGACTACCATTTAAGGACGTGTTTAGGGGCTAGGGAGAAAGAGCAGCAGTTAAGAGCTTGCTGTTCTGCAAGAGCTGAGGGAAGTTCCCCACACACATTCTGTTCCCCCTAACCACCTGCACCTCCAGTTCTAATAGGATGCAGTACCTTCATCTGTCACTGGCAAACACTGCATTCACCCGAACATAGCAGACGCATGCACAAACACATATTAAAACTAAATCTTTTTTTAAAAAATCATACTTAAATAAGGAGAGGTGTGGCTCATAAGGGAATGGTAAAAGAAACTCCAATTGAAGATAATGAGGCCAAACGGGTATTGAAGAACAGTTTCTTGGTCTCCTGCAGATCTGTGCCTTCCCTTCTGTACAGTCTCTGGGTCAGATGCCATTGTCACATGTGTATTACCTCCCTCCTCTCTTCTACTTAATCTTCTCTGCACTTTCGAGATTCTCTTCTGGAGTACAGCATCAGAGAAGCTGATGCCTTCCTTCCGTAAGAATCCTTGGCGCTTCCATCTTAACTATGAGTCACTTGCTCCCATGCTTCACTAGGCATGCTTGTTGAGAGCACAGGCTGCTGCTGAGGTATTTGGGTGTGCCTCAGTTTCTAGAGTTGGAGCCACAGCAGATCTTTAGTTGGTGTTTCAAGATCAGTGACTCTCTGTGTTTTGAGGGGCAGCTAGTGATAGCTGTGTTTCAATATATGCAAAAATAGAATCATCTCATACCTAATGGGTAAATTGTTCATAGGAATTTTAAAGTATTAGTCATTGGCTTCGAGATTATTGACTTGGACAGCAAATTATATGATTACTCTTCTAATGGTACAATCAGGATTTCTCTCATAACATTATCATTTGTACAAACTAGTATTTTCGACACAATTTTGTGTCATGGAATAAGGTAGGTTTGGCTTGGGGGGGGTCACACTTTTGTCATAGCATGGAGTGATATGTCATCATAGTATTCCCTTATCAGACATCCTTTTGCTCAGTTGCTACACTGTCTAATATAGTCACAAGGGATTTTTCCCCATGTGTTATTAAAGTCTCTCTGTGTATCATCATTCTCATATATGGATAATATGTTATTTTAAGTGAATGATATAGTAATATATATTACTATATCAATTATGTATCTCCACGTACACATTGTATATATTACATACCACTAAACTATAATTTTAGAGTTGTGTTTGTTTGTTTTAATAAATTTTCTCATTCTGTGTCTCTAAGTAGGCTGGAATTTGCAAAACCCTCTTCCACTATCTCCCAAGTGCTGGGATTATTGGTGTTATGCCAACATATATGACTTCATGTTTGATTTAATGATAATCAGTTTAAATAAACAGGTATCTTCCCATAGTCTAAATTACATCTTTTGTGCATTTTCAGTATAAATATAAATTTATTTGATTTATTTAGGCATACAATTAATGGAAAAGAGAAGTCTGTTCTTATTCATGAGCTTCCTAATTAAACAAATAGTTAATTTGTCACCCTTAATGATTGATAATGCTAGTTAGTAAACAAAGAATTCAAAAATGACATCATTAAACTCTTGATTCAATACAATGTCAAAATGATCAAAAATCAAAAGCAAAGTTTACCTTTCCTTCTTGAATTACGTAGCTGGGACTCTAGACAAAAAAATGTCACCAATTGATCCCCAGGTTCTCCCTTAATCTTGCTTCATTGGCCCCAGCACAGAGCCAGACTGCAGAGGAGAGAATAGGCTGATATTCCTTGTGATGCACACGCCCTGCCTTCCCTCATTCCCAAGGATAAAGTGGCATTTGTCATGGGGAGTCACTCACAGGTACCTTGGCTGACCTATGTTTACTAGACAGCATAGAGGTATTTTGATTGTATCTGAGAAAATAGTTATGAATCACACTCCTGATTATCATAAATACACATTTATCTTTAGAATATATCACCAACTGAGTCATTTTGATGTAAACATTGCACCTCTCAAATATAATGATGATAATAGAGGCTGTGAATCAACGAACTGTATAAGTGCTCTCTTCAATAACTGAAAATGTTTAAATTCACAGAATTTTTAACATCCCGTGTGGAGCAGTAGACAGACGTGTCATAGAGTGGGACCTTCAGAAGTTGTGATTATTTACTCTGGGAAATGAATAAAACAGATGCTCTGGCTTCTGTCAAGAGTCACGTTTTCTATGTTGGTACGTTGGGGCCACGGTGACCAGAAACCTGGAAGCCTCAGCATCTTTGTTCCTTTGCGCTCTGTCATCACAGAGAACAGCTCCATAGGAAAGGGCTCGAGACAGCCGGAGAGGCACCAGCTATGCTCTCCATTATGCACGCTTTGGAAGACTAGCAGGGACCAGCTTTTTTGTAGGAGGCCCCTAGGACCACAAAGAATGTTTCTTTTGGTTGTTCCTTACTTGATGCCATCTTTGTCTTGAAACTATTGTAGTTGGCTGTGATTTTACTTGAAGATTAAGGCACAGATTTTTATATGTATCTTCTGTTCTCTCAATGTAGGAAATATAAAGTACACCTACGTTCATTTCTAAGTGGCAGTATTATAATTTAGCAGATTTCTGGATTTCACTGAAACCTGAAGTTGAATTGTCTCACGAGCCGGAAGGCATTCAAGCTGCTGTTTTTCCCTGAGCTGTATTTCTCTATAAGCATCTAATTGTTTCAAAAAGTGATGTACAGTATGTGAAAACCTGAATCTGATGCAAATAAGTCTGTATGGCACTAAAGCTAACAGGTGTTCTCATTAATGTAAGTAGACATGGAACAACTCTTGAATGTTTTATAAACACTCAAAATCATTGCCAAGTATGTTACAATAGCACAGAAATACTTACATATGGGAGCATCCTTTACTCCTATTGTACAACCTCAGCACATATTAGCAAGAGGTCTGTATGAGAGATAATATTTGCATGTGCTTAAGTCACCATATCTGAAAATTAGCTAATGTATCTACTTGCAAGTATTAGCGGCATAAATAGTACCATCTCCCAGTAGAGTTTCCTTGTTAGTGATGGTAGCAGTGCCTCGGTGAAGCCAATCTCTGCAGCTCTGAGGAATCAGCAATGAATATTCTTCTACATCATTGTGGTCCTCTAAGGAACTGACCTGTGAACTTTAGAATTAACTCCAAAATCTGGAAATCATGTCCATTTTCTTATACTGCAATTCACAGGTAGAAATTTTCTTTACACAGGTTGGAATGCCTGGGTATAACAGCATGCATACATTATTATTCCTTCAACACAGGGGTGACTTGGGAATACAGTCAAAAGCACTGAAATCCAAATGACTCTTGGTGCTTCTCGGCTCCTCCAAGTTTATAATCCTATTTTCTGAAGACTAGAATATGTTGGGTGGTGGGAAAATCCATTCTTCTGACGGCTACTCTCAGGGTTTGTGATAGATTTCCTAGCCTACCCCGCAAAAGTGTTAGGAACAGACATCACAGTTACCTTATCTATATTCTGTGAATGAATGAGACCTCTCTGCACTTTTCAGGATTTTATTGTAATAGGAGGTGAATTAAATTTATCATGTTATATCTAAAAATAAAATACTATGCACTCACTGGAATGAATAAAATGATCACTTTTATCAGTTTAAAAATCTTAATGGCTTCTCTATGTGTGAGTTGGTCAGCCACACACAGAGACTTTGCCAGTGACCTCGCAGTGACTAGAGCATCAGAGGAGAATGGGAAATTCCACGGGGAACTGCAGTGTAGACCTTCGTTGTGTGCTGTGACAAAAGAGATGCAGAGCTTGTGGCTGCCTGTGGGGTGTCCGTTTTTGGAAAAGCCTTTATTAAAATAGTGAGATCTAAATGGATTTGGATGAGACGCTAGAGGAAGTCAGAGGGCTCTGGCAGCAGGAACAATCTTGTCTAAGGGAAGAGACAGAAAGTAGTGTAGGACGGCTGGAGAACAAAATGACTTCTGCATGTCTGAGTTCTGGAAGTGCAAAGGGAAGCTGAGGAGCAGGAGATTGCGGAGCTGAAGGAGCAGAGCACACGGGGCATGGGGGTCCCATTGAAAGGACTTTGATTGCACAGTCCCATCCGAGACAAGCTTCAGAACAAGCATGCAATGCAATGAGAGTTCCAAACCGCTCAGATCACTTTTCTCGGGCTGCAGTGTGTGGACTGGGGGAAAAAAAAATGACTGAGGTCATGGAGCAGTGAAAGGTAGACTAACTCAGTTCACAGAAGAATAGTCCCTTAATCAGCTACATGAGCTCAAATTTTCACAAGGGTGTAAATGCTGTTTATAGTAAGATAAACATGTAATGTTTATGGATGGACCCAAAATGTATAAGTATAAGATTAACATATCCTGGGAAAGGGAGATTTTGTTCTTCTCAGATTTATTTGTTTGTTTGTTTGTTTGTCTGTTTACTTATTTATTTATTTTTGACAAGAGGTTCTTCTCTCATACAATATACCCCGACGACAGTTTCTTCTCCCTCCAGTGCTCTCTGCTCCCCTCTAACTCTCCTCTCCCCAGATCCACCCCTCACTTTCCTCTTCAGAAAACAACAGGCCTCCAAGGGACAACAGCTAAGGGAAACCAAACAAGCACAGTATGGCAAGGAAAATGTCCTCATACCCGGGCTAACAAGGCAGCCCAACGGGAGGAAAAAGTCCCAAGGGCATGCAAAGAATCAGAGATGCATCTGCTCCCATTGTGAGGCGTTCTACAAGAAAACCACCAAGCTAACAGCGTGTGTGTGTGTGTGTGTGTGTGTGTGTGTGTGTGTGTGTGTGTGTGTATGTGTGTGTGTGTGTGTGTAGTATTTCAGTTTCTGTGAGCCCATATGAACCCTGCTTAGTTAATTTGGTGGTCCATGTTCTCCTGGTGTCCTCTATCCCCTCTGACTCCTCCCTGTCTTCTTATGGGTTCCAGATCTCTGAGGAGAGAAACCCAATGGACACTTCCAATTTAGACTGTCTCTTCTCATAAATCCAGCTGTGGGTCTCTGGATATGTTCCCATCTGCCAGAGGCAAACTGATAACACTGGACAAGACACTGATTTATGAATACAGCAGAATATCATTGGGAATCAGTTAATTGATTTTTTTTTCCTGTTCTGTTTGGTTCTACCCTAGGGTTCTGGGCTATCCAGCCTTCAGTTCCTGGCCATTCTGGCAGTGCAGGGTACGGGTTCCTTCTTGCAGCCTGGGCCTCAACTTAAAGCAAACTTTTGTTGGCCACTCCCACAAGTACTGCCTCACCATTGTCCCAGCACATTGTGAATGCAGGACAGATTGGAGGTCAAAGGGTCTGTGGCTGAGTTGATGTCCAGGTGTGTGCTTTTTGCCCTCCATTGCCCGAAGAGTACCTACTCGCATCAAAGAATGAAAGCATGGAGGTGAAAGGCTCCATGCAGGCACCAGCTCAACCTCTGTAAGTTCAATGAACTGTGTGGATATTATCCTCGGCAATGGGGCCACACCCACAGCGTCAGTTTCAGAAAGTGACCTTCTGTCCTAGCATCAGCTTGAACCATTGAGAGATCTTCCTCAGGCAACAACTCAATCAAATGTAAGCCAGCCCCACCCCTGGGAACCCTTGCATGGCTACAAAAGATGGCAAGTTCAGACTCCACATCCTCCATTACTAAAGAATCTTCACAGGAGTCACCCTCATAGATTCCAGGAAGTCTCCACTTCTAGGTTTTTCAATTAAAAAAAAAAGATATCTTTAAACTGTGCCTTAATTGAATAAAAACAGTAATAAAGTCATTTCACTCCGACAATGATGGAGTTAACAGGTGCCCATATGCCAGGTGGCTGGATGAGTTAACGGGGAAATGTGAATATAGCACAGGGTGTAAGTAGACTCAAGGCAGGACTGGCAGGCTAGAGGGACTGGGGGATAGATGTCCTGGAGTGACATCTTTATGTTGAGATGAATACTGTTCCCAAGCATCAAGAGCCAAGGTGCTGTGCAGATAATGCTGTCAGCTGTGCTCCGTCACTTTCCCACTCAGTTTGTTCTTATAACCACAATAGGCGACTGCAGCTCGGGGGAGTGCACAGCTGTAGAACCAGTTTCTAATCAGTTGGGCTGCGTTCTTTTTGAATATTATGAGGGCTGCTTCTCAATACCTAAAACACTTTAACACAGATAAATAATTAAAGTGATTTTTGTTTGTTTGTCGTATGACATGGCTACGGAGTATAAACGTATTGCTAATAAATAGTTGGCAAGGGACATGGGTATGAGTGTGCACTATAGGGCCAACTTCATTATGCAGAACAAACCTCTGATGTAAGAATTCATGGACCAAATTATTTAAGTGTCAAAAGTACAGCTCAATTTCAATTAAAAAGCATTGTTTCTTGAAAGGCTGCCCTTAAACCTTATATTTCAGAATGCTCTTGAGATCTGTCGAGTATGTAGCTGAACATTTGTTTACTTTTCATTAAATAAGAAATTGCTTACATGGGCAGGTTATGTTGATATGATGACACCACTGAGGTTTCCAATAAATGTGTATGCAAATCAATCACCCAAATGCATTGAAAACATATCCAATAAACATCTGGAAACTAATGAATACACATTTGTTGACACAGGGGGAGCTGCAGAAACTCAGGATCCACTGGTGGCCAGGCTTACTTAGTGGGTGCAGATTTAGGAACAGTTCACATCACTGGAAGGAACAGGGCAATTATAACATGGAGTTCAACATCTTTTAGATATGTAGAACATTTTCCGTCCCTTAAAACAAATATTCCCTAAGAAAGTATAAAACATTTTTCTGACTTGCAAAGTTTTTGCAGTCTATCATTTAAATTACTTAAATAAAGGGAGCTTTACTGCTCCCCAAAGTGAGAATATAACACCCTCCATGCATATTAGCTTGATCTTCTTGACAGACCAGAAAAGTGTTTGTGTGTGCCAATTAAAACAAAAGTGGGTCCCTAGTGGCTTGTTCCTCACACAACTTCTGAAGACTGCTATCATTGTTTGCTGGGAGAACCCTGAACATGACTGTTCTCCAAAACAAACAAAGTTTTTAACCTTTCATGACAGATGGGGGTTCCAAATGCATTTTAATAAGAGAGTTACCAAAGCAACGTTTTTTTTTTTAATCAGCATATATTTACTTAACATCTAGCAACACTGGGAGCACAAGATAGATACTTTCTCACAAAATACTTTAACAAGAGACATTCTGGAAAGGCACACTGAAGACCATTCACTTCAGGCTGACGTTTCACCCTTGGTTTATGTTAGCTTTTCCCTGAAAAGTGCAAAACAATTGTTAGGAGTTACTCAAGGGGACTGAATTTGAGACTGACACAGACTTGATAGAAAAATTCCTTTAGTGGTCATAAACATCTTAGAGATCCAGTAATTGAACTGTAAGTATAACCACAGCAACCTATATTTGATCATCTGTAGCAATTGAGTATGATGCAGGATGAAAACAATGTTATCATGAATTCCTACTCTTTATAAGTTTTTATTGCTTCCATTTTAGGTCTTGCTATCTTATTATGACATAGTCAAAATATACATCTATATCTTATTCACTGAGGATTAAATAAAGATACGGCCAAAATTAATATCACAAAATAATTCATGTTCACTTCAAATAACTTTAGCATATTTTGCCATAACGTTTTACTTTTACTTAATTTAATTCAAGTGCAATGATACCATCATGACGTCCAAAGTATGTCCAAATTGTAATAATAATCAAATTTCCTTTCTCTTACTTGTTTCTAGAACCACTATGGCCATATCATTTAATATGCCTCGAGGCTCCTTGGTCATTTGGTGTATTTTATTATACATTCCCTATGCACAATTTCAGCATACTTAACATGGAATATATCCTTAGGTACTTTTGTCAAATGCTAATTCTATGCCAAATGTGAATGACATGCATCCAAACAAAGAGTTTTAGTTCTTTCTAGTATTTGAAATTTTTGAATGCCACAAATTGTCCATAAACACATTTAATTTTTGTAGAAAAAGAATAATTATTTGCAAAAGAAGAGAAAAAAGATAAACATCAGGATAGAGATGTTGTTGATGTTTTAATGCTTGTTCTTCATCATCGCAGTAAGCAAGTGAACATGCTTGTCTAAGCTCAGTCTTTGAACTTTTGTAGCTGAAGTGAAAATCATCATGAGCTTTTTCTGTTGAGGCATGTAGTTCTCCGTTGGATATAGCTGTGTGCTTTCAACTATTGCACTAGAAATCAAGGTCTTTGTAATCCCTGACTTCTATCAGTTGAAATGAAGCCAATTGGACAAAATAGCATCTTCATTTTCCTCATTTGCAAAATTACTTCATGGTGTAGAGATGCCACACTGGAGATGCTTACTAAGTTCGTTGAGATCATTAACACTGACTTCACTTTGCATACCAAGTGTCATACTCATGTTCTTAATACTTTAAAGTTCACATACAATCAGCCTTTGAAGATAACCAATAGAGGCCAACAATTATACATAATTCCAAAATGTAAGCATAACTCCAATAGTCACTCACTCCTTCTCATGAGCATTGTCTATGCCACTCACAAGGAAACCTAGGATAACTCATTTTCTATGGTTGTTTATCTTTATATGTATATGACCCAAGTAGCCAAACAGATTTCCAGTTGCTAAGGGTGAGGAACATATACTGCTAACTTTAAACACTGCCCTTGTACTCAATCAATAATTCCTCAGTGCTAGTTGATAATTAGATGTGTAATAAATTATAAACATACTTTCACATATAAACATACCATAGACATGGAATTATCTGTAGCACTTATTCTGCAACTGGAAATGTGATACTTCAGAGAGAGAGGAGAGCAGTGACACTCCTGTCTCTTCACTAACTGAGCCATGCATGTTTGAATTCAACTGGAAAAGAAGTCAATAATACATACTCATTAAGTATGTTTGCGGGTACCCCAATGTGCCCATTGATAATTATCATATTCTTTTAGTCACTATTTACAAAAGATTGGTAATGGCTAAAGTTAAGTGTGTGCAATGTTTAATCTGTGTAGCCATAAGCAGTTATCCTTTATTATTTTTAATTTTCCCGTTCTTCATAATAAATCTATATCTGATAATCAGAAAAAGTGAAGACTTAAAAAGAGTTCATTTCTATGCTAATAAATAAACCATAGAATTTTTATTACTATAAATGTCATCATACATAGTAATTTTTCATCCAAATTGAAACCTAATACTTCCTTTTTTCCTGAAAGTGATACTTGAAAACATCAGAAAGGACACCAGTTAAAAATATAAAGACAATCCTTTAAAAAATAAAACATTACTCTTTGAAGATGTTTTCAGTTAACAATGTTCAATTAACTTAAAAACAAATTGTTCCACCACACCTCCAATCAGTGGAGTATAAAGTTTACAAAAGTAGCCTCCGTCTTTGGGGGCACCACAAAGAGAGAGACCAAAGTCGCAAGCCCATGGGGAACTATTGTCAAACGAATGTCAGCAAAGCCCAAGGAATGTGTCTGCTCTGCACACTGGTCAGTGGAATGCTTATATAATTTTTGACATAAATCTGTTGCTAACAAGAACTGAGATGGACCTACACTTTGGGTAAAGCTGTCCAGGGCTTTGAAAGGTCAGTGATGGTGTCTTTCAGGCACTACCATTGATATGTTCTCACTTGTTTTCTACTGTAACCAAC
The DNA here is from genome assembly GCF_964271855.1 of Acomys minous. Taxonomy (NCBI): domain Eukaryota; kingdom Metazoa; phylum Chordata; class Mammalia; order Rodentia; family Muridae; genus Acomys; species Acomys minous. Next base: position 81,125,837 of record NC_140491.1, read on the forward strand.
AAATGCTGTTTGTACACCCCCCAAGAAATGTTGAGGTAAATCTCTCCAGACAAGTACTTAAACATGTTTATTGTCAATAGTGCTAGTGAACTTGGCAAAAGCTGTTTTGCTGAGTTATTATACTGTCCCCCTTCCTCCAAAATATTGTAGCCTGGTAGTTATGTAGGATTTCATGAGATATCTGACGATGGTGAGATTCTAAGCAGAATGAAGGCCAGGAGCTTTTACAAAAAGTATATATATATATATATATATATATATATATATATATATATATATATATATGTATATTTGCATTCATTGCTTTAAGCACGCTTCTGCCAATTAACACTTGGAAGACGGGTCACATTGTATGGGTTAACAGAGGACCCATTCTGCTCATTATTGGAGGTCACTTTAGATTGTCATTATGTGTTGTTCAACCAAAAGATGTAATAAAAGCTAACATTCCTTACTGATGCCCTCCACCACCACCTGTGTTAAACATTCAAGTGTTCAACACACAAATAGTCACACTCCACTTATCAGAAATTCTGAAGAGGCAAGAATGCAAAAAATTAATAATAAATAAATCAAAGCAGTAGATTGAGAAGCTGAGTTAAATGCACTTTACCAGGCAGGGATGTGAATGGTACTTTTCTGTGTGAGTCTGGAACGGAGCAGGACAAAGTCAATTGCTGAGTGTAATTAAGAAGTGGATGCATTTAAACTGTAGAGAGCAGCAGCAGTCTTCTCCACACTGCTGCCTAGGAACTCCAGAGATTACTGGGAAGGCTTAGAGGAAGGTACGAGCAGGACGCTTCGGCTAGGGGGATTCAGACACACATCTGCTTACTCTAGCGTTCCAGGGTGAAGTTATACGTATGATTAATGCAGTAATATATTTAGACAAAGAAACTTTTAAAATGCCGTTTATGTTTGGCTCTATGAGCAGGAAAAGGCCCATTCTGAGCTGTGCAGCTAGCAGCATCTAAACAGCAAAGACGGCTGAAAACTATTTACCACAGTTTGAATTTACCAGGGCAAAAACCAGACTATGCTGGCTCTTTTGTAAACCTTCAGCATATAGTAAATCTGATTACATTTTTCTTTTCCTTTCAAATGTTGTTCCACTTATAATTTTAATAATGTTTTATTTATGCCGGTATAAAGTACTACATTATGTTCTACTTCGTGCTTGGGAAATTCATTTTTCTTCATGTATAATAACAAATCATGATATGTATAAAATATTCATAATCAAAATATTTAAGTTTAGAACTAAGGTAAAAGTTGAAGATGCTACTAGTTTTCTTGTGTTAGTTATAAGTGACCTTATGTTTTTAGATTTTTAACTTCTGAGGGAATACTTTAGAAAGTAAATATTTGGGAATTTTATGTAAGTAAAGAACATTGCAATGGAATTCAGATAATTAGAAAAATATCACTCTGGCTTTTTTTTTCCATGGGCATATGCCTATTTTGAGCCATCCCAAAGTTTACATGCCGTTTTAGTTCAAAACGGGGAGAGAAAAAGAGTAATTGGCTCCAGTTATCTGTCAGATTTTAGGGTGTATAACCAATGATATTACTTTCCAGTTTTTCTTTTCTTAAAATGTGGCCACTTCACTCTTCACTGAAGAAGGACCAGAATTGAAACTGGAACTCATGTCACCTAAACAAAATGTGTGCTTAGTAGTATTGAGTAGTATCATATCTTTCTAAAGGTTTCTGAAAATAAATGCAAAATATATATGTGTGAATATATGTGTACAGATCAAGATTTCTTAAAAGCTCAAGATAAAAATCAGAAATTTCTTGAACAAAATGTCAGTTTATGTGAATTCATATAGCATTGGTAATAAATCTAGAGAATATATGTTATACTCATTGTGTTAAATATTTGTAGTATCCTAAAACACATTAATGTTATATATACTTTGGGCTACCATATTGACATGAGTCAATATAACTGTAGAAATTATACTAACTACAGGTCTGAGTATATCTCATCATGAGGGTATTTAGATATATCAATAGATCAATTGATAAATATAAATATTTTTCACTACTAATCATTTGTTATTGTGATTGATCTAGTAGTGTCAAGATCTTTAAAGCAAGTAGCCAACATAGAGTGTGTATTGTATTAAATATTCAAACAACAACTCAATATACTTGTCTACATTAGTTGAAATCATGTCCTGTTTATACCTTGAAAATCTTCCAAGATAATTGTTGTTAAATGTTGCCATAAAAATTAGTGACCCTGCAGAATCAGCCATTGGGAATTAGCATTGTCATATCGCTGATAAAATTATAAGCCAACCTGAAGTGTGACTTGTGATTCTTCTTAATCTGCACCACATTTCAGCAGTCAACTATCAGAGCACACAAGGCTGTAAAAAGGTGGCTGGCTCCTGACTGAGTTTCTTGAAACACCAGTTTTCTTCTTTCTACTTTTTTGCCCCCCACAATCACCAAGTTGGTTTTTTTATGGAGATTCAGGTGTGGTTCAACATAAGCAAGTCAAAAATGTAATTAGTCCTAAAGAGTATAGAACTAGAGATTATGTTACTCAACATGAGAAAGACTATATTACAAATTCACTGGCATAACCCTGAATGGAGAAAATTTTGAGTTTTGTTTTTTGCTTTGTTTGGTTTTTTTTATACAATAAAATTTATACAATAAATTTATTTATTTATTGTAATTTATCAACATTACATCCTGAATATTGTCTCCTTGATCTTATCTTCCAGTTCCCACCCTCCCTCCTCTTCTGCTCTATTCCCGTCCCCTAGACTTCTGATGGAGGGGCCTCCTCCCCCATCATCTGATCACAGTCTACCAGGTCTCATGAGGGTAGCCTCAATCCCCTTCCTCTGTGTTCCCACAAGGCTGTCCAGCCAAGGGGCAGTGATCAAATCACAGGCACCAGAGCTCATGTCAGAGTCAGTCCCCTCTCTCTCCCCTCCCCACACACATGGAGCATGAGCTGTCCATCAGCTACATCTGAACAGGGGGCCTAGATACTCTCCATGCATTGTCCTTGGTTGGCGCATCAGTTTGTGCAGGGCCCCCTAGGTCCAGATCCACTGGCCTTGGTGGTCTCTCTGTGGAACTCTATTCAGCTATGAAAAACAAGGAAATCTTGAAACTTGCAGGTAAATGGATAGATCATCCTGAGTGAGGATGCAGATGCAGAAAGACAAGCATGGTATATACTCACTTATAAGCTGAACTCTACCCAGCAGATTTTCAGCACAGGTATTGGGACTTGCAGCAGGACCCAAGGCAGAGAGCTGAGAGCTGTATGGAAGGGAGGACAGTATGGAAGCGGGGGGTTGGGGGGCAGAATGGAAGGGCCCGGAAGGGTCAGAAACAGAAGCCTTCTAAAGTTCTATAGTCTGGCCAGACATGTGACAGTTGTTGAGAAATGTCTGTCCTCTTGTTGAAAAAAAAATTGTCAGTAGTACAAAGGGAAAATTTTGACAGACTGATGGCCTCGTGCAAAAAGCATGTCCACATCCACTCTAATCAAAGTTTCCCCTAAGGAGCTCTTTATGTGTGAAATCAGGAGCATTGCTTGCTGTGTTTCTATAGAGTCATATTCGCTATCATTTCTGAAGGGAAAGATCCACTGTGGTGAAAGACGAATAGCCATGCTAAGCATTGCTGACACTGAACAGCGCTGAGAGTCTAGAAACTGATGTTGATCTGATACGTTCTAGCAATGGATCAAATACGCAAATGAATTTTTATTCGCTTATACTCCCTTTGTAAAGAACTGGTCCTTCATGAAGATCCTATAAGCTTTACTATAAGAAGGCAGAGACAGCCAAATGTCATCCATCTGAATGACCCTTTGCAAACGTATGTGTTAGTCTCTTTGGTAAAAGGCTGTTTTAGAGCCCTCCATAAAAGGAAATCAAATATAGGGACACAATTAGATTTGAAAGAGACAAAGAGGAAAGAGCCAACAGCACAGAATGAATTCCGACCCACCCAAGTGCATTTTCTGTTGGCTTTTAACTTATATGTTCGCTGTCTGTACCTCTCAACGTCCTGTCTTCTTTGTCCTGAAGTTGGAATAACTCAACTTTAGCCCTGATCTGAGTTAATCTTTCTATTATTAAAACAATCATGTATTCATTATGACATGAAAGAAAAAAAAAACAGTTTACAGAGAGAAGTTGAAAATGACAGCAGTTGCCTTACTTTGCAGAAAGACAATTACCGGAATACAAGGAAATGTGTCCATGTGATGAACGTATTCTTGAAAATGATTTTTTTTTTCAATATAAAAAATGTGTCTCACACGGCATTTCTACCTGTCAATTTCTCCTCTCAGATCACAACAGCATCAGGGACCGAGTTCCTTCTGCACTCGGACATTGACTTCATCATATTGGATTGGTTCCATGCTATCAAAAACGCAATTGACAGATTGGTACGTATTTGTTTGGGCTGTTACATTTATTAATTAAAATGTAGTCATTTCAATCTTACTGTTCAGGCAAAAAACATTCACACATTTAAATAAGCCCTATAGATAAGAGATACTAGCTATTTTAAGCTTAATAGAGAACACTAGGGACCTTTCTGGCAGACAAATTTGTGAGGGAAATGTCATATCGTGTCACTTTTTAAAAGATACTGTGTTCTCGTTCTGTAGGAGCATGGGCATTCGTTTATTGCAGGTTGTAAGAAGCACACAAGTGCTTGAAAAACTACTGAATTTCTACATTTTTCCATTTATGTAGTCACTAATATATGTGTGTGTGTGTGTGTGTGTGTGTGTATACATATATATATATGAAAGTAAATATCTATGTATTCATGACCATGTTATAATACCAAAATAAAAATCATTTATACTTTTTTTTATTATTTTCCAGCTAAGCTAGAATGTTATCATGAAAATTAGATACATAGAACTTCAGAAAATTCGTTTAAATTATACATCCATAGTGTGTGTTTTAAAGGCTTAAATAATTTAAGACTGTTTCTTATTGACTTAATTTTATCTCACTTATATATATATATATTTATAATATTCTATAGAGCTTTTAATATACTATAAAATAGGATAATATATTAAAGCTTTTTCATTATTCCTTCTAAGGTCAAACTATACAAATTAAAATTGTCTTGCCGTAGGATCAGCAGAATCCCCATATATACATATATAGACAACAAACACCGGGATTAGATTACCTTCAAATGTAGAGTCTAGGGCCAGAAAACCTGAATTTGAACACAGATCCTGTTTTAATAGCTACATGGTTTGGGAAAGGTTGGTTTTGTTTTGTTGTTTGTTTGGTTGTTTTCCTTTGTGTTTGTTTTCTCTGTACTAATAATAATATTGCTTGTGTGTGAGGTCATGCAGAATACCTAAGAGGGTTAACTGTTTCAGTTCTTCAAATAATTCATAGCGTTTAGTAAGCATTATTTGGATATCTGCATTCTAGCATGGAGGCCATATCACAAAATAATTAACTTATTCAAAAGTCCAGTTAAATTTAGCATTAAGATAAAACACAAAATTGTTTGGCAAATCTTTCCTTCATAGGAAAAGTACTCAAGGTACTGTTTATTATTTCTAGCCAAAGAATCCAAGCTGCCGGTCTTTGGAGTTGTACAATTTCCAGAGATCCTCGAGTTCTGAACTGCTGAGTCATGGCCACGCTGGTAGAAAAGAACAGAAACCAGAGCACAGGAAGTCTTTCAGTGAGTGTTTTCTTTGATTTGCTCATTTTACCTCTGTCTAAATGCAGAGCTTATGAAATATAGATGTATTAAAATGAGATTTAAGTCAAAGCCAGACTACTTTGGAAGATTCGTAGCGATTTCCTACCTAGGGATGCAGGCGCTGGAGGGCAGTCTGGGCATTCCGCTCACATCATTGTTGGTAATGTCTTTTGAGAAAAATAATTGTTCCAAGGTCATGGTCTCTGCTTACAGCAAACCTATGAATCTCTGAGTAAAAGCCATGGAGTTCAGATTGGTGATTGATTTTGAGAGTGGGAAATGTCAAGCATCTGGCATGCTGACCATTTGATTTTCATACGTTAAAAGGTACGAGGGACACAGTTGGCCCGACTAAGCCAACAGCCCGTGCAACCGCCCACACTTCCAGAACACCAGAAATGCATAGAAATATACATTCCAGAGTTCACAGGAAAATGGCCAACAAAGTTACACTGAGTTCTGCTCCAAAACAATTGAATTAGGAACAACTTACACCACTTACATGGTGATCTTCACTTTTTTAAGCCAGCCTGCTTCTTTCTCAACAAAAGGAATGATTAAATGTGTCGCGTGTCAATCCCAGCACTCGGGAGGCAGAGGCAGGCGGATCACAGTGAGTTCGAGGCCAGCTTGGTCTACAGAGAGAGTCCAGGACAGCCAAGGCTACACAGAAAGACCCTGTCTCGAAAAACCAACCAACCAACCAAACAAAAAAGGTGTCCCATGTATCTCACAGAGTAAAACTGTGTCCTAGACTTCTGGAAAAAAATATCGATAGATTTCATATCAGAGAAACGAATTTCTCTATCTTAAAAATTATAGCTTCTTCCTTGCGCCTTCTACCTAGCTCTTTTTTAGCCATTTTTCTCTGTCTAAATGCTGATATAGTTACACGCTACCTTTTCAGACTTAAGAACAAGCCAACAAGTTAAAGAAACATCAATACATGTAGTATAAATTAAAAAATGTTTGATAAATGATTTTGTTTTTGTCATATCTGTGCCATTAGAAAAGATCTGTAGCTGAGTGTGGTGGCACACGCCTATAATCCCAGCACTCCAGGAGGCAGAGGCAGGCAGATCTCTGTGAGTTCAAGGCCAGCTACACAGAGAAACTTTGTCTCAAAACAAAACAAAAAAGATTTATATGTGTGGCTACATGTTTTTCAAAACTGAAGTATTAGTACCCATAGTTCTAGAAGTTACTGGAAGAGTCCAGTCGAAATCCTTTTGAAAGGAGGGAATTGTGCCTATATCATAATTTTCTACAACGACCAGAGGCTGATTCAGCCAGACATTTGTGTCATGCTGCAGTTTAAGAATGTTGTCGTTGCCTGTATCTACAAAGTACACAGGGTGTTGGTGGAGACTCAGTAATACCTTCTAAAAGATTTTATTTCGAGTTAATTTTATTTCAATAATATTTTCCTTTAATTCTTTTTTTTTAACCTCAACATATCAGGTTTTATTTCAAATCATGTTATATGCGATTTCATATGTGCCCAGATTTGATCATGCATATTTGAAATGTCTACTTATTTTTTTAATTTTTAATTTTTAATTTGTTTACCTTACATGCAGATTGTGGCCTCCTCCCTAGTGTCCTCCTGGTCCGACCCTCCCTCCCTTCCTCATGCCCTCTCCCCTCTCCCTTAGTCCTCAGAAAGAGGGCATCCTCCTCCCCTATCAGCTGACCCCAGCCTATCAAGTCTCATCTGGACGGCCTGCATCCTCTTCCTCTGTGGGCTGACAAGGCTGCCCCTCCAGGGGGAAGTGATCAATGAATGGGCACCAGAGTCCATGTCAGGGGTAGCCCCTACTCCCCAAATTATGGGGCCTATAATGAGACTGTGCTGCCACAGTTTCTTTTCGTTCTCGAGTTTTTCCCTTTTTGTTTCACATGGGATAAGATGGAAGGTAAGATTACAGAGTTAGAATTCGGTTGTGAGTATCTGTTTAATGTTAATGATGTAAATATTTTGTAGTAAACACACAAGAGTTTGTGATGAAGTGATCTGAAATCTGAGATTTAATTACAGCTGTGGAAGAGAACTTGACATGCTTCTAAACCCCGAGGCAGTGGGGAAAAAAAAAATTGCAAAAGCATGTTTGAGAAACTGAGGCTGACAGATCCTGTATGGAGTGGTGATTATATTAAAAGTGTCAGAATCAGGGTGCCCCCCCAACCTCCCGCCACCATTGGAAAAGACAATTATTTGCCATGAGAGCAAAGCCGTTCTTGTCTAAAGAAAAGAGGCAGGTATTTATTCACGTCAAACCTCCTTAATTGTACAATGACTTATATGTTAAAAAGCACTAATATAAGATAGCATTTTACAGGTCATGTACCCAGACTCTGTTCCAAGGGCTTACCTTATACTGACTAGGTACTCTGCTCAATCCAGGGAGATTCCTACCATTTTGAACCCTGTATTTTCAACATAGAGTGTGGAATGACAGTGATGTTTATGAGATTTAAGGGACACAGGTCAAACTCAAGCAACCTGCTTTTACAGCCTGCTCTTGTAACTATAAACTGTAGCTAAGTGAACAACAACAACAAAAAGTTAATCCCTTTCAAACTTGGGCTTAGCTGGACGTTAGCTAAAAAGGGAAATAACAGTCAGTGTACTTGAAATCAAGACCCCAGCACGTTTAGATTAACTTTACTATTTAAAATAAAAGGGCCATTTACTCTTTAATCCTAATTTTCAGAAATGGTTCTTTTTCTGTTGTAAGATTTCCTTCAAGATAGGACAGTTTTCACCTTTTATACTAAGTTACATCAGTCATATGCATGAATTCATTTTCACTTGAAAGGCATAGTGACTGACCTATCCACACAATATTAAATTAGACCATAAGTTTGAAATACTTATGAGCACATTTCTATTTGACTTTTAAAACATTTTTTCAAGTATGAACTCCCATGTGTGAAACCCTTCTGAACTAAGTCTTATATTTGAACACCCAAAGTTTAAGTTTCTTAAATCATCTATTAAGTTTTGAGTCACTGTCTGGAGATTAAGTAATTATGTGGACTCAGATTCACCGTAACTTCTTCCTTATTAGTAGTCCAAGCACAAACTGCATTGTCTGTTTGCTGCCTTTGGCTTCCTGTGCCCTTGATGTTCCCACGAGTTCTGTCGCCAAGATTGTAAGCAGATAAAGCCAGAATTACTTTTTTTAAAGGCATGTGAACATCATTAGCAGCTAACAGGTGGTCATGTCTTTGTCCAGTTTTTCCATTTAACATGGGAAAAATATGCTCTTCCGATGATTAAATTCAGAAAGTTGTGTCAAAATATACTTTCCTTTAAAAAAAATGTGATTCTGACCTGCCAACACTATCAAGTACTAATCGGATATTTTAAGATATCAGTTGAGTCTAATGGACAAGAAGCCAGAAAATTCAATGCGAGGGCCAAATCACTGTGAGAAATTCAGGACAGCAGCCTGGGATGGGAGTAGAAGATCAGCTCCCTTGGGAGGGCTGCTATGCGAAGTGAAGAGTCAATCAAACACAGGGCTCACAGATTTCTCTAAGGAAAGAAAATGCATCTCCCACTGATGGAAAAGAGGAAAGGCCCACATATAATCATGGCTTCAGATTACTTTTGAGAGCTTTTTAACTTTTCCAAGTGTTCCTTTCCAGATCTATAAAAGTGGGTCTGATAACATCCTTCTAGAGTCATGTGAAAATTTGAAATTAGAGATGTAAATACTAAGTTCACAGCAGGCACTCAATAAATAGGAGCTCTTTTATTATCCTCTATGTCTCCAAGCAGATGGCACCAAGACGGGTATGAGCCAAGGGTGGTGTCTGATGGAAGGCTGGAGCAGGGCACACATATTCTACATCCTTCTCCCTAAGGGTACAGGAAATACAGGAGAGGAGCCAGAATTGGATACGGGAGTCATAGCTGCAAAAGTCTAAATGTGAGCAGCTGGTCCTTCCCCTGGCACCTCACCAGGTGAAAATGGCAGCCAGGGCATTCTTGGGAGCAGGCATATCAGGACCCAGTAGAAGGGAGCCAAGAGATGCCCTTGATTACTTAATGCCCAGAAGAGCATGTCATTAAGAAGTCCTGGTTAACAGAAAGCTTCAACATCCAGCAAGTACTTCACACAAAGCTCTCATTTATTCCTTTATTCGCATCCACAGAATATGAATGTTGTTTCTTAGCAAATAACACTACAATGTCCATAAAATTCTTGACTTCACTTGTCTTTGCTTTCAAATAACAGACAAACATGCGGACAAACAGATAGAAAATGTGGTCCTTCTCATGGGTTCCAAACCACCAGACGATAAAATCTGCAAGTCTGAAGGGTTAGATGTATACAAGCACTTTCAACATTGTAAATGTACACGCTGAAAAATAACACAAGTTTTCAAAGTTACACGGTAAAAGAACCAAAAGAAAATGCACTTCCATTTAGAAAGATATTTTAACAAGTTATAAATAGATGTTTTGGGAAAATCCTAAAATAATTTCTTCATGGTTCTCTCAATTTCATATACCTTAATGATGATTCATATACTATAACGGGGTTATGGGAATAAAGATAGAAACAGGAGTCTTGAATGAGATATTAATGCAATGCTGAAAGTTAAAAATCTGCAAACCTTTAGTGGTGTACTGTGGAGTGATCATTCTCATGCCCAGTAAAACCAAGTTTGATAGATAAGCAGTGATAATCTGTAATAACCTAAATAATCACCATTCCCACAAGCAACAGCTAATAGTATGGTCTCTTTGTAAAATGGATGCTTAGATCCTAACACATTTTCATAAGGAAATCATACGCAAGACACAAAGACACATTGGACCCTCCATAGCCATTTACAGTGTTATTTTTTAAGGGAATGGTTCATTCTGAGTTTGTCATACCTCTGGCACTGAGACTAGCTTGGCTCCTACCCTCTCATGCCAAAACTGTTCCAGGGAAGCTATGGAGATCTCAGAATCATTCTCACTAGAACTCTTAAACCCCGAGCATCTCCAGAAATGGCAGGAAAGTGATAGAGTATCTCTAAACCAGGATGAACAGTGTGGACAGAGAAAACAAAGGCTAGAAAGGAAGGTTTTTGCAGCATGTACTTAAGTGAGTCTCCAGCAAGGCAAAAAAAAAATTAGTGGAGCATTGTCTTAATTAGGGTTTCTATTGCTGTGAAGAGATTGCCATGACCAAAGCAACTCTTGTAAAGGAGTTATAACAGTTAATTGGGGCTGGATTAGAGTTTCATATGTTTAGCTCATTATCATCATGACGAGAAGCATGGTATAATACAGACAGACATGGTGCTAGGGAGAGCCAAACAATAAAACTGTGTAGCACACTGGGAAGAGCTTGAGCATATATGACCTCAAATTCCACCTTTACAGTGACGCAGTTCTTCCAGCAAGGCCACCCATACTCCAACAACACCATTTCTAATTCTGTCATTCCCTATGGCCAAGCATTCAAACGCAAGAGTCTATGGGGCCCATTTCTATCAAACCACTGAATTCTACTCCCCCAAAGGCCTCTATCTATGACATAATACATAAATGCATTTGGTCCAACTTCAAAAGTTTCCGTAGTCTATTACAGTCTCAACCCTGCTTAAAAGTCTAAGGTCCAATGTCTCTTCTGAGATTCATAGCAATCTCTTAACTGTAATGCCCTATAAAATCAAAATAAAAAAACAGATCATGTATTTCCAAGATATAATGGCACAGGGTACGTATTATTGTTCCAAAACATAGGGAAGGGTGCATAGTGAGAAAATACTGGACCAACGCAAGATTTAAAAACAGCTGGGCAAACTCCAAACTCTGCGTTGCCATGTCATATCTCCAACTCCTTTCTTTCCTTGGGCTGTTTCCACTCCCTGTTAGCAGCTTTTCTCGGCAGGCATCCGATGGCTGCGGCATCCCTAACGTCTTGGGGGGCTCCAAAAGCAATATAGGCTTCACCTTGACAGCTTCCACAATGTCTTCTTGGGGCCTCCGTGCAGGGACACTGCTGCCACATGCCTGGCCTCAGCGGCTTTTGTTAGTCATGAGGGGAAATTCTATAACCCTTATCTTCTACTCTCGACTCTAAAGATGGAGGCATGTGGCTGAAGCTGCTAAGTTCTGCTGCTTGCCGGGGCTGGAACATCATCCCCTCCTTCTAGTACACCTTCACCAGCTTACTGGTTTTGATGATTTCCTTCTCTGTCTAATCTTGGCTGTCCTGAAACTTGCTCTGTAACCTGACCTTGAACTCAGAGATCCGTATGCCTCTGTCTCCTAAGTGCTGGCATTAAAACCCTGCACCGCTATGCCTGGACATAAGCTTTTCTTTAATTCCCTTTTACAAAACAGAAGCTTAGCTGGGTGGGATCTTACCCTGACGTCACCACTCCCTTAATTTCATTTGATATCTTTAATCTGTTTATCTCCTTGAACACAGGATTAAGCTCCATTCCACTTCCTGGGGTCCCTTTAATCTTTGAATGCCACATTAAAAAAAATTTTTTTGTCTTTGCTCAATTTGCTCCTTTTTGTCAAAATGCTCTTCAAGAGTAAACCACAGGACAGAGTCTTTACTAGGCTATTTTGTTGTTTCCTTTGCCTATACAATCAATCTTCAGACTAGCTTCAGGCATACTCTTCAGACAAGGGCACAAAAACAGCCATATTACTCACCAAAATATCACATATTAAAATTCTCCTCCTCTGAAACCACCTGAGCCAAACTCCCAGAGTTCAAATCACCCTCAGTGCCACTGTCTTTCATGCTTCTGCTAGTATGGCCCATTAAACTCCACCATTTTCCTAATCCTAAATCCAAAAATCCACATCCCTCCCAACAAAAGCATGGTTGGGCCTATCTCAGCAACAACCCAGTCACTAATATCCATTTTTATCTTAATTACAGTTCCTATTGCTGTGAAGAGACACCATGACCAAGGCCATTCTTATCAAAGAGAGCATTTCATTGGGGACTGGCTTACAGTTGCAGAGGTTTAGTCCACTATCATCATGGCGAGAAGCATGGCAGCATGCAGGCAGACATGGTGCTGGAGAAGGAGCTGAGAGCTCTACATCTGAAACAAAGGCCACAGAATAAGACTGTGTATCACCCTGGGGGCGGGGGGTAGCCTAAAGCCAACCTCCACAGTGGCATAGTTCCTCTAACAAAGCCACACATGCTCCAACAAGGCCATATATCCAAATACTGCCACACACTATGGCCAAGTGTTCAAACACAGTAGTCCATGAGGGACATTCCTATCAGACCACCACATTACTGGTAGATGAAGTCTGGTATTTTTCCAGCAATTAACTTACTGGATCTAGGTGGTACATGTACAGCCAATTATGATAGTATCTTTTTATCTTTTTTTTGTATTTTAATGTTTCCCATTTAAACACTGGCATACACACGTTTAGATATCAGGCATTTCTGTAATTCACTTGAATATTAACATTTTTAAACTACAACATGAAAACTTTTAAAGAATGATCTAATTTTCTTTATGATTTATATTAAGACTTTTAAAGTATTAAATACAATTTTGATAACTCATTGTTTCCTACTCTTGGCTCCAAACCATTTTTTTTTTTATCCTTATGACATTTTGAACTTTCTGGATAAGTATATAATTAAGAAAATTTATTATATGTTTGTTATTACCCCAAATTGAAAAGTCATACTAATTTATCAGATAAACATGTAATTAACAATTGTTTGAACCACACACTGAGAAGTCTGTCCTGGAGATTCATATATATATATGTATATATATATATATAATATTTTCTTATTATGAGTTTCATGTGAAATAGCATAACCTGCCAATGCTTGAAAATAATAAGATGAATAAGCCATCTGCCAAGAAAAGAGAAAACAATATTAAACTTACAGAGATAAATCAAATCTAGTTAAGAAGAAAAAGAAAGTATCTTACTTGGGAAAAGAAAATTCATATTAGTATAGATTACTATGGCTTATTGTGTCACTGGAATATTGTAAAGACAAAGCCTCTCTATATAAGTACTATGGTCATTCACCTTAGGTTTTTTCCTTTTCCCCTCCGAAAAGAAAGAATGTCATTTCTGACATCAATTTTATTCAATACCACTTGAGGAAGACTACTCAACAAAAATCTAAACAATCAATAATTTCATTTATTTAAAGACTGTTCATTTCTTCATTTTCCACAGGCTTAGGGAAATTTTGTTGGAAATAATTTAGATGATTTTAAAATGTTCATTAAAAATGTTATTAAAGAGCTGGGCATGGTTGCTCATACTTTTAATCCTAGTACTCAGAGAGGCAGAGGCAGGTAGGGTGCTGTGAGTTTGAAGCCAGCCTGGTCTATAAAGAGAGTCCAAGACAGCCAAGGCTACACAGAGAAACCCAGTTTCAACAAAAACAAACAAACAAAACAAGTGTTATTAAGGTTATTGTTTAAATTCAGAAGAGGAAAACAGTAAAGATTAGATGCGTATTTGATAATCAGACATCTGAATATGTTTGTCCAAACAGGTATTCAAAAAGTTTCAGGGCCATACCAGGAACCTATGTGACCTTCACTATTCTGCTATATGTCTTCATGAGAGTTAACAGTAATCATCTTTTGTAGGACTCATAGATTGTAATTTCTTCAAAACATTTAGTTCCCTATGAATCATTAGATACAAGGTCTTACTTATGAGCTGAGCAAAGCAAGTTCTGATTAATCTCTTCTTTCCCTTCCAAGGGGCTGATCTTGCCCTCTGCTCTCTGGTCACCCAGGGCCATGTATCTAGAAGTGTGAGCTATTCTCAAGTCCATGTAACCCTAGGAGTGCTCCATCACTAGATCACCCCATCTTCCTCCTGACCCTGGCAGTAACACTGTGACCATATTTCTCCTTAGATGAACTGCAGTTAATCAATTTCTGATTTCATTAGGTCAAATGGCAACTTTCTTTCAATAAGGGGACAAATGCAGAGGACTCTTTGCTTTGCTCTCCAGCAATATTTCCTAAACATTAGTACACTGTTGTGATTATCAACAAAAGAAAGTAATACTATTCGAGTGCCTCTAAAAGTTTTATTCTTTTTACTCTAGGACTGAGAATAGGCACATGTTAACAGTTTATTATAAAGTTAAGCATAGGATAGTCACTCATTATTGTCGACTAAATTTAAAATGCCCTTTGTCAGAACATTTGAATCTTTCTTACATCCTTAGCTTCCTGTGTCAAGAATACACAATTTTGGATGCAAATTATCACTTATTCTTTCTGTACTCAAAATTCATGTGGTCCACCCATTCACTGTATTTCTAGACCCCAGAAACTTGTACTGTGAAGCCTAACAAATGTACCTTTCTTTTTAAGTCATTGTGTTGTATTTCCCCATATGCTTAGAAAAGTACTAATTTTAAGAATAGAATCTTCAGTGGATTTTTTTTTTTAGGAAACAAGTTTGTTCGTTGTTACTCACAGTATATCCTCCCACATCATTTAAGGAAAACCAGGTACTACGTTCACCCAACCATATGATATTAATCTGAAAATCACAGATATATCACTTAGAATTTATTTTAACATATGATTTATAAGATTAAGCATCTTTATTTTCTTACAGAAATAGTTCATGTATAATTTGATTGTTTAAGTAATAACTAGAGGCAGCATTCCTATTTTTTAATTGTCTTGCTAAAATCAATGCATTCTGCTTGTGTCCAAAATTAACTGGCTTAAAATGAAGACAAAATGTGAGCTGCAATTACTGTTAGGAAATACAAGATTAAGGTTTTGCTGTGGGCACTAATCTTGATAGCACACACCTGTAATCCTAGGAGATGAATCACTTAGGAGATGCTTGCTACAGGATCCGGAGTTCAAGGCCCTTCTCGGTTACATATTATGTTCAAGGTCAGCTTTAGAAGACAAACAAAGACGCAGAAAACAATCTTTCTGGAAGCCACGGTAGCTTCCAAAATCTAAAGCTAAGGTCAAAGAGTACAAGTGATTTCTCCTCCTTTTCCTCTTCCACCTACTTCCTTTCCAATCAAACGAGTAACATAGAAAGATGCAATTCCAAGTAGCTCTATAAACAGTTCCTTATTTTCTGTACCTTCTTCTCAATGCCCCCCAACGCAGTCTGTGACCCTCAATTTGTTTTCCAGAGAAATGAGCTAATGACCCTGACCCACAGCTCAGCATGCTGACATCACTTGAGTCTACTTTTTTTCCCCTCTCACTGAGATAACATCCTTTAAGTCTCAGCTCAGGCCACATCTCTCAATATTCTGTTAATATCCTTCTTGTATTTTAAGGAATTGTGATGCTTCATACCCACTCTTGATTTCAATATTTTAATCTTTATATTTGAGTCAACAAAATTAAATGGTATTTTCCAATGTAGGAAAGGTAATAATTTTGGAGGTTTTGAAAGCTGCAAAGATTAATTTCTCTAGAGTCAATTTATTTATAGAAATCCAATTTAAGGACAGGAGTTACATAAATTCTGGCCCTCATCACTTTGTTCAAAAGCTAGATGGAATAGACAAGCAATGTGGGTGTAAGTCAGTTTTTTGATGAGAAAAGGTTTGTTTGGCTTACATTTCTGGATCACAGTTCGTCATTGATGACAGTCAGGACGGAGACTCAAGTAGGAACTTGTAACAGAAACCATGGAGTGATAGACACCACCTGCTGCTTCACTGTCAGCTCAGGCTTAGCTAGCTTTCTTATACATCTGCGGATTACCTGCCCCAGGAATGGAGCAAAACCAATGGGATGGAATCCTTCATCAGTTAACAATAAAGACACTTGTTAAATAACATCAATAATACACAGAATGCTTATGGATCAGTCTGATCTGGGTAGCACTTCAATTAAGACTTTCTCAAACGACTCTTGGGTGTATTAAATTGACACCTAAGGCTAATTGGGACAAATGTTAATACATTGGATTTTCAGCTCTATGGACTTGAGTACCATTCTTAGCCCAAAATACACAGCTATGTGATTTAGATACACTTCTTAAATGTCCTAAAAGTTAAATAGCTATTTTGAATATAATATATATAATTATTAAATAACACAAAGGAAAAATTGTATATGATGTAAATATATATATTTGACCTAAAAGTAATGTAAAATCAGGGCTTAAGTATATCTAAGGTATTTGTAAATTTTACATTGTTATATAAATACTTGATTTAATGATTTCTAAGAGTGAATTTTGAATAAAGTATTCACAATTTGCTCTACTATAAATCTACCAGTTCCTAAATTTACATCTAAGAACAAAAATGTACTGATTTTCCTCATTTTTATCAGCTCTTTGATAATTTCATACAATGTCTTTTGAGTATATCCACTTCTATATATTCTTGGATTTATGGTTTTTACTAGAGAGTAGCTAAACTACTAGGGGTCTTCACTTTTAAAGCAAACTTGCTTTCCTTCTCCCACCAGCTCTCAGTTACCAAAACCTTCTTAGGTAGGCGTGGAACTTTGTGTCTACTTCCCTACTCCATGCTGGAATTTGGTCTGGCACACTTGACCTTGCTCAGGACTTACACATGCTGTCTCAGCTGCTGTGATTTCCTATGTGCATCTGCCTCCTATACCCAGCAGACACTATTTCCCTGTAGTCATCCACTACCTCTGGCAGTTACACTCTTTCTTCTTCTTCCTCCACAACTATTACTGATCCTTCAGAGGAGGTGGCTTAATATAGATATCTTGTTTATGGCTGAATATTGCACAGTCTCTTATTCTCTGCACCTTGACTAGTTGTGAGTCCTTGTGTTAATTGCTATAGACTGCACAAGGATGCTTCTTCTCTGATGAAGGCTGACAACTACAGAAATCCATGGATACTAATGACCAATCATGAAAGGACATTTTAGTGTCATGTCCATTTAACAGAGTAATAGCTATAAGATCACCCCTGGGGCTCACAACACAGGTTCTTAGCCACGATAA
This sequence comes from Acomys minous, assembly GCF_964271855.1. NCBI lineage: Eukaryota > Metazoa > Chordata > Mammalia > Rodentia > Muridae > Acomys > Acomys minous. Next base: position 81,143,537 of record NC_140491.1, read on the forward strand.
CAGTACCAACTTACAGAGGAGGCACTAACACCAACAAGAACATGGTTGGTTATCCGTATGTTATTAATGCTACCATTGCACATAAGTAGTCAAGTCTTTCAGGTCCAGCCATTGCTGTAGAAGTCACAGTTGGTTAAGATTAGTGATTCTTTTTCTCCTTTGGTAGTATGTGTAGCATCTTTTAGTACTATGAAGGCTATGCAGTGAGCCTGAAATTTCCAGGTCAGTACCAGCTTGGTTTCTTTATGTGTGTGATATGTTCAGCAATAGAGTCTTAGTGTCACTTTCTAGAGAATAACTAATGTCATGGACAATAGCCTACTTGGGGGTCTATGGGACCTCCTTGCCAATAACTCCAAAATAGCTACCTCATTCCTGGCATTGGGTTTTGTATTTATTATCCTGTAGTGTTATGTAGATGCATTGTTGCCCTATTATACAGTAATTTCATTTAAATTCTTATTATAAATGTTTGTGTATGCATTTTAGGAAGCTTCTACAGTGGTAGGGTTCCATATGATTTTTTGAAACGTCTTTAGTGTTACTTATCTCCCTATACATTTTGCTATAGAATAAGTACAGAATAGGCAAGTGTATAATCCATCAGAGATTTAATTTTTAGCATATTTTTATTATTCAGTCAACTTTGGACATCATATACACCTTTTTTTAAAATTTTATGTTTTCTTAAAGTATTTGGTGTGCCATGCTGAATAATGTCATTTAATTACATGGCCATTTATTATCTTACAAAAATTAAAGTGAAAGTCTCTAAATGTCATATTCCACAAAAGTCAATTCTGGTGGTGAGCTGTCAAACCTGCTTAGCTGGCTGCCATGTGCCTTTTATCCAAGGTACCATTTTATCTAGATGAGGTAATCCTAGCTGACCAAGGTATTGGTCATTTACTTAAACCAGAATCACCCTGATCCACACATAGTTAGTGCCTAAGGGAAATATGCATGACCTTCTGAAGCTTCCCCCTCCAACCCTAGTTGTTTAAAAATCAATCTGAAACACAGAGATGTCCATGTTGACATAGAAGTGAGCAAGTAAACAGCTGATTAAATGGAGAAGAAAGCACCAATTTTATGTCCACATAGTAAAGAGAAAGGTTGACAGGTAGGGCACTCGCTTACTTTGGCCCTTCCAGAAGTTCCTGAAGAATAATTTTATATTCAGAAAACAAACATTTGAAAATTATCCTGTACATAGAAGTAACAAGTCAAAACCGGGAAGACAAGGTGCACTCAGTATAATGATGCTGTGAGGCTGTTGGAGCCGTTTAAATGTAAAGGAATGATAGTGAAATAAGAAGAATACGTTTTAGGACATGAGTCAGGGAGCTGGAGAACAGGGCACTTGTATAGATTTCTGAACCCACAGCGTCCAAACACTGGGGAAACAATTAGAACCCAGGCTGGCAAGGAAGAGTAAACCGTTCGGCCAAAGGTTAAAACTGTGGATTCTGTACTGAAAGAGCTTAATAAAGTGCTACAAGGTACGGAAAATTTATTAACCGGTCTGGTTTCTTAAGGTAACCATTTCTATAGGTAGTAGAAAACAATGAAAGAGAGACCAGAGGTAAGGAAATACTGCAGCAGGCCAAGTGGCAGATGTCGCAGGCCCAGCTTAGCAGTGGGAACAGAGTCAGATTCCAAAGATTTCTGAAGCGGCAGGTTTTCCTAAAAACATCTTGGAAGGATTCTTGACAGTTCCAAAAATCCCATTTCTTCTGTGTCTTCAAAAAATATATAAGATGGAACGTTCAGCAGAGTTTGTGTGTAACCACTGGTTTTCAGAATTTACTACAGTCTTGATACACAAAACGGTGTCAAGGGACGAGTAGCAACCATGTCACCTGGGAGCCTGTTCATAGGAAAGGCTGTATTCCCAAAACCCAACCTACCCCAAACTCTCTAAGCAAAGATCGCATTTCTTTAAAAAGCATGATTTTATGATTTATTTATGTGTGTATATGCATATGGGTGCTCTAGAAAGCCAGACAAGGACATCTTCAGAACCCCTGGAGCTGTTTTTTCAGGCAGTTGTCAGTCAAATGATGTAGGTGCTGGAAAGTGAACTCTAGTCCATGGGAAAGGTCACAAATGCAGTCATCTATCATTGCCAGGAGAATTCATTTTAATATTAAAGATACACACACACACACACACACACACACACACACACACACACACACACATATACATACAGTAAAGTTTGACCAATACTTTAATAGGTTACACAAAAAATAACTCCCTAAATGTATTTGCAAAAGGCCAGGCCCACAGCCACTTTGGAACACTGTTCAATCTACCCTGCATAGTGTTGTTGAGTTGCCCGTTTCCTGGCAATTGATGGTTTGGATGGTAAATATTCATTCCATTTTATCACTCCCTTGTAATTTGTGATCACACTAAAGTTGCTACAGAATCAGGAGTTGCACTTCCTGTGCACATTTGCTTGCACTAGAACCAACACTGTATCATGAATGCTGAAATGATGTGGAAAAGAACAACAGCAACAACACAAGAATGTTTCTAAAATTAAACTAAAGTTCATCACAACAAACAGATAATAAACCAAACTTATCAGCAATTAAACGAAAGATTCCACTAATGTCTTGGTATTCCACTAATTCCACGTGCAGAGTGGATCTGAAATTCTGTTTTTCCTATGCTAAGAATGTTAATCCCACATGTATCCTCTGATAGTTGATTCACTTCTCCAAGGGAAAGAATAACAATGGTTGATTCCTTCAGTTATTTAATTTTTTGTGTTGGTCTCACGTTCTTCAATTCACTTCCCATCAACCTTTCAGGTTAGATATCTTAATCTGGGTGATTCACAGCTCAGCTGCTGTATTCCTTACCTAGAGTTGTCTTATTAGCGTTTTGGTGGTGGCTGCCAAAACAATCAAAGCCCAACAAGCTATTCTTAAATCAAATTGTTTGGGAAAGTTGCAAGGAAAGCAAAAATGGGCTCACATTTGAGTTCCCGTAAACATTGGGCAAACTTAGAATGATGTCTGTGTAAGCCTTATAGTAGCACATGATTTCATCTTTAGGAAAAACTGATAATCATTATTTCTGAGATAAAACATCACCTTGGGTATATAAATCTAGAAACTAGACACCAAAACAGAATGGGCAAATGATAAATGTCTTCTCAATGAATGTTACTAAAATATTGTTCCTAAATATCAAGTTTCTTAAAATGTCCTCGTACAGTAAGAAGACGAGCTGCACTACCTGGATAGATCCACATATTTAGTTTTATACTTCAGAACAACTTATACAGGAATAATTAATATTTTCTCTTAGTAAATGCCTGTGTTTGTTGTTGCTATTCCATTACTTGTTTTAAAATTGTGTATTACTGAATTCCATGGGAGGATTTGGCTGAGAACTTTGTTCTCAAAGTTAAACAAAGAATTTTGTTTAAGTTATTTTCACTGGGCACAGATCAGAATGTTAGTCAATAACCATTAGATATTAATCACAAATGAGTGGAAACGTTAAAAAGATTACCTTCCATATTGGCATTTCAGTGAACTTACATAATAATCGCTTTAATTATAACCTCAATAAAATTTTATTCAAAGGGTTCCTTTCCTATCCATCCAGGTCACTGGGGTTCCAGAGCTGAAAACAGCCCTTTCTCAAAGAACGGTGTTTACACCAGTTGTGCTATCGGCCCTTTATGCTTTTATATTTCCTTGAATTAAAGATACATACTCAAGACAACTTCAAAGACCTCCCCCCACCCAGAGGAATTCTGGCCATTTATTCCAACAATTTCCTTTAGGAACCATTTTAAGATAGGTCTCTCACTTGATGACACCCAGAGTCTCTGAAGACCAGTTTGGTCCTGTTCATTCCTAACACACCCAGGATACTAATCTGAATGCAGCCTATGCATGGGCTACACTGAGCCTTCCCAGGTGCCTTCAGCCCCAGCCTCCTATTCAAGATGAGCTGCAATATAAACAGCATCTTCCCTTTGTGTGATCTGATCTTATATATATATCAAAACTCATACTGAACAATGAATTCGCACTACAAAATAGGACTTATTTTTGTTCCTGTCTAACCTGCCTTTGTTCAGTAGTTGAACACACATACACACAACACACACATACACACACACATACACACACACACACACGCACTGTCCTATAATAAATAATCTTTATGATGTTATAAAAGTCATAATTTTCATGTTCTTCCAAGAAGCTATTAAACTGCCACCAGAAGAACATGCTGGAGCGCTAGAGTGTCTGCGTTTGCTGGTGTATATGGAGCTTTGAATTGGAAAGAAAATGTTCTTCTCCTCAAAACTTTCACAAGTTGGCCTTTCCAGCAACAGAAGTTTTTCATTGCTTTAACGGTTTCTGGCTATGTTTTTAATATGACAAGCAGAAGCTTGCTTTTTTTATTAAATGCAAACTTTATAGAAAATTAAAGCATAAATGCACTCTTTATACTGTAGTTAGCAGTAGTAATTTGTGACAATCTAAGGCAAATCCATTCAGGGGGAAAAAAATTAAACGAAATCACTCCTCTAAATGATTGTTGCTTTCCTCCCTCCTTGTGTTGTAACTACTTCTCATCTTTGACTTTGAAACCCATCACATCAGTTTAAACTTGGTTCTTATTCCAGTGGGCTAATCCCTTTTCATAAATCATGCTCAAGCGCCGAGGTAATTTGCACATCGTTTAAAGAGTATTTGCTTTGAAATCTTCACCTCAAGCCCTTTTGTATATCCTTTCTCTCCAAAGATTTGTAGTATTTGTTTTGTTCTCTGAGGTATAAAAGACCTGGATAAACTTTATTCCTGTTGTTTCAAGATTAGTTAACTAAAATGCATATTAATTCAGCAGGGATGGGGACAAATCTCAGCAAAGATGATCACGCATGAGCCCCCCCGGGAATAACAGCGTACAAAACCGTCAGTCTTCAAATCTCCTTGGACTTACTCAAAGGAGTAGTGGGGGGATTTAGATTTCTAGAATATGTCTACATATGTAATTTCTTTGTTGTGGAGAACAGGAGCTATACTGATTATTCCTCCCCCAGAAAATTGATTCTAATTTATATTTGAACAAAAATTAAGCTGTCTACAAAGTAGTTCTTCAAGAAGACAGAGAGAAAGTACAACAGGAAAGATACATTCAATACCAAACATTTTACATTTGCTACCAATTTTATTTACTTATTTATTTATTCATCTATTTATTTATTTATTTATTTTCTTATTTCAACTCCCAAAATGGAGCTCAGCAGCAGAACATCTATTTCTTTTTCCCTACAGAAAGGTAAAATTGCACAGACTTGACAAAATCCGAAATAGGAACATGTACGTACAGTTTGCTGTAATTTTTACATTTATAAACTCTCATTTTACCATTTCCTAGAAAACTCATCAGCTAATAATGATTTCTATAGCACCGATTTCTGTGAGAATGTTATGTTTTTCCCTGATACTTTCTTCAACAGAAAATGACCAGAAACTTCTGGCACTTATGTGCTTATCTGGAAATGACTGAGTGGAATAGCAGATAATGAATCACTCACATGGGTTCACAGCCACCCACAGTCTTGTTCCGCTTCTCTTCTTTATAAGTGTAGGAATAGATGGTTCCCCGGCCCTCAGGGTGCCAAACTTTGTGCCATTAGAAAACTCTGCAAGTAGCTTGATTTATCTTCCGCACTCAGTTAGCTAAGACCCAACTAAATAAAACTCAGCAGGAATGAGCTTGACTTGTTAAACTTTTTTAAATAGGGAGATGCGACAATTACAACTTTCCTTCCCTGCTACTTGGGTTTCCATTGGATGTGAAGTCCCTTGTGAAAAATATTCAGATTAGATCCCAAATTATAGGTGCATGGCTGATGATGCTGACTCGTGAGTTTTCATTATACACAGAGGGTTGTCTGCTGCTTGCAATTAATCCAGGCACAATCTTCTTGGTACTTTGGGAAGAATGTGGAAAGCATAGCCATTTTATAAGTTGTAAACTCCTAAATTACCCTAAATTAGAGACACTATTAATCGGACACTTAAAGATAGGATCTGCCTATTGTGGAGGCTCATCTTCCCCTGATGGAGAAATCAATTAAATATTTAGGATGTGGAATACCTTCCAGGTTGGATAATGCATTTTCATTTAAATTATGGTCCTCCAATCCAGAACATTCAAGGGGATCTTAACGGATGGAAGCACATTACTGTCTCTTGGATTGGGCGCATTAACACTTTAAAAATGAATGTGCTTCCCACGATTTCCTATTTGTTCCACCAGCTGCCTGTCGATGTGCCAGATAAACAGTTTAAAGATAAGTATGTAAAAGATGCATGTGTAACGCGCTGTGTGATGAGGTGCACTCTTATAGGAATGGTCGTCAATGATGTCCTTGTCGGATTTATTTTTTTATCAGTGCTCCAACATCAGTAAATGAGCAGGCTCATTGGATCATAGGACAGTGGGGAGAAATGTACAAGTGAGGCAGTTAGAACCCTTACGAAAGTTCTCTTTACTTAATTGTTCTAATTGTTTATCATGTTTCCATATAATTTATCTTAATAAATAAATCATAAGTTATTGCTATCTGAAAATTCCAGGACAAGAAGGTGGAATTTGAGACAAGGTTAGGCATTTTCACTGAATAACTATGTAAAATGGGTAGAGCCCTTTCGTTGTCATTTGTAGATTATGCCTATGTCACATCGTGAACAGTGTTTTGAAGAACAAAGTTGTCCTGTCTTCTACAGCAGAGAAACACTATATAGAAATAGTTTGAAATGCTTATCAGCACTAAGCAAGAATCCAAACCATAAAGGGCTCTTTCTTTTGATTCTGTTACTTATTATATAAGGTGTGATTGTTGCCTCCCTTTTATGTATTTACTGACGTGCCATTAATGTGCCTAAAGTCACACCAAGGAAGCCAAGAGCAAATCTGAAACCAACTAGCATCACATTCTAGCTCTACCATGGTGTTCTGTGATACTCCTGATTTGAGGTCTGATGCAAAAGGACCCTGTAACTTATCACCTCTCACATTCACTCTCTTCATCTTGCTAAGGCTCTGTTTTGTAAATTTTTTAATGAGATAATAATAGTACCTAACTCACAGTTATTTGGAAGCATAAAACAGGTTCAGTAATTTATAGGAGGGTATGACTCGATAAAGGTTAATAATAGGATTAGCATAAGTATTTTGAAAAGTACTGATAATTTAGTTAACAAAGGGGTACCATAATGATAAATGACCAAATCTGCATAAATTACTGTATTTTCAAAAATCACCGTAGGATTTTGAAGGCAAAAGTTTGCCTTACTAAAGACTAAACTTCTTGGTGTGTGTTGTGTTGTATATCTACCCTCATTAATTTTCCATATGCAAAGTCTTAACATAAAAATATTAGCATACTAAGTTTGAACAAATTTACCCGATGTGGAAAAGGGCTGTGAAGATGGGTATCACAGTATTTGTTTCTAGGGCAAAGATCTTCATTACAAATCTGGCAGACTGGGCTCCTCATTGCGCATGCCTTGTTACTTGCTCTCCGGGAGAGCAGAAAAGCTGTGTTACTAGCACAATTCTGTAACCAGAATTGCCATAATTTTGGATGCTACGCTTCGGAAATAAATACGGAATTACAAGGCTCAGTGAAACTGAAAGAGTTTAACTTTAAAAGAATTATTTGTTAGCATTTTGATGGGGAGTGAAAAAAGAAAAGAAGGCAAATTGATCTTTTCAATGTTAGGTGGAAAAAATGTCTCAGGAGGCTTCCTCTGTAATCACTGTCATTGGGAAGCTCAAGGACTCTTATTTGCTAGTAATTGATACCTACTCTTCAGTTTGAAGTATAGAGAACAACTGATGCTTTAAGGGATTGTCTAGAAAAAAAACTAGTCTTCAATTTTCACAACTGAACTAAGTGCATAGTAAACCAGGGCAGAGTCACACATAGAGATCATTACTTTCGCAATGTTTGGAAGGCTATGCAGATAATATCCAAATCTAATATTGAAACCAATATTACTTGCCTAGAAATGGATTCTGACTAGCAATGTGAATTACTTGGCTAGAAAGGGACTCTTACTAGCAACCTGCTGAGTCTACCCTAGTGTTGCTTGCTATGTACACATTTTAATGTATTTGGATAACCAATTAGGGGGCACATGTAAGGGCAGACTGATTCTCTCTCTCTCTCTCTCTCTCTCTCTCTCTCTCTCTCTCTCTCTCTCTCTCTCTCTCTCTTCTCTCTCTCAGTAGTCATTAATTGTCACTCTCTGTAATGGGTAGGGAACCATGTGATTTCCCTTACTCATAATGTCATGTTAACTGATGTGTCATTGCTTAGGCGACCTTATGGTTGAGGTTTTTTTATTTTGTTTTTTGTTTTTTGTTTTTTTTTTTTTGGTTTTTTTGTTTTGTTTTTCGAGACAGGGTCTCTCTGTGTAGCCTTGGCTGTCCTAGACTCACTTTGTAGACCAGGCTGGCCTCGAACTCACAGTGATCCACCTGCCTCTGCCTCCCAAGTGCTGGGATTAAAGGCGTGCACCACCAATTCCTGGCTATGGTTGAGATTTTATATGTACAGCTTTCCTGTCCTGCAGAGAAGATACAATCGTGCAGCAGACTTTCTGGGTCTCTGGCTCTTATAATTATTTGCCCTTTCTTCCATGACATTTGATGCTCTCTGAGCCTTACATGCAGGGGCTGTTTATAGATATATCAATTTGGACTTGGTACCCCATGGTCAATTGTTCTCTGTGTTATTACTGAAGATGCAATGCTCCAGATACAATCTGGATCTGAATCATAAGCCTTCTTCCTAAGGACTAGCTTTCATACTGGGAGGGGCCGTGCAAGCTGCCAAAGGAGAAAAGCAATTAATAGTTCTACCCAACTACGACACCTATAATCTACAGCAATGACTAGCATAACAGGACATCCCCCAAAGTGCAGTAGTGGGACTTAACTCGTGGTGATAAGCAACAGCTGTCTATGTGGACTTAAGGCCCACTCAAAAGGAAGAAATCCGTGCCTGGTACTAGAAATCTAGATAACCACCTATAGGCTGGGAGGGCCATGGGACCTATAGGAAAACTTACTACTACCATTTCCCCAAGGCATTATAATCTCCAATTGTGTATTGAATACATATATCACACCCACAGATAAGTGTAGTGTCCACCTTTATAAAAGAAGATTCCTTTTATTTGTTTTCCTGTGTAATTTTAAAGGAAGAAATGGCAGAAATATAATCAATACAGTGGGACAAGTTAGTTAGAGATAGCAGAAAATGTTTAAGATTATTACAAATTAAATATTTTCAATTTTTCTATTGTCTTAACATGTTAAAATAAGTTTGGAAACAATATGATACAAAAAAAAGCAAAGTGATATAGCAAATTACAATTTCATAAAGAAAAATTTTTTCTTACATGGCAAACAATTTTTATCAAGTTTTACATATTATCAATGCTAAATAAAATATAAACAACATATGTACTGTGAGTAGCTTAAAATATGCAGCATATATCTTCATCCTATTATTCAAACACTATATTAAATTCATTCCTATTTGCAGAAAAGGGAATTCATATAATTAGTTAGTTTTAAAGTCTAAATTAAAGAGTTTACCTTGGACTACCCACTGATCTCTACATTTATTTCTTATCTTTTGTGATATATATATATATATATTGTGTGTGTATGTGTATAGCACATAAAAATAAAGTTTCAAGGCCATATTGGCAGATGGAAAAAGCACAAATGTCAAGAAAAGTTTATTATGAAATAAATATATAATAACAAATTTAAACTTTACCATTTATTGATTTAACAGATGGTGAGTAAAACAGTAGAAACAAGAAAAATCAAAATGTAATCTGAGTTTTGAAATTGGTGAGGTAATTTTGTGTACTTGATTAGACATTTACTACTTAGTACTTTTAATTTTCGGAAAGTCTCACCTCAGTTCAAAAATAATTTAAAATTTTTATTTAATTAATTCTATTCTGAAATTTAAAAAGAAATAAATATTTTTGCCAGAATGTAAAATGTACTCTTAGATTAACATTCAAAAAATTAAAAAGTATTTTATTAATTATGGAATATATATTATTAACACTCATGTCCTTAATACAAAATCTACATTTTATTTTTAAATATCCCACAAAATATAAAATAAGTAATTATCATCTATATTAAAGTTAAAAAAATTAATCCTAGATACAAAACCTGAATAGAATGTAGTAACAAAAATTTAACTAAAGCTCTCCAGGTAATTTACCTATTAAGCTTTTTCTTTTTCTTTTATTAGAAACTAATAAAGTGAATATGAGAATAACAGTATGCAACTAACAAAATTTTCAGAAAAACATGTATAACATGTTAAATTTTATTATGAAAAAGGAAAATAAAAAGACCACTGCACTAAATTATATATATATATTTTTCTTTTTTTTTGGTTTCTCGAGACAGGGTTTCTTTGTGTAACCTTGGCTTCCCTAGACTTGCTTTGTAGACCAGGCTGGCCTTGGACTCACAGAGATCCACCTGCCTCTGCCTCCCTCAGTGCTGGGATTACAGGTGTGCACCCTTATGCCTGACTTAAATATATGTTTAATTTTTAATTTATCTTTTAAAAAATGTTATTTGATGGATGTTTTGCCTGCACAAATGTCTGTGCACCACATGTTGGCATGGTGCCCATGATGCCCAGAAGAGGATGTCAGAGCCCCTGGAACTGCAGCTACAGACAGCTGACAGACACCATGTGGGTGCTGGAGCCTCTGGTAGAGCAATAGCAAGGGGGTCTTACACCATCTCTCTAGCCTTACAAAAGGTATACTTAAATGGCTAAATAGAATTAAGGAAACCAAAACTCTGAAGTGAGAATGATAAAAAATGAAAAAGCATCCCTTGGAATATTTCCTTGGAAAATAAATAATTTTATTAAGGATTAAATTATAACAACTCTGAAAAAAATCTAAGCTAAAAGAGCATAAACCATGAAGTGAAAACCAGATATTTATATGTGTGTGTGTGTGTGTGTATGTGTGTGTGTGTGTGTGTGTGTGTGTGTGTGTGTATAACAGCAAATTTCAACCAAACTATATAAAAGATTTTTTTTCTGATAGATTGAAGAATAACCAAAATAATTCAGAAAAGATAGAATATCTGAATATATACCAAAATCTGCTTCAAAATATTACAAGTACAAAAATATATTAGTGAGTGATGTTAGTCTTCTGAGGAACAGATTGTTTCTACACCATTTCAAAACATGCAAATAACCTGAGGAAAATCTTCAAACACAACCTGAGGAAAATCTTCAAACACACGAGGAACTAAAAATAAACAGTAACAGAGACTGCAGCCACCACTGCAGCGCAGTGACATGAGCAGCTCGATGCAGGCTGAACTGTCACTTGTGGTCAGAGCTTCACACCTGCTTTGCAAGCTGAAAGAAGAGAGTTCTGCAGGCCCGTTCACTGACCTTTCAAACACTACCAACTATGCATCCAGGGAGCCACGTGGGGTGAGTGGGTTCCTATGGAAAGGCAGGCAGGTGATCCTAAGCCATGGGAAAGAAGTCTGAGCATTGTTGGTGCTCTGACAGTTGAAAATGCATCTCTCCAATCAAGAATTAGCAGTTCTGGGTTTTGTCAATTAAAGTCACCAAGGTAGATATCACTTGGAGGAACAGTGTCAGAGGGGGGAAATGGATTCCTTTCGTCTTAATGACTTCCTGTGCTTTTTCTGTGCTTTGAAGTTAAGATGCTGTTCCTTTGGCATCGCACAGCAGTTGAGTTTGGTAAAGAGAAACCGTTTTTATAGTGCTTGCAAGTCATTGTGTGGGAGCAGTTTGAATAAGAGATGATTAGTAAAGATGGCGGTACTTAACCTCTTAGAAATTTATCCATTAGGTTAACTCTCTCTCTCTCTCTCTCTCTCTCTCTCTCTCTCTCTGTTCATTTATTCATTTGTTTATTCATCTATCTATCTATCTGTCATCCATTTATCCAGGCATTTATTTTACTGGAAACAATTGACAAGGACAAGAGTTGTGATTTTAGTCCTCAGGTGCATCATTTAGATTTTATATACCCATGTAGTAGTTTTTCATATTGCTACTAACCTGGGTTATAGGGCGCTGGAGCCACCTTAAAGACTGCTTCCTGGACCAGTGAGGGGTTTCAGATGAAGGCTTGAGATCTTTCTTCAAGGAAGGCATAGTGAAACCCTTGGAGGGAGCTCTCAGTGAGGTTCAGGAAGGCCGCTATGTTGCTGCCAACTGTATGGAAAAACCCAAGTTCAAAACTTGCTTCTAGCAGCATGCAGTCTATGTTTAAAGAGTCAAGATATTTATGTATTAGAAAAATGACCAAAAATGGACCTGATTTTAAAAAGAGAATGCTTCATTTACAATTTATTATTCACTATATACCATATACCTTTTTCCTACATTTCTAAATATAAGCATGAAATAAGTCATGATAGTTCATTTAAAAGTATTTATTAAAAATGTAAAATACTACCTTTTCACATGTCTAATCAATGTGTATAATTCATTGTATCATAATAATGTATATATTATTATATAATGTGTATAATTATGAGTGCAAGTATCATGATATATTAATATTTACCTTTATTACAGATACCACCTTTCTATGACGCTGTTTAGAAATAGGCAAATTGTACACCGAAAGCCTTAAGATATTTGTACTCTTCACACTTGATTTTATTTTAATTTTAGAAATCAATTTGGCAAAATCTGTAATAAAATGTTTTGATCGTAATGAAGAATTTGAAATTAATCTACTTCTACCAGCGGCCATTTGTTTAAAACAATCAGCTTGCATCCAAGAGTTCTGTGATATGTGAACATGAAACGAAAAGTTGTGTGTCAGTGTGTGTGGCATATTGTACTGGAGATGGAGCGATGGGAGATGGAGATGGGAGATGAAGCGAGCTCTGCACAAACTACAGAAGTAGGAGCTGGTATGCCGGGTAGCATGAATCCTTGCACCAAGTTAGGGCTCTTTGAATATATAATAAGCAAGTAATGAATAAATGTTATGAAATAAAAACGCCGAGGAAATGTACCAACTAACAACTTCAACATGTGCCAACTCTAATACAGTTACCTTGTACCCTGTATTGATTATATGTTTTCTAGTTATTTCCACAAAATATTGTTTTTTATTTCAAACTCAAAGGGATACAGAAATGTAGCGTCGCTGCAAAAGATGGACAAGACTGCAGTGGGAGTGATATCTCACAAAGATCCACTGTGCTGTGCTCTGGAGCACGGGGCTCTTCTCTACTAGAAGCTAAACCCCAATCCGGCTCACAGTGGATGCCACAGCCTGTGACATGTGACTACCACGAAGATGCTCTACTAGACATTCTAATCACTTATTTCATACATCTTACGCATTTGTTAAAGAATGAATTAGGTATGCTTAAAACATAAATATTCAAGGTTGAAGGCACAATCTCGTGTCAAAGACACAAAGGCTTAAAAGTCAAACTGTACAAATAATTTTAAATCAGAATCTACATTTTACACTAGCCAGACCTCTTCTATGAACTACAAATGGAGCTTCGCTTGCTGTGCTAATTTATTTAACGTTATTATCCTCTTCGATATTTTTCTCTGTCTGGATTTCATCCAAGAAATGACAAATATTCTTAGAGAGATTTTTTTTAACCTACACTTTTATTTTATATATGTAATTCGTTTTAACTTAAAAATAACTATTTAACTTACGTGTGTAATTCTGTCTCAGGTAATAATAATAAGATGGAAAAGAGGTGGAGGACCAAAACATTACCATTTTAGAGGAGGTTTGGGGTCAGGGAACAGAGTAGGGATGGCCACAGTGGATCCGTGTCACGTCAGGGTGGGGAGGGAAGTGTAACATGTGCAGGGCAGATGAGACAGACAGGACACACACTTTAGGTCAAGGTCCACAGACAACAGCCCCCTCAGCTCACCTCACCTTTATTTGAAGTAAAGATGGCTTATGCTGTAAGAGCATCTTTCACTTTAGGCACCCTATAGGGTGGACAAGAGAAGGATCATCATAGCTGCAAACTTAAGATCTCTACAAGGAGTGGAAATATGTATTATTTGTTTATTGGTTAAATGTTATAAGGTCAATAGAAAGGCTAGATTATTTTAATTTTGCTACAATGAGATAAATATTGCTTTTATTCCACTAGCAAAAAGAAGAAAAATAAAAAGAGTAAAACTGAAAGATAACATATATAAGAAAAGTAGTAAATTTACTTTTTAAAAATTGGCTGATAAAAACTAAGTATTTTTCTCAATCTTCTTTTCTTCAGCATAACCCATATTATGCATGTCTGTAATAAAAAAAATTAACTATTTGCCTAGTTGAAGGTACTGGTTAATTTTGCTTCTGAAATTGTCTGTATGTTTACTCTAACACTAGCTCCTCCAATGGAGGGTCACCATTTAAATGGCCTGAACGACAGGTACATGTGTTTGTAAAGCTGTTTGTAGTAAACTGTGTGCTAGAAACTGGAGTTGTCAGCTCAGTCCCGTTCTGCAAGGAAAATCTTATGTTGTTTGGGGTTTTTTTAATATTAAATTTTCTTGGTTTTGTGATTGAAATTTGTCTTTACAAAAGTATGTACCTCATAGGGGACTAACAAGAAGTATTTCTTAAACGCCATTTCTTCTCTAAAGATAAGGACATCACCTCTTCCCAGTGTGTTTCACTGTTCTGTATGCTTGGCTGTACATAAAACTAAACTATATGAGCTACTTCCTCCAAAACTGCCTTCTATGCAAGAAGTGTTGACCCTAAAGCCCAGGTCACACACACTGAGGATGAAAGAAAGGTAAAGGAAGCCACACATAAACAACTTCCTACTTTATTTTTTTTTTTTAAAGACAAAATTAGTGCTGATTATATCTAGGGCTGAATAGAAAAGCACAGCCACTCTTAGCAAGTGCCTGGGAATACAAGTGGACGAATGGATGAACAGAGGCTTCTTAGAGGCCTGGTGTGCTTCCTCGGGTCACTCTGGGAAGAAGAAACCTTCACTTGAGAAAATGCTCCTCCCAGATTGTTCTGTGGACAAGCCTGTGAAGCATTTTCTCAGTTGGTGACTCATGTGGGAGGACCCAGCTCACGGCGGGTGGTGCTAGCCCTGAGTAGGTGGTCCTAAGTTGCGTAAAAATGCACATTAGGAGGAGCAAGGCTGTGTTCTTCAATGGCCTCTGCTCCAGTTCCTGCCTCCAGGTGCCTGCCTTTAAGTTCCTCAGTGATATGGAGTATGATGTGAGAGCTAAAAGAGGAAATGAAACCTTTTTCTCCAAGCTGTTTCCGGTCATGGAAACGCTAACTGAAGCAGACGGATGGAGAGACTGAGAGGTGGACTGACAGACCAGCAGATAATGTCAAAAGGCGATTGGTTTACACAACTGTTCAGGCTCACTAAGCATATCTGGGGACCACAGGGATAGGTAGTCAGAAAGGGAAGATGAAGGCAAGTAGGAAGCCGCAGATCATGGCCGAATGAAGCGCCTTGTCAGAAAAGGAAGGTCAGCCACAGCACGGACTTACCAGCCGAAACGGCTGGAACCTCAGAGCTCACAAGTTTTCTAAGTCCTGAAGGAGCTCATCTGGCTGACCATGATGTAATCTCTGATTAATTTACGGTCAGCTGATTAGAGACGTTTATTTCCTCTAGTGGTCCCTTCACAGCATCACCTACATTAATGTGTGAGTGGATAACGAGGGTCTGTAGCTTAGCCCACCTAGGACGACACGTTAAAAAGCCACCACAGTGCAGCCACTTGCCTAGTATCCAAGCTGAACCTAGATCTGGTTCTCATGCACAGCAAACCCATCAGGCATCACAGGTTTCCTTCTTCTCTTCTTAAAGACAACTCCAACTGCAAAAATTTTAACCATGTATTACCCTCTTTAAAAAAAAGATTTAAAATAGCCTATAGGGGATTCAGTGCCTATAAATGGGATTTTAGTCTAATCTAGACTGTGCACGTACTTTTGGTTTGGTGGGGCTTATGACAGAGAAGGTCAGCCTGTCTAGAAGAACTTCCAAGATCTATTTTCCTAGAAAATCCCATGCTTAGCCTTCCAGAATAAACCAGCACACTTAGTTTATTAAGTTGATATTTAAGAGAATTGAGGTCAATGATGATTTATTTGTTCAATATTATTTATTTTAATAGTAATTCAGGAGATATAATTTGATGTAAATAAAGAATAGGGTGAAATGCAGCGATGTTGTAGGAACATGGATATCTAAAGGTGAGCAAGAACAAATTATGTTAATAATTGATGACATTCAATAGCATAACCTAAAAGAAAATTTTATGAACAAGGCAAACAGTGCCTCAAAAAAAAAGCACACATAAATAAATAAACCAACTCTATATATTGATGTCATCTTGGAAAAACTATGCTTACTCTTGCCAGACAAGTTATTTATATTTATAAATATAAATGACAAATTTCTATGACAATTTCTAGTCAAGACAACTTCTGTTCCAGTGGAAATGATGTCACCAAGCCTAGTTCTGCCTCTTTACTTGCTGATAGTCAAAACATCTCAAAACGTTTGTGTTGTAGCATGGTGGCATATCCAGAGATTGCTATTATAGGCTGTACTTTATAATGTGCCTTCGTTATTTCTGTCTTCTTCACAGAGAATCAGGGTACCAAAATCTACTGTTATTCTTTAGATTACTATGTGAACTTCCAGCTTTTTAATTGGAGAAATTGCTTTATATTATGGTAACTCTTTTTTCATAATAAAATATTTGTTATAACAGTTTTTTCAAACTTTAAAAATGTTCTCTTGATATTGTTCCTTCGGGTGTATGAAATGGTTTTATCCTGATGTGTCTGCCTGCTACTCATTGCTATTTTCCTCTCCTCATCCTTATTTTCTCCTTTCCTAATCTCCCCAGTTGTGCTTTATTTTATTTTATTTTCTGTGTTTTCCAAAGTGTGTTTTAAAATACATTTTAATGAAAACTAAACAAGATGTCCAAGATGAAAGGAACAAAAAGAACGGGAGCAAGAAGGCGAGTGTTGGTATTGTCTACATTACTTTCTGCAGGTCTCCTGAGGTGGACTAAACTCTATCACATATACTACGGCGGTAGAATCTTATCAAATAAAAATTTGAGGAATTAAGAACTCTGAAGTCTGGGGCCTGGAGAGATGGCCCATTAAAAGCATTTGATGGTCTTGCCAAGGACCTAGGTTCAATTCTCAGCACCAACATGGCAACTTACAACCGTCTGTGACTCAGTTCCCCAGGATATAGTGCCCCTTTCTGGCCTCTGTGGGCTCCAGTGTGTATCTGATGCATAGACAAACACTGATACACATGAAATAAAAATAAACAAAATTTAAAGCATGCTGCAGCCCTTGAATGATAGGTAATTCTTGTGCTCTTGATTTTTTAAGTGGTACCCATATGAGCCAGTGACAGTATATTCCATGTCAGCAGCATATGTGTGTGGTTTCACAGTGTGGCTGCTGCAGTGTTTGCAAGGCTTCCATTTGTACTTAGTCTAATAGAAAGGAAATACATTGCATTTTCCTGTCTTAAAAGTCAAAATGCTGATTTGTTACATATAGCTATCACAAAATCCTATTCTCTCTCTCTCTCTATCTCTCTCTCTCTCTCTCTCTCTCTCTCTCTCTCTCTCTCTCTCTCTCTCTTATCTCTCATCTCTCATCTCTCTATTTGTGTGTGTGTGTGTGTGTGTGTGTGTGTGTGTGTGTGTGACTGCACTTGTGCCATGATGCATATGTGAAGGTCAGAGAACAACTTGTGGGGAATTGGTTCCCTCCTACTAGTAAGTGAATTCTGGAATCAAACCCAGGTCCTTAGGCTGCATAGCAAGCACATTTACCCACTAAGCCACCTTTCTGGTCCATAAAATGTTTAAAAATAGAATTCTGTTTTGAATACTAATCAGGGGACAAAACTATAAATTTTGTAAAACATTTTCTCTCCTTATGATGTGACAATCATTTAAAAAAGACACAGAAGATCACCCTTTGTTGTATTAGCTTCAGTGATGATATTCATAATTTGCTTTAATCCCCAATCTGCAGGTAGGACGGACACTTTTGTAAGCTCAAATCCCACCATTTCTATACTGTTCTTCCATGAAGAAAGCAGAAACCCCACCTTCTTTCTATGGCTAAGAACTTCAGGTCTGTCTTAAGAACCTACCAGGTTCCACGGAGTTTGGAGTCAATAAACTGGGTCCTTAAAGAGTGATGATTTAATATGGAAACCAAGATCTTAATTTAATTCCTTTCATCCCAAATATTTAGTCAATTTCTATGTAGTGTGACTTCTCCTCGTGGGGGAGTGTGGGTGGAGGTGAAGCTGGGGTTCAGCAAATCTTCACACACTAGGAAGGTTTCTCAGAACCGAACTTTTATTTTGATTGGCTATTGTGCTCTCCGTCTGTTACAGTTCCCTTCTTCCATATAGGAGGCAAAACCATTTGGGCCAAACAATACAATGTGGTTTGGAAACAATTGGCTTTTATGGGCACAATCTTATTCTTTCCATCTTTATTTTTTTTTTTTTAATGTGAAAACCCAGCCAAGTTTTTTCACCGAAAACTATGCAATTTCCCAAAATTCATGGAAAAGACAGCTTGGGGTGTGTGTGTGTGTGTGTATGTGTGTGTGTGTGTGTGTGTTCATGTGTCTGTGTTTGTGTGTATGTGTGTGTGTATGTGTGTGTGTGTGTGTTCACGTGTCTGTGTTTGTGTGTGTGTGTGTGTGTGTGCATGTTTCAATTCTTGCTTATGAAAAAAAGAGCTGGTTGTATAAATCCAGCATATATATTTGGGCACACATGCATGTGCTGTGTTTTGAGCATTCTACATGACAGACTTAGTTTTCCAGTTTAACTCTTCAAACCCTTAAATCCTGGGCAGAGCCTCATACTTAAGGCATTGTCAGATGCATAACAGGGAGCTAAGGGCTTTTGGCCTGTTCCATCTTCTCTTTCATGCTCACATTTGCAAAAGGATTTAATTTTCATCCTGCAGATACCCTAGAGGGGCTTATCTGTCCTAACTCTCTTCCATATCCGAGAAGTTTCTTTGGGAGACTCACGTTCTCCGATGCCAGATGGTTGATGCCGTCCTACAAGACCATATTTTGAGCAAGGAAACCAGTTTAGTAGGTAGATGAGGCGACTGTTAAAATTGTTGCACTTCCAGAACCAGTGAGGGCAAAACGTGCTCGCCATCACGAGTTCACTGCATACAAGGATGAATGAAATGGGTATGGCTTTCCTTTCACTCTAAGAACTGGGCACGGATGCTTCTTGACAAGTATTAAGAGGAAAAAGGAAAAAAAAAAAGATACTAAAAGGGCCAAGTAGCACACAGCTCAGTGGCCTGAAAATATCTACTCTTGCTGCATTAAGCAGCATTGTTTTCCTTCATCATCTAACACAAGCCAGGGATGCTTTCTAACCCAAGTACAGGCCTGAAAACGTGAAATGAAGGCAGCAGATTGTTCAGTTCCCTGGAGTGGTTTCTTTGTTCCTCTAGTTGGTGTGATGACTCTAGGCAGTGTCTAAAATGAGTGGGAGAAAATGTTAAACTTCTAACTTTATATGTGGCGAATATTTTAAATACTTGTCAGAATGTCAAGTGTTTGTTCTTTTTCAGGGAATTCAAATGCGTTAGATCACAGAAGTAATGTGATTGCCTGTTTGCATGACTGCTAGGCGATTGCCGGCACAGTACTATCAGAAAAATAGTGTCAGTGTCACAAAATAGTGATTCTCACCAGCTGGAAGTTGGTGAAATAAGTCTAGGTATCTCAACCTTTGTCCTCCCTTAACACCCCCAGGTTAGAAAGCTCCCTGAGGGTCCTTATGCATTATAGACAACTCAGACATTATAATTAAATTAGACTTACAGATGTTACAGGCTCACAGATCCTATAGATGCAACTATTTTTAAAAGAAGAACAAGGTTTTTATACACAAATATGAATTATACAATAGTTGCACTGAGTCTTTATTGCTCATGTACACGGGGTTCAGAAGCATAAATGACGATATTCGGCACTTAAGTCATTATGCTGTCATATCACAGGAAAATTATTTCCACTGTACAGCCATTGTTTCTTTCTTCTATTGCATAGATATGAGCTCAGTTCATCTGCCTTTGTCATTAAAAGTCCTAGTTTGTCATCGTAAATACCTGCTTTTTAGGGACGGTTTGTGTATGTTTGTTTGGATTCAAGGACATGTTGATTAGACCTTTCTGCCCAAAGCTGGAAACTGAGAAGGAAAGAAGTAGTCAGTCTGCCTCTTGGTGCCTTGCCTGCTTATTCATTTCTTCACCATGTCAACTACATAGCTTACATTTTAATTGTATATACATGGGACATTTCAAAGGGAATAAGAACACGTTTTCTTCCTACCAAAATTTCTGGCTTACTTATTCTATTGAAGAGATGTTCTTTTAAAATTAGGGTGGTACTTCATGTTAATTATTCTCCTTTAGATACGTAAACATAATGGGGCTGGAGAGATGGCTCGGTGGTTCACAGTATTGGCTGTTCTTCCAGGAGACCGTGGTTCAATTCCCAGCACCTCACATAGCAGCTCACAACTGTCTGGTCTGTATTTCAAGTTCCAGTGGATCCAACTCTCTCACACAAGCATATATGTATGCCAAACACCAAGTTTACATTAAAAATAAATAAAATTTAAAAAGAAGTAAATGTAAACGTAAATATTTTAATTTATGTTTTATGTTTAAATTTATGTTTAATTTATGTTTAAAAATATTTTAAATTATCTATGATGATGATGATGATGATGATGATGATGATGATGATGATAAAAATCAAATCATTTTGGAAAACATGGCTAAAACTGAAAACCCTTTGTAAATAGAAGCTTGGCTTTGATTTTGAGAACTAGTCCCATAGGGTCACAAACCTCTAAGAAATATGTGCTACCATTTTTATTCAACTGCCAGAGAGCATTCCTGGGCTCTGCCATACTTATATTAGGTTTTATAATTGCTTGTGTTGCTTAAAAGTAAGTTTTGAGAATTATAATACAATATAGCTTACCTGCTATGATATGGGTTCCTTTGTAAGGATTCTCCCCCCCTCTGTGTGTGTGTGTGTGTGTATGTGTGTGTACGTGTGTGTGTGTGTGTGTGTGTGTGTGTGTGTGTGTGTGTGATCAAGAAATGTACGTACTTGGGAGTTTAGATGAGTGCTGGGTGAAAATGAATTGATTTCATCCTGGGGAAATGGCATACAAGCAAACTAACTAGTCTATTCAACTTATTCTGTAGGCAAGTCAATTAAGTATAAGAAAAACATTAAAAAGTTAAGTCAAACTCCAAATTAATCCAAGGAAACATATACACTATGTCTGAGTGTGTATCTCCTCAACTTCTCCCCAGCCCAAAACAAAGTTCTGATTTCCAGAATACACAGAAAACCAGACAGGACCCATGCTTTTTCTTCCTATTCTCTACCAACAGCCTCAACACACTTTCATGAACATTAATGTTTTTCCTTTGCTGTGGGTTCTCATAAGTGAACTATTATTCAACAGTAAAGAAAGTGAAATAAGCACTGTCATCTTGACATAAGAAAGTGTTCTGGGTACATAAAGTTCATATTATAAATTGCAAATGCTGGGATCCTTAGAAATATTTAGTTTGCCCATTTGCTCTCTCAGATGTATTTTAGGGTTGGATATAAATACAGTTGTAGAGGTTGTCCTTGTTGCATTTCTGTTGCTGTGATAAAATACTCTGTATAAAAACAACTTGAGGGAGAAGGGGTTTGTTTGACTTACATTTTCAGGTCACAGTCCATCACTGAATGCAAGTCAAGAAAGCAGGAACTCAAAGCAGCTGGCCACATCCATTGTCAAGAGTAGGTTAAGAATGAATGTAAAACTTCTTAAGCTCAGCTCCCTTTCTCATTTTTTCCTTCTTGTTTAATTTAATCTCTTATAGCCTGATCCCAGCCTCCTCCCTCCCCTCCACCCAGTCCCACACACACATACCCCATCCCCCTACCCCCTTTCCTTAATCTTAGAGAAGAGGAGTTCCCCAAGGGGTATGGACCCACCCTGGCACCTCAAGTCACAGTCAGGCTAAGTGCATCCTCTCCCAGTGAGGCCTGACAAGATTTCCAAGCTAGGTGGAAGGGATCCAGAGGCAGGCAACAGAGTCAGAGACTGCCCCTACTCCCATTGTCAAGAGATCCACATGTTGACCAAGCTGCACATTTCCTACACATGTGTGGGGGGTCTAGGTCCCACCCATGCTCTCTCTGAGTGAGGTAACCCAGGCATGGGAAGACACATATGATATAGACTCACTTATGAGTGGATATTGGCCATAAAGTACAGGATAGCCACAGTATAATCCATAGACCCAAAGAAGCCATGGAGGGCCCAAGGAAGGATACTTGAATCTCACTCAGAAGAGAATATAAAATAGTTATCTGAAGTACATGGAGGTAGGGAACTGGGTGGGAGAGGCGGTGATGAGAATAACAGGGTGGGGAGAGCAGATGAGGGGGGACTAGGAGAGAGAATGCATATCATGGGGGGGGGGCATCTCCTGGAAGTCTATGGGCATGAACCTAGATGACACTCCTAGCATCAGAGGTTAAGGAGCCTGAAGGTGCCGCCTCTGGTAGCCAGGAAGGACTCTCCTCAGAGGGAAGCGGGACGTCAACCCACCCATAAAACCTTCAATCCAAAATTTGTCCTGCCTACAAGACATGTGGGGATTTAAATGGAGCAGAGATTGAGGGAACAACAAATCAATGACTGGCCCAGCTTGAGACCCACCCAATGGGAGAGAGCCAACCCCTGTCACTATTAATGATACTCTGCTCTTCTTGCAGACAATAGCCTAGCATAATTATCTTCTTAGAGGTTTCACCCAGAAGCTTATAAAAACAGATGCAGAGACTCATAGACAAGGAATAGGCCAAGCACAGGGAGTTTTGAGGAAGAGTGGGAGGAAATATTGAGAGAGCTGGAGGCGTCAAGGACACCACAAGAAGACCTACAGAGTAAACTAACCGGAGCCCATGGGGACTTACAGAGACTGAACCTTTTCTCCTTTTCTATGCTGTCCTTGACCTAAATCTAAAGAGTGCTATCACCCACTATAAGGCTGGGTCTTTCTACATCAATTAACATAACTAAGAAAATTCCCTATTGACATGCCCACAGGCCAACCCGATCCAGATATCCCTTCTTTGACACTCTGTCCCCAGATGATTCTACTTCATGTCTGCTTGACAATTAAAACTATTACAGAGGGTGAGCAGCCTGTATTCAAGGGCAGCATGATATAGGAGAACAGCGTTTGGGAATAAGCATTCAGAACTCAGGACCTAATGATTTGCAGAAGTGTAACGTGCAGCTTGTACAGCCCACTGCAATAACTGGACATACAACTAAAATTGAAGACAGTAGCCTCTCTCATGGCTTCTATGTCTGCCCCTGAGCTGAGGCAGGCTTCCCTGCAGTGTAGCAGCACTCCCCCATGGTTCCTGGAGCCAGTTCTTTTTATGACATGACACCCAGATACTGTGTGTTATTTTTTCTCATTACTGTGACAAGATGTCTCATAAAAGCAACTTAAGAAGGAAAGGTTTATTTTAGCTCATGGTTTAAAAAGGCTTAAAGTCAATCATGGCAGAAAGACAGGAAGGCAGGAGCAGGGGACAGCTGGTCACATTGCATCCATGGTCATAAAGTAGAGAAAAATACCGACACTCAGTTCAGCTGCTCATTTTTCCCCCTTTTCATTCAACCCTTGTCTCCAGCCCTTGGGATAATATTATCCATATTCAAGATAAATCTTCTTTCCTCTAGTAATGCCCTCAAAACACCCTCACACACAGGCCAAGAGGTGGTTGCTTGGTAATTCCAAATTCAGCAGAATTGGAAAGAAGATTAAAGATCACAGGCTGGCTTTAGACTGCATTGTAGAACAGGGTGCCAGAATCATCATGTGACTGTTGGGCATTTGCAATATAGCTCAACATCAACTGAAATAATCTGTAAGGTTAAAATGCACACCTGACTCTAAAATTTTACCACAAGAAAAAAAATTGAAATATTTCTATGATTTGAAATTAGTGATACAGGGAAATAGAACAAGTTAGAGAATATATAATATTTAATTACAACTGGTTGTCTTTTAATTTTTAATGTGATTATTAGACTGTTAGTCTTGAGATTCTGTAACCTCTGGCACAAACTGAGCTGGTCTCTCTAGGAATTAGTTTCTGGCTCTCTCTCATCCTTCCTCCTTTCTCTCTTCCTCTTTAACCCATTAATGATACAGAGAATTTCACTTATATTTATCATAATTTTTGTTCATACAATCATTAGTCATCAAACAACTATCCTCATGATTTTTATTTCAATCTCCTATTCAATTTCCTGTCAATAAACTCACTTGCATGATTTTAATATATCACTGTAGGTGTAGGTACCCTTGGGATATTTAATAGAAGTTTTGACATTTAAATTCTATTATTCTGTAAATAAGATAAAAGATAAAATTATTTTGT
This sequence comes from Acomys minous, assembly GCF_964271855.1. NCBI lineage: Eukaryota > Metazoa > Chordata > Mammalia > Rodentia > Muridae > Acomys > Acomys minous. Next base: position 81,168,202 of record NC_140491.1, read on the forward strand.
ATTCATAGCTATGAATATGAAAATAAGGAATGGGCACACAATTACTTCTGTATGTTTAAGGGTTGAAGGGAAAGTTTTGAGAAGCACAGTTTGTTTGTTTGTTTGTTTTTCAGACAGACTGTGGATATAAACTTACATTGTCCCCTAGTGATAATTATTAATCATCATTTCATCCTATATGAACTGTGAAGTTTATATTCATAGAAGATAATTTTCTCTCTAAATGTTAAAATATTTTTAAGGTATTAGGATTTATTTAAAAAAAAAACATGGAATTCAGAATATCCTCTAATTTACTCAGTGTGTACTCTCCACTCATTTGCCCAAATCTTTTGTAGCGCTAAAACAATAATTCCTAAAAATTAAAATGGCATTGTGAAGCAGCTTCTTAGCTTGCACAAGGCCTTGATCTGGGCCCCTAGCAAATCAGAAAATAACAATACAAAATGGATAACATTTTCTCCTGGTGCAACTAATATTTTAGCATTGGAAAAAGAGACATTAGTAAGTTCAATTCATATTAACTAAATTATGTTTAACACTTAAGGAATAAAAGAAGAGGGGGGGCGGAGTAGTGTGTATCCAGTGTGAGTGAGACTCATAGTAAAGAGAGAACCTCTGAGGAATGCTGCTTCTTTGGGCAGGACTGGAGCAAGTGTGGCCCCTGGCTCTGTGGGTATCTAATGAAGGATGATGTAGTTGGAATGAACAGCAGGCACAGACTCCGGGGTCAGGGTGTGCTCAGGAACAAGAAGAGCCTCAATGTGTTTAGCGCCAAGGTGAGTTCTGACTGTTACTGCAACCACCAATTCCATCTAAGGGCACGGAAATAGCATTTAAGACTCTCCTGTTGCTCTGCTAGTCAGAACTGATCAAGCTTGAAGGTGGAGAACATGCTTTAACTTAATGCAGCTGCAAAGCCAATGGGTCTTCTTCTCCCATCACGGCCCCCAGTCTACCTACCATCCAGCTCCTCAGAATAGCATCTCAGAACTCATGCTCACCTGCAGTTCAACAATAATTAAGGATCATTTTAAAGGCTAATCTCAATATTATTTATTTTATATTTTAAAGATTCATTTTAATTCATTATATATGGATGTTTGCATGCATATGTGGGAGAGCGTGCAGAAGCTAGAAGATGGTATTGGGTCCTCTGGGGCCTGTAGTTGCGGGAGGTTGTGAGCCACTTGACTGGTGTGCTACAAACAAAACTCCAGTCCTATAGAAGGGTTTTAGTCCAACAACACAGCTATTCCAGCTGGAATTCAGACACACCCTTAGCACGCACCTTTAATCCCAGAGAATGAAGGTAAAGTTAGTTTGTAGAAGGAAGCAGCCATATTTGAAAGTGACATCTAATTGAGTGGCAGACAAAGTGACAAATCAGAGAGATATTTGACAGACTAGGATATGCTGAACTCTCCGGAGAACAGAGGGGAGAGAGCGGCGAGAGTGAGAGAAGGCAAAATTTACCAGGAAAGTTTTACAGAAACAGAGAAGAGAGAACAAGCTAGGGAAAGGTGAAAGCATAACATGCCAGGGAATGCGAAGCTGCCAGAAGATTGCAGCAGATTTCTAGAGTTAGTTTGAGGCCCAGATACTAGTCAGTTATTAAACACTTTTCCAACAACCACGAACTATGGTCTAAGCTTGATGGGAGTGTGGAGAGTAGCATTAAACTTTAAACTGCAGCACGAGAAAGCCCCGTCTCCGCCTTCTGTCTCAACTGCAATAGTATTCCAGCGGCAGTTTATTTTTACGTAGCCGGGCAAAACTGGCAAAAGAAATATTTCTGCCAAACTGCCAGGTGACCTAGAACAATCCTCAGCTGACCATTTCCTCACAGTAGAGCAATTAACTTCAATATTCCTTTGCAAGGGCCACCCATGGTGCCTGGCCCTGCGCCCCCTGCTTTCTATGGAGCTGCCATGTGAGCCCCAGCACCTGTTTGTATTGTTGGGACTGCTGTTCACACAGGTGGCTTTGAATTTTCTCATCTGTGCCACAGAGTGCAAACAGCTAAACTTGTGCTCTGCTGGCTAATTTTGAGAGATATTTCCTGGTGGATATGTCTTCCTTCCACACCAAACTAAAGTGGGATCCAGAGTCTGCCAGAATATATCTCCTGTGCTCCGGATTCTACTTTGAGAGTTTGAAGGATTAAAGGATGGCATCAGCAGTAGCTCCTACAGTTGCCCAAGCGTCACCCTTTCCTCCTCACCATTCATATTGCCCGTGTTTGGAATCAATGCTGCTGACCGCATCTGGTGTGATATTTAATGTAGACCTTTCAGTCAAAATGCCAATGGGGTGCAGCCTCATTTTGAGTTTGCTTAATGTTTCCAATCATATTTTAGAAATAAGTCAAAATACTTTCTTGCTGAGTGCATTTTTTTTCTTTCAGTTTTAAACCTATATATATTTTAAAGGTCATTCAATCCGTACAGTTCCAACTCCTCCGGTCTTGAGCCATCACTGTGCTATTTTTATATAAGAGGTACTTAATGTCGCAAGACGTTCGTGGATGCCTTAAAATCTAAAGGCAGGTTTTTTTTCCTTTTCCTCAACCATAAGTTTCATTTTGTCAAGAGTGAACAAGCTTGTAATGGACCAACATTGCAGCCTGTTCAAGTCCAAAAGCTGGAATTTCAGAGGGGTTGGAACTTGGCGCAGCACACTTTCCCATCCGTAGTTCTATCTCTGTATTCCCTCCCAGCTTAGGCAGAAACACATGGAAAGGATATCCAGCACAGACTGCACTTTACAGTGACATCTGCATCTGGAGGGGTGTCCTGGCATTCGGCAACACAGCTCTCTGTCCCCCAGGGAAAGAGAGGGCTGAAAACCCCAAATAATAAGAATAATCTATTACAGATTTCAGGTTACCAAAAGTTGGAAAGAAGAATCACAGCCAAACACTTAGCATTGTTGCATGTCAAAGGGAGGCTACTGTAATTTCCCCCCCTTGGGCATGTATTTTTCATATTATTATGCATGATTATGCATATAAATTTAAATATATTTCCATATTCTATTCAAAACTCTCCAATTGTGAATACATAGAATAAAACAATTGATGGCAATTATTGCATTTGGACTTAAATCCTAGTCACTGGAAGCATTGGGCCAGCAGTGGGCGCCTCAAGCAGCCGAAAAGGCTCCCTTGAACATTCTTCTGGATTTAAGAACAATTTTTCTAATAAAGACAATCTGGGATTAAAGAGGCAGAAGGAGGCGCTGACAAAGAAACCAGAAATGATGGTTAAGATGTTCAGATTCCAGCTTTGCTCCGTTTCTTCCTTTGTTGCCTTGGGCAAATGACTTCACAATTGAGTGTCTTTCCTCATCTCAAAAACTGGGGACACTTACACTTGGTTTTTCGTAAGTTTTTCCAGATTTAATATTTCATGTTTCGAAGACATCAACCTGAACTGTGCCCAGAAAAAATGGGGTTTGCTGATGTTTTCAAATACGACAGAAAAACAGAGAGGGAGGAACAGAGACAGGGACAGAGAGACAAAGACATAGGGACAGAGACACAGAGGTAGAGTCAGAGAGAAACAGAGAGAGACACAGAGACAGAAGAGGCATAGTGACAGAGACACAGAGACAGAATCAGAGAGAGAGAGAGAAACAGAAAGAGAGAGAGAGAGAAAGAGAGAGAGAAACAGAAAGAGAGAGAGAGAAAGAGAGAGAGAGAGAAACAGAAAGAGAGAGAGAGAAACAGAGAGAGAGAGAGAAAGAGAGAGAGAGAGAAAGAGAGAGAGAGAGTTTGGAAATTTTCTTACACTTGGCTCATTTTAGAAAATGAGTGGAATAGTTGATGTAACACTTCGGTTACAGAATCTGAAAGAGTGGGTAACAAAGCAGAGCGCAGCTTGGCTTATGACAGACCTGGTGATCCAAGCCTCAGTACAGGACTCTGAGGGGTTTCAAAACAGCCAACAAGCAACCTACACCGGGATGACAGCAAGCGACAAAATGACAGGAGTCTTTCTTGGCGTTTTCTTTGGTTTTGAATTCTCCTTTAGAAATGTATGTTATGAATTATGATTACTGCACTACAGCCAAGTATTCACCGGGCTCCAGCTAGATCTTTGTTTAGCGAGCATAAGCTCCCTGCCAGCTGCAAACTGCAGCTGTCTGTCAGCATTTGTAAGGACAAACCATGCTGCTATCCCTGATCACTTAGCCGTAGACTACACACTGTGTCCTCAGATATGCTCGGCGCACCCTTCGCATTTTCAATACACTTCCTGTGGGGGTGGGCAGCAGTGCTTTGCACGCACATTCTGGAGCAAATAGCTTGATGCTTATGTCAAAATAATTCTTCAAATAATAGAGGGTTCTGTCCCCAAAACACTACTTTCTGAGAGGCTGTGTCTGGCCTGACATTTTCCCATCTCCTGGTATCAGCAAGCGGACATGGGAGGCTGCCACGCTTACAATCCTTGCACAGGCCAGAGAAGTCCTGCAGAGCCAGCCAAGAGTGCAAGCCCAGGCCAGGCGTTGGTCTCAGTGCTGGGGAATGTGGGGGTAAGAAGGCCACCTGGAAGGGTAAAGGAGGCAGGACAGAGCAGCTGCTGCTGTCCTACAACATGGTCTGGAGCTACAGGCAAGACATAAAGAATCCTTATCTTAGCCCAAATCCCACCCAGAATGTGCAACTGAGCCGGGAACTTTGTGGCTTTCCAAGAAGCAGCTTTCAAAGATGATGATTTTAGACTAGAATTTGTCGGCCTTCTAGGGCTGTGTGTGTTTTCTATAATCTCTGGACACATTTGTCTAGAAGAAAGCTGGCGGCGGCAGCCCAGATTAATTAAAGTGTTTGCAGGGTTAGTGAAAATCCATGCTGTGTTCATCATCCGAGTAAGTCACATAGGGATTTTTTTTTTTAGACTACTCTGAGAATCGCTCTTGGAATTTAGGAGTGGCAGGCTTGCTTTTCCTTGGACATTTCTTACCTGCAAGACATGGTGTTATCAGACCCTGCTTGTGGGTAGGTCATTTGGGGATTTTGTTTAATGACTATATTCTCTAGTAAGAAGAAAAAAATAGGTGAAATTAGTCCCATTCACAGGGATACTGTGAGAACTGTGTTTTGCTACACAACTGTTCTGTTTCCACAAGAAATGTTTCCTCCTGGGGGAAGAGGCACAATGTAAATTCAAATTCACAGCAAAACTATACAGTATGTAGCACATGCCCAAAGTTGGCCTAACTCACTCACTCAGTGAGGAAAAAAATTCTAGTTTGAGAACAGACACATTCCTCTCTCTCTCCCTCCCTCCCCCCCTCCTCTCTCCCTCTCTCTCCTTCCCCCTTCTCTCTCTCTCTCTCTCTCTCTCTCTCTCTCTCTCTCTCTCTCTCTCTCTCTCTCTCTCTCTCTCTCTCTTTTCCCTTCCCCCTCAAGTATGTGTGTGAGCATGCACGCGAGCACTTGAGTGTTTAGGGTTATGTGTGTTTATCAGCAGGGGAGCACTGACCCCAAGCATAAACACTTTCTTTCCCACAAGTTTAACATATACACAATGCTTGGAATAGTTTCTTTCAGTAGGAGAAGCCCTGACTGAGAGCCACAGGGCAGTAAATAACAGCAAAGCACTGTTAGTCTATGATTGTTCCCTATTCACGAGGATTGTAAAATGAAAACAAAGACCGCAAGGAATCAATAATTTCCAAGCGGAATAGCAACTTGCAGTACACAGAGTATTTGGATTGCTAAGTGCCTTCACTTCCCTGTGCTGTGTCTGCTGCCTCGCTCGTTGTGAAACCCTTTTTGCTGGATGTGCTACATACGATGAGCTTGGGTGTTATAATAAACAGAGAGGAAGGCTGCAATAATGTATTTTGGTTAGAAAGAAGCACTTGAAAGAAATTGGTTTTGCTATACACATGATGTGAGCCAATCAATAGTGGTTTAGTCTGACAAGCACTGTCAATATCCACTGTCACAGTTCAGAAAGTCCTTAACAGATCGTGCTTCAAAGCCCAATCGTTTTAACACATGCTCTACGTCTTGAAATGCAGTCTACCTGGCATATATTAATCACAGGTAACTCTGGGAATTGTATACAAGATTGAGAGGTAGAGAGCAGTTAATTTTAAATATATACAAACAAACATGTACATATGCATACATGCTCATATATAAATAAATGTGTGCATAAATATGCAGCAGCCAAGAGTGAGCTCTAGTGATATCAGATAGACAGCAAATGCTCAGTAAAGGTTGAAAATGTTACGTGCTGGGTGGCAGGAGGAGGAAGGGCAGTTTTATACCTGGTCTGCTTAGTACTAGCCAAGAGCGCAAGGCCAGGCCAGGTGCTGGTACAGTGCTAGCTGTGTAGGACAAACCTTATACACCTGTGTATACCCAAACCTTCAGAGTAACAGCCATTGCTAGCATAGACTGAATGCTTAGCAAACACTTGTATTCTGCTCTGTGCTTTGCCTGTATCAGGGTAGTTCCCTTGCACAGCAGTCTTTGTTATGGATATTGTTAGCATCGTTTGACAACTAAAGACATAGACACACACACACAAACACACACACACGAGCCGGGCATGGTGGCGCACGCCTTTAATCCCAGCACTCGGGAGGCAGAGGCGGGCGGATCGCTGTGAGTTCGAGACCAGCCTGGTCTACAAAGTGAGTCCAGGGCAGCAAAGGCTACACAGAGAGACCCTGTCTCGAAAAACCAAAAAAAAAAAAAAAAAAAAAAAAAAAAACACACACACACACACACACCCATAAATTCTTGAATTAAATATGATGCCATATTAAATGACTAGTTGAATTATTATAGTATTCAAAAGAGAGGAAAGGACAAAGGAGCACAACTGGTTGCTATTTTTTTTTTTTTATTTTAAGGAAGATCATCTACAACTGGGAGGAAACTGTATCCTTAGACCTCATGTGCTTTTCCATTAAGTACTATCCCTTAAAGGGAATACTCATCCTGCAAAGCAACCACAAATGAAGCAAGTTACTTTTCTGTGGTTGGACATAGAGAAAAGTGCGATGTCCTGTCAAGAGTTAGAGAAGGATGGAGTCTCTGTAGACAAAGGTGTCAGTTAGGTGGGTAAATATGACACACTGTTGTAAACACGTCAGTCTTGGGAAAGTCACATGTGACTTCTGGAGTTGAGCTGAGAAATTGGGAAAGCTAACTAAGCTACTTTTGTTTCAAGGGAGTCAAGTCTTTATCTTCATCCCCCGCCTTTGACGCTCAGTCGTATTGTCTCACTCTGTACAGCCACCCGGAGAATGGTCCATGGTTCTCCTGTGAGTGTGAAGCCTTTGTTGCTTCCATTGTCAGAGGGATGATACCACCAGATGCCACCTTCCGTGATTAAGATTGGCAGTCACAAGACCATTGTTTCATCGGCTCCTTTACTCATCTCACCTAAGGCTTCCTACACTTCTTCTCATGTCTGCCGTAATACACACCACTATTCTGTAGTGTCTGGGACAGTTCCCTGTAAAGTGGAGGATTGAAAAGGCTATACCGAAACTACTGAAGAAAGCCAAAGGGGATATTGACATTTTCTGCGTGTCCATAGACATTGAATAACATGTCAGAAAATGAAAAGGCGGGACGTTGGGCTAATACTCAAACATTGCTGTGTTCTGGCCCTGGTGCTCACCTGTTGCAGGATGGAACTCTCTAGGCTTCAGGTTCTTACCATGAAGAACAGGCATGGGAATATTAACAGGGCACAACCTACCACACTGGAAAGTTATAATGACTAAATAAGACACGCCTTGCTTAGAAAGTTCCTTGGCATGCAACAAGTACTCCAAAAGCGTTGGTTACTATTAGTAACAAGCATAATAACCAGAATGGATAACTTGAAACTAAGACTGTTTTAAGTGACTCAAAACTATATATCTACATCTATATCTAGACCTGCATCTACTTCTATACCTATGTCTACATCAGTAGCCACATTTATCATTATATGTACATCCATATCCGTACCTACACATATATCTACATCTACATACATATCATCTCTGTATCTCTGCTTGTCTACCATGTGTTATAAATTTTTCTCTTATTCTCTTTTCGATGTGCCTGTGTGTTTGTCACTATGCCTGTGCATGCATGTGTGGAGTTAGAGGGCATTCTCTACCTTGTATTTGTAAGTCAAACTCTCACACTTAACCTCATGCTTGGCAGTTGGCTTGGACTGCCCGATGAGTGAGCTTCAAGAATGCGCCTATCTCCCCTGGCACCCACCGCTGGAGTTATAGACACATGCTACCAGGCCTAGCATTCCATGTGATACTAGAAATCCAAACTCAGAGCCCAATGTTTGCCCCTAACCCACAGAACCCATATGTTTTTTTGGTATAATTCAAATTAACACTTAAAGGTATAGTGTTTCATCCAACTAATGATTATTTTGAAGTCATTTATAACACTACGCTTGTATACATGAAGGTGGTGGTGGTAATGGTGTGGGATGTGTGTGTAGTGTGTAGTGTGTGTGTGTGTGTGTGTTGTGTGTGTGTGTGTGTGTGTGTGTGTGTGTGTGTGTGTGTGCGTGTGTGTGTTCTGGCTCAAATTTTGTGCTTGAAAATTTATGGAAACATCTTTCCTAATGATATGCTGTCACATTTACAAGACCAGGAATTCTGAGATGTAAAGGAAAGTTGTACAGTCCTATCCCTCTGCCCCATGCCTGTTGTTTTCAAAATGCATCTCTGCACATTTTCAGGAGTGTGTGGAAGCTAGTGTGTTCTCACAGCATATTCTAGTGGCTCTCACTGTGAATATGCAGACCGAGAGAGGAGTTAAATAGCTCCCAATAGAGTGGTACGCATTCTAAGGTTTGGGTCAGATTGGCCTCAAAATAAGCAGTAACTTTCAGCACAAATTTTATTTTATTTTGCAACACTGCTTACTTTTTCACCAGAGTCTAGATGACAATTTTATTGATGTCTGCTATGCTGTTTGCTATCATGCTTACAGCTCCATCGGCCGGAGTATGCTCTCTATACAGCCGATGTTCACATTCTCTGTCAGGCTCTGTCTGTTTAATTTGGCTGTGACTGTTTTCCATCATGGAGAGAGTACCCATTGCTGCTTTTAATATACCACCTTTGCTCATAGAAAATGAGTCTTTCTCCCCTCTGTCCTCTCTCTCTCTCTCTCTCTCTCTCTCTCTCTCTCTCTCTCTCTCTCTCTCTCTCTCTCTCTCTCTCTCTCTCTCTCTCTCTCTCTCTCTCTCTCTCTCTCTCTCTCTCTCTCTCTCTCTCTCTCGTAATTGAAATTTGAAAATAGCTACTGCTTTAGCTCAGTACCCACAGACTTTATTAGCAAATTTATCAAAGTTGTGAGTGGCTCTCAGAACAGTTTACTGGCACTGTGTCAATTCCTGAGGAGTCAAGATAAAATATCTAGTCGATAGAAGACTGTTTTAATGAGCTAACCACATATCTTACCCTATTGCCGATCTTATTTTAGGGAACAACCAAATTGTGTTTCCCTACATATCCAATAAATAGATGCTTTTATGATATGTTTTTCTTCTTTCCTTTTGTTTTTCTAGAAATGAAGTATGAATCCAACCAGTGGTACAAAGATCTTTTTAAAAGATCATAAAAAGATGCTTGATAAATCTGCCATGAGAGGAAGGTTGCATATTGCCACACTGAGTAATTTGCAGACAATGAACTCATTAAAGGTGGAAGACGTTGATACACATATTACTGGGAAAAGTACCCATAGAATTTATAAATGGTTGAATTATAGTAGACCCCAGCTCTTTAATAACACTGGTTTTAAAAATGGGTTCAGACATGACTATTTAGCTAGAAAATTTATTCTAAAAGTAAACAAACTCACTTTATGAATCTCACTTCTCCATAAGAGGGTAGTAAATATATGATGTATGCAAACACTTCCATTATGAATCAAACCATCTGTCTTGTATTTTTACAATGTCTAGGTGGGAATTAAGTGGTTAAAACGAAGTACTGCTGTTAAAACTCCCTGCATTAACTCTTCTAATTATTTCCAGATTTAATGATTATTTGTACTTTGAATGACTCACTTAAAATTTTAATAACTTAGTTTCTCAGACTGTATATTGGGGGTTGAAATTATGGCTTCTATTTATATTGAACATGTGGAAGAAAGAGATATTAAATGACCAAGATTACATTAAGCCTAAACTTTCCTCTTTTGTCCACTGTAGTGTAGGGGGTAACACATAGACCCTGCATGCTCTAAAACTACATGCCGGATGTCCCATGAAAGTTTTCACTTACCAGGAAAGTGGGACAGTGGGGAAGACTTCTTATTGGGACTCTAGGTGAGAGAAACAAGGGAGAATGGGGAAATAGAAGGATCCAGAGGGTCTTAGAAACCTACAAGAAGAACATTATGATGGGCAGATCTGGGCCCAGGGGTCCTGCTCAAACTATGGCACCAACCAAGGACAATACAGGCGGTAAACTTCGAACCCCTACCCAGATCTAGCTGATGGACAGGACATTCTCCACAGTTGAGTGGAGAGTGGGGTATGACTTTCACATGTACTCTGGTGCCTCACCTTTGACCATGTCCCCTGGAGGGGGAGATCTGGTGGCACTCAGAGGAAGGATAGCAGGTTACCAAGAAGAGACTTGATACCCTATGAGCATATACAGGGGGAGGTAATCCCCCTCAGGAACAGTCATAGGGGAGGGGAGTAAGAGGAAAATGGGAGGGAGGGAGGAATGGGAGGGTACAATGGATGGGATAACAATTTAGATGTAATATGAATAAATTAAAAAATACATATTTTTTAAAAATATGTGCCATAGAGGGAAAAATGGTGTCCATTCCAAATCAAGTGTATATGCCCTGGAGTGAGTGTGGGAAGGAAGAAAAAGGCTGAAAAGAAGCTTAATGAATGTTTTTTGTTCATTTTTGTTTTTTCGGAGTTTTTTTTTGTCTATTTGTTTTGGTTTGGTTTGGTTTGGTTTTTGATTTTTTGAGACAGGGTTTCTCTGTGTAGCCTTGGCTGTCCTGGAGTCGCTTTGTAGACCAGGCTGGCCTCAAACTCACATCGATCCGCCTGCCTCTGCCTCCCGAGTTCTGGGATTAAAGGCGTGAGAATATTCTTTTTCTTCTCCATCAGTTATGGGTAAGGTGCTCTTAAAAAGTTTAGGAAAGCATCAATACAGAATAGTCCTAAAGACAAGTGTTGGAAAACCTGAGTTAGGACAACATCCTGCTTGTCATACAGCCCTTGGGATGTCTTGGGAAGTACCCCCCAGAACCTCTAAGGATAAAGAGCTTGGCTGGGCCTTACTTTAACATTTCTTTCTGGCTCTCTTGCAGTGGGCACCACAGGATGCCTAACTGCTTACACTTGACATTCCTGCCAGCTTTGCCCTGTTCTCCTCCTGAATGGAAACTAACCGTGCTAGCCGGGGCTCCTGACTGCTAACAGGACTCCCTAGCCACACCTGAAGTCGATTTACACAAACTTCATTTGTGAAAGACGAGAAAGCAGCTCTGAGAGCTCTTCAAAAAACTATATTTCTGAAGGGCAACAGCTCTTCTCTCTTTCAGTGACATTTCTGAAGCCTTAACTCTCCTAGAATTTCCAAATACAAAAAAAAATAACAATGAAAACATGTAATTGTGACATGGGAATACTGCGAGAACAGCAGTTTGGCAGGAAAAGGAAATATTTCAAAATAAGTCCCAAGCAAGCAAAGTTCTGGCAGATACACGATCCTGGATTATACTATCCAAACTGTTAGATTCTGGAAGATTTGGGGTTTTCTTTTGTGGTTCCCATACACTTAATAGAATGGTAGCAGATGACCGTCATCCACACTGTGTGGCCCTTCCCTCCATCACTACTGTGAGAAGAAGAAGAAAAAAAAAAAGTACAAGAGGTACCAGTGAACTGCCGAATGGCTGGCCAGGGTATAAGACCTGTGTAGTGTTAATGCCTACTGTCATGCATAATGCTATTAAGTGAAGATCATTTCAGAAAGCCCACTCTCCAAACACCTCCCAAAGCCTGGGATCCTAGTGCCTATCTGCCTTAGCACCAATTAAATCTCTCAACTGGCTACGAATCCTGTTTAAAGGTAATGCTATCTGCCTGTGTGTGCTGGGACTTAAATTGCATACTTTTTTTTTTTTAAAGATGCTTCGACTTTGAAAACTGTTCTAGTTGAGCTTGAAAGAAAATATCACCATCAGTGGAAAATAGGAGAAAAACGTAAAAGAAATGTATGCTAGTTCCAGAAACCCTGGGAAGCTAGTACAGTCAGGCTAACTTACATGAAGGTGACAATACATAGGAAGAAGAGAAATTCCTGTTTCCCTCTGTAAATCAGATTAACTGCTTTAGAATTCAAACCATATCTCTTTCAGCTCTTTTCATTTTCAAATAAAATGTTTAAATGGGAATGGAAAAAAAATGCTCATTGGCTTAACATAAATCTTCAAACTGCAGGAAGTTTCACCCTCAAAAAGTAGTTAAATCTCTGAGGAAAAAGAAAAAGGCTGAATTCTATTTTTCATAAATGATGGATTATTGTACCACACTGTGTATTTTCCAGTAAAGTGTCCTTTTATTTGCACTGTGTGATTACAAGTTTCTAAAAGTATGTGTGGGGTCACTGGGTGCTGTGGGAAAATGAAAGAAACACTGTTCCGTGGAATCAGTGGTGAGATCAGAAGCGAGCTGTCCTGGTCATCACAGCCATGTGTTTAAACTTTGCTTGCCTTAATTGCTTATGTTGTATTTACTTAAAATGAACAATTTGGCAACTTCTTCTCCCTTGACAACAGAAAAGCATAAACTGTTTTATAAGTTTGGCTGTTAAAATCAGATTTGTAAGCCACAATATTCAAAGGCTTTTCCTGCTGTTTGCACGGCCCCGTGAAGGACCTGTCTTCATAGCCAGGCGTTTTTTACATTTATTTTTATTTAGTATTTATAGCACTTTCTTTCAAGTTATTTGGTTAATAAAATGTATGTCATATATTACGGTCTTCTACTGAGTTTAACATCTTCATAACTCCCGTTAGAACAAAAAGAGCAAAGCCATGATGGCAAAGGCCTTGCAATCGGCTTGCTGTCTAAGGAAGATTATTTATGGCTTCGGGAAATGGAAGTTGACACTCAGGAAGGTCACAATTTCAGGCACCTTGGGAGAGTTTGCCTCTGCGAAAAACTCTGTAACCCTACCCATGATGCTGTTCGGATATGTAACAAGGAAAGGAGATAAAACATTTAGGAACCTATTTCCATTTCCCTTACAATCCAATACACCTTACAGACATTTCTCACATGTGGAGCCAGATGGTGGTATTGAAAGCAATATAATATACATATATATCTCTCTAATTAAGAATACTATCTCTGGAATACCTAGGGGGTTCCAAAAGGATATAACTCACTACATAATTGTTTTCATAATGTAGCATTTGTAGTGTGTGTGTGTGTGTGTGTGTGTGTGTGTGTGTGTGTGTGTTAATTTGCAAGGTACTTTCTAATAGCACCATGTTTATGAGTTCTGCATTGGCAAAAAAGAAAAATACCTCACCTGGTCCTATATTTTTGAAAACCTGTCATGGGAATAGCAGGGTTTTGAGATGAGACAAGAAATGGAAAAGAACATCTTCAGTAATGTGAAAAAAAATTAAGTCATTTATTCCATACAATTATCAAGGTGGCATGAGAATAAAATCTCCTCAAGGCACGGGTCTTTGACAGACACTAAGTGCTCTTTAGCCTCCCACATTGGACTCTGGACGTGGAAGCTTTACCTACAATATTAAATGTTCCTACTCATGTACCAGGGAGGTTCACTACGATGCCTACGTCAAAACAGAAGTTGCCTTTTCAGTGTGCTGATGAGCCTTCTGCCACCAAGAAAGCAGAGTTTAAGTGTGTCATATAAATATCTCAATTAGTTTAGGCAGTAATTCTCAAACAGGCACAATTTTGCCTCCCTCCAAGGCACAGCGAATATGTGTTGAGGTGGTCTTCGTTGGCATGCCTGAGAGAGGGATGCTGCTGGCAAGGTGTTGAGTAGGGAATGGGAAAACTGCACAGATTATGTAAAAAGTCCCTATAGCTACCACAACAAGACTCGCTTGGCCTAAAACAGATACTCAAAAAAAATGTTAATTTCAGGCAGAATTAAGTATTGTAGTCTTTTCCCATAGCAAACATTGTTTTCAGTTCTATATAGAACTCAAGCTCAGGTCTCAGTCAAATGTTTACATTGACTTTAAAAAATTACACTCTGTCATTCTCCCTGAGGTAGGCAGGATCTTCAGCTCCTTCAGCCTGCCCAGCTGGGTTCCACGCCTTGGCTTCTACTCTTGCCAGCTGAAGTTTGTTCCTGCCTGGGGTCCAAGCTAGAGAAAGGAGAGTGCAGACATACATGACTGATTTCAGGATTTCTCACCCTCAAGACAGGAAAATTAAAACAAAACAACAACAACAAAAACAAAACAAACAAACAGACCTCACGGTCTTGTCAATAATTGCATTAAAAATAGTGATAAAAGAGCTCTCTCACAGACACATCAGGTTGCCATCAGCAAATGATAACAGGCAACTATGGCTGGACTGTAGGCTCAGTGACAACCCAGGGCTTCTGGGCTACATTGCCCATTGAATTCACAGCCCTTAGTACAGTGTGCAGTCATCAGCAGGTGTTCAGCAGGCTTTCGTTCAGGGCTGAGCTTGACACTACTTGACTGAAAATAGAACTAAGATCTGAGGGCACAGGAATAGGAGAATGGGGGAAATTCTGAGGCAATTATATTTTTCTTAAACCAATTTGAATAAGAAGTGGCTGCATCAGAAAAAGAAATCACGTAAGTTAATACAAAAAAAAAAAAAAAAAAAAAAAAAAAGAGTAACAAAATTACTTAGGCTCGGAAAACTTTCAAAACAACACCTTATGTAGAAATAGCATATAATCAGCATAAATTGAAACTAACAGAGCTGAAGTGCTCCTTCAATTTAGAATGTTTTATTTTGACTCAACGTTTGCTCTTAGATACGAGGAAGTGGAATTCCCTGGAGGAAAGTTTCTATGTTAAACATAAAGGAATGGGAACAGTGGTGATTTGTAGCTAGCCCTGCTCTCTTTGAACACAGGGTAACTAATAGCGTAGTGCTTCCTGAGAGACAAGTATTGCTCCTCTGCCCAACTGAGACACAAGGGCTCTGGCAGTCATCAACCAGGTAGATGTTGCCTCTACCTGATGGTAGAATCTATTACTTCTGCCTCTCATTCACTCTTACACAAAGTAATAGTCAGAAACAGAAGTATACAAAAAAAAAAAAACAAACAAACAAACCAAAACCTCTGATTTTGTTTTAACTTCCCAGTGTTCCGGCTGCACCACAGTGCTTCTGATACAAGTGAGAAAAACCATGTGAAAAGCAGACTGAAGAAGTTCATCTCCCGAAGACCTTCTCTGAAAACCTTGCAAGAAAAGGGGATCATTAAAGGTACCAGGCAGTGTGTGTGTGTGTGTGTGTGTGTGTGTGTGTGTGTGTGTGTGTTTGCAGGTTTGCTCTGTAATGCAAGAAAACAGAGTTGTCTAGGAAAATGACCCTTTTAGTAAATGAAGTTGGTGGTGTGAGATTGTAGGGAAAAGAAATACCCAGAGTTGGCCTCAGAGGACCCGGCCTCTGCACCAGGAGCAGAGAAGTGACGTCCTGGGGGATGGCCTGTGAGAATGACAGCATGTTCCCATGGGGCCTGCACTCTTCATATTTGTTGTTCAACATACTGCACATCAGTAACCCCCTTCGCTGTTAAATGTTTCCTGGTTTAAATAATGATATCCAGTCACTGAAACCAGAGTATTACTACTCAGAAGAAAGTCAGAAACCCCTAGAGGATGACAGCTCAGCATGAAGTAAAATAAGGAGAAAAAATATAATCCTGAACTCTGCTAGGAATGAGCACTGAAAGACAGCTCCCAAGTGCTACAATAATCAGAATTCAGGCTTTCTGTCTACCAGCAAATCCTGTTGACAGCATAAAAGTTCTGAATCTCCTGAACCTCAGATTTGCTGAGAATTAAATAGGAATTTATACACACCTGGAGAGGGGCATTTAGCATCTTCATTGAATAACCTTCAGCCATTACTACCTCTGAGTCCATCCTATAGAGGATCCGATTTTGGAAAAACTCAGGTACAAGTCCCCTGACTACTTAAGAGATATGGAAAGTGCATTAGCATCTCACACAATGCCAACTTTACCTAAAGCTTAAATACTTTTTGTGACTGCAGAAAAATGAGCAGCATTTTAATTCAATGGCAGGATGTGGCTCCAGGCAGGCAAGCAAATTAGCCTCGCTGGCGCCCCCTAGAATACTCTTAGGGTGCAGGCCCGGAACCAATGCTAATACAGTTACACTGATATTGCTAGCCTGCTTTCCAATCTAGAGCCCCACTGAGTGCTCACCATAGCTCACAGATGAGTCAGTATTCATTAGCCCAGCTATGGAAAATTTATGTGTAATTCTGATTTGATAAGCTTCCATTGTTGTCTTCAGAGGCATCTTTTTTTTTCTCCAAATACAGATCAAGTTATGCAAATGTAGTCACTTCCTGGCTCGTTTCAATTTTTATCGATGAACTTTTCTCAAGACTTTTCACTGAGATTCTTGTTTTCATCTGGATAAATGGCATTAAACCAATTTTTAAAAGTATCTGGCTAGTCAAATTCAGCACTTCAGCACAATTTCTTATCATAGAAAAGACAAGGAGTTGGGAGGGGAAGTAAAATAAAAACTTTTAGTAGGCTAAAAAAAATGACATAAAATAAATGATGAATAATTAAATGGTCACTTTCATGAGCAAAAAAAATTAAAAATAAAAATAAATAAAACCTCTTTCAAAAGGGAGGAATAGATATATATTGAGATAGAGAGAGAGAGACAGAGAGACAGAGAGACAGAGAGAGAGACAGAGACAGAGACAGAGACAGAGAGAGACAGAGGGAGGGAGGGAAGTAATGATCTCTGTAAATGAATCTGCAGTGCATTTAAAGAGTGTTTGCATCACAATCTCTAAACTTCCCTTCTCGATGTGGACAGTAGTCCCATGGCCTCAGTTGAGTGAGCTGTGGTTTCCCCTTTGTGCTTCTCCAGACTCAGCATTGATTTGTCAGGGGCCTGGTCATTTCCCAGTGTTTTCTTTCCTGTGTACTTGTTCCCCAAGGTGGAAGGGGGTGAGCTCTGAATTATAGCCAAGGCTCACTGAACACCACTGCGAGGAGAGAAAGGCCAGCGCCTGTCAGACTGTGGCACTCGGCATGGTAGCCACAAAGCACATGCAGTCACAAGCCATTGATGGTTTTGAGCCATGGGGACCTGGCCAAGATGTGCCTGCAGACACTAAAATCTGGACCTTGTGAAGCCACTTGATGGGGCTGCACTTTATAATTTTTAATGTTTTAGTATGACTATTGAGAAAATTACAGTAATACCAAATATGATTAAGTGGCAAGCCACCAAATAACCTCTGAAATTGCCCAGACGTGCTCACATTGCCTAGGAGAGGAGGGACCTTTTCAGAGGTATGAGTTTATTATAGTGACCTTCTCAGTGGACACACAGCTTGAATCAGTTTAGTATGTAGACTGTGAGCAAGAAGTACACTTCAGGGTAGTAGAGGTATTTGTACATAACTGCAACTCATTTGTGGAACTGAATAGCTCTTTGCATTCACCCCAGCTTCTCTATTGAAATCCTTCAAATAATAGCATTGATGTCCATGAATAGGAAATGCTTTGGTTTACAGCTTTTAGAAAAGGTAACACTTGTTCGGTGTTTGGGCTTTTTTTGTTTCATTTAGGAACAACCAGTGTTTCCTGGAACATAAATAATAGAACTGTGTGCTTAGAAAATAGTTTTTACTCATCCTACTATGGATGGACCCTAAGTGAAATTAATACCATATTACTTCTAGGTTTAATCATTAGTATGTACATCTATTTACAGATTTAAAGATAACAGAAAAAAACTCAGAATGTGTGTTACTAAGCAATGCTTCTAGCTCTGTTCCCATGTTGCTCTTAAGGAGACACCACATTGACTTCTATTCACAGGTCTTCTGGAGGTGTCATTGTCATATGCATGCAAACTAGTTTACCAACATCTTTCACAGCTTTAATATTGACTAATCTCTTCAACATCTTTTTGTATCCTTAGTGCTGTGGTGTCTTCATCATTCTTAAAGTTCTTAAACAATGCACACGGCTAATGTCCACATACTATAACAGTAGTTCAGCTGGGTATAAAATTGCACTGCTTCAATAAGGCAGACTTAAATATTCCACTTTTATAACTGTTTGCTTTTTACACAGCAATGGTTGCTTTTGCTCTCTCTCAAATAAAATCATTTAGTATTTTGTGTTTAAGTTTTCTAAACAAGATAATGTATATAGTTGACAGCACTTGTTAATTTATTATGTTTATTACTTAATCCCTGAGGATAATGATTCTTCTCAGTCCTAAAATGCTCTTCTCTTTGTATGTTGACACATCTCTCTCAGGTGTGTCCTGTTCTTCTTTTGAGATGTTTATTGTGTCACTATTAGATCATCAGAATGAATTGTTTTTCCAATCTTAATTTTTCTCTTACTCTGAAAGAATTTCCAGCTTTATCCTCAGTTGTTATAAGTTGGTAATAATTGTTTATCTGATTCTTTTTTCCCTCTCTCTTCTTTTGCCATATCCCATTTTCTCCCATCCTAAGAGTAAACTTCACCGCTCTTTCGGCTGTAGTCACAGACAACACTACCACTTAGTATCTCCTTATTCGATGAGTTACAGCTATACACATGTGTATGCTTTTTCTTTAACTTATATCAAGACATAAATTAGAATTTTTGTTGCTTCAGGGTTTAAATATCCTTTGTTTTAAAATATTATCTTTCATTTTTAGGGTCATTAATATCATTTACTGTCCTTTATTTATTTAGTTGTATTTCTATCAGATCAACTATTTTGCTCAAAGATCTGACCAATCTCTTAGGAAAAGCAAGAATACTGAACACACAGGTTTCAAGAAAAGCATGCTGAAAACTGGGTTTATCCTTTTAGTTATCCTTAGTTTGTATTTATTTATAAGTTGACATGTGCTTGTTTCTTTCCCAACGATATTCACTTGCATCATGACAGCTAACTGCAAGGACATTTAAGTAATTACCCAAACAAGCACAACTAATTGTTTATGATTTTTATCAAAGAAGAAAATGTCTTTGAAAAGTTATAGTACTTTTGTAAAATATGTCACTTATATTGAAAAATAATGAAATATTCACTCAAATACAAGTCATTGGTCCTATGCATCCAAGTTGTGCTTATAAACACTAAAATACTTGAGTTAATGAAAGTATTTTTAAATATTTTGTTAGCAGTTATAGATGACAGAATAACCTTATTATCGTGCTGTTAATTTCAGAATACATCTATCTGAGCATTGGTGCAATGCAGCTTTCAGTAGAGGCGCACTCAACTTTGCCACTTCTCCCTGCTTGGCTGAGAATAATTGTATCTGGATTTATACACTAGGGCGTGGGTCTGTCATGACTTGGACATGAAGCACTCTCACAGCTTCCACAATGTGCACTAATGTGCTTAAAAATATCTTATAAATCTTCTTTTCTTCAAACTTCTTTATGGCTCATAATTGAACTGTGATCCTTACATGTGAGCTATGTCATGATTTAATATTAGCCAAAATTAATAGCCAACCTTAAGCTTCTTTATCTTGGCCTACAAGCTTCCTGGTTCCTTTGCATTAATAGATCCTGGGCAGTTCCTGTTATTTAAAGGCCTTAGGAGTAAATGTATTGGTAATAGAGTACCACATAGCTAGCTCTTGTTCAATAATAAAATGCTGGTCATCATGAGAGATGGAGAAATGCTGGAAATGATTCACCTGGGTAGTCTATGTCTTGTAATAGCTGGTTAGCCAGGGAGGAAATGGTACAGGTCTTATGAGATATTAAAACAGATCAAAATTGGGACAATGAAAGAGTGAGATCCAGAAAGGGAAATATCTAGTTAGGTAAGAGAAAAAAGATGAGCCAGTATAACAAATTGATTGCTTGTTTTTCAAGGGCTTATTTTCCTTTGGGAAATGACCTTTCTTACAGATATTATTTAAAAATGCAGTATAGCCTGAGAATACAACATATATTTAAGTGTATACACGTTATGTTGTTATAAATGGTCTGGCCTTACATAAATAGGTTTGACCAAAGTGGATCGAAACTATTAGAGAAAAGTGGTATTTGGCTTGTCACCAGTGATCTCCAAGCCCTATGCTCTGATAAAACATATTATATCTAGAATTTTGACATGTACTATCTAGAGTTAATGGAATTCAATTAGAAATATCATATTTAAGTCTTACATCTGTGAAGTAAGAAGTAAAAAAAATTTTTTAAAGAGATGTCTCAGTAGTTATGATAACTGGATGTTCTTCCAGAGGACCCAGGTTCAATCCCCAGCATCCACATGGTGGCTTACAGCCATCTGCAGCTGTGGGATGGTGTCGGAAGGCTGCTGCCCTGTAGTCAGATAGGTCATGAATATTTCATGTCTCTCAATCTTTTGTCCCTGAAAAGACATGTGGCCTTTGTCAGTGTTCAGAATCCCATTCTCCAGTTCCCGTGGACCTGCAAACAATATCCAAAGTCAGTTCTAGATGCCGAGTTTTCCCCCTATAATTTTCATAAGCCTCCTCTTCATTTAAAGTGACTGTTGCTGATTTTATTTTGTTATGAACTAGATAATTCCAGGAGGCTGAAGTATAATTTTATTCTCATCTAGAGAATGAGCAAGTATAGAAATAAATGTTTCATATGCAGTCAGACCGATGGATTTACCGTGTCTCTGAGAATTGAAGTCTGCCCTTTCCTTGTGCATGTTGTAAACACGACTGAGGAATCTATAGCATGTGTATGTTGAATGTACCTCTAAAAAATCACCCACACCAGTGCTCTCACAGCAAGTATCTCATCAGGGACAATGTTCAGCAGATGTGCTAGACTGCTACATGCGAGGAAATATTGATGTCAACATTTCCTCTTGACATATCCTAAGATTAAGGGAGTGTGCTCAGTATCTTTTACCATCACTGACAGTTTGGCTTAGAAACAACCCCAAATTCATATCTATAGTAAATCACCATATCTATAATAAATCACCAATACCCCATAAATTTCAAAAATAAATATAAAGAATTTACATCAGGATTTTTGGATATATATATAGCATATCTTTCTTTTATTTCATAACCTTATTAGTGATTTAAAATTAACCATCCTCTGCAGGCAGAGTGGACAGGCAAACTCTGCCAAGACAGGGTAAGCAAGTCCTCAATAGCTCCTGTTTCACAAATATGTCTGTCGGATATATTGGGCCAGAAGGCTGAAGATGATGCTCCAATGTTATAGAGAGTTTTGGGTAACTGTTCTGGCAGCAAATTGTCTCTGTCATTTTTTTTTTTTTTACCTTGGAAGCTACTAACCTGAACTTCTTGTTTACTTAGGTAATTAATTTTATTCCTTTCTCGAATCTCTGATGGGGTGGAAGACCAGATAGCTTAGTTATATAATTACGCTTAGTTGTTTAGGGGTTAAAATGCTTTTAGGTTTAGATAGATGTTTTAATTTGACTAAGATGAGATATGATAGATATTGATCTACATTCAGATTTTAGACTCATCAAGATAGGAAAGATGTTTTCTTTAAGGTTGCCAAATACAAATAGCCAAAACACTATGAGTATAACATATATATCATCTCTGATTGTTTCAAGGTTCTTCTTGCTGTATGTAGTTTATCTTATATTTATGTAATAATATAAATGCATATGTAAAAAACATATTAAAAGAAAAAATTTTCACACCTTACTTTTATGTTGATCATATCCTATTATCTTTTGAAATGTATTTGCCAACAAAAGCATTAGTGAAGAAGAAATAATCCTCTTGTGATCTTGAGGTACATGATTAAAATTTGATCTAGTTTTGAGTCTTACCATGCTTTTTACATTAAAAATCATGAATTCATAGAAATAAAAAAATAATAGAATTAACCATCCTCAAGCCAGGTGTAATGGTGCTTGCTTTCCGTGCCTGATGCTGTTATAGGAGACTCATTTCGGCTCAGGAGCTCAAACCAGCCTGGCCAACATGGTGTGAACCAGCCCTAAAAAGAAAACAAGTCATCCAGTCCCTGTAAAATTCGTTCATTAGGAGAACAGCTCCAATAGCAAAAGCGTTTGCCCTGCATTTTTACTTTAATGTGTGGAAAGAAGGTAATATAGATCAGAATTTGAATAATCACAATTAGCTGTCTCTCCATGCCAGCTGAACTGTAGTATGGAGAGGTATATCTCTCCGACTTTTCTTTGAAATGATCTGTGTTGCTCCAAGTATGTTTTATCAAAGCATTTTCTGGGGCAACAGATCGGAAAACATAAACTTTATGTAGTATTGCTCCTCCTCAGTTATGTCTCTTTAATATGTTCTTTCTTTTTGAAGATAAAAGTACATAAAAGAGTTCTGGGAAAGCGGCTAAATGTCATAAACACCCTGCACTCCCTCCCCCAGGGCACCATAGCCCAAAAGTTAGAGATGGTTTGATGGAAGTGGTGACTGCCTTGATCTTGTTGGAATACTCCTCCTTAGCTGTCCTCTTCTGTCTGCGGGAGGCAGATCCTGCCTTGCAGTCACTCCTGGGAGGGAAAGAGGTATTTCTGGCAGCCATGTTTTCCAAACACAACACTGAGACACATGGCCTGACAGTGACATAATATTTGAAGTAGAGGCCGTGCTCAAAGATGCAGAACATATGGCTATTTTCTTAGGAAGAGCGACCATTTAGAACACCTTCTAGATTTTTAGTCACAAAAGGCACACTCCCTCGTCCTTTATTCTCGTTTATAAAAAAAACATTACCTGCCGATCACAAAATTAACTGACTTTCCCTTAAATGTGTTTCTTTGGGTGCTTGAAAGGCACCCTGTGGACGACAGAGCCGAACTCTTAGCCATCAAGGAAGAAATGCAAAGCAGACCGCTGAACATAATATGAATATATTGCTCTTCCTAAAGATGCTAGCTGTTTTTTCACACTGGAGTATTGACTAACTGTCTGTGCTTGATGTATGCTTTACCAGCCTGTGCCGACTTATGGTTAGAGCTTAACTTGTTAGCTCTGCTTTTGCAGCCCATTCAGAATAACTACAGATGCCTGGAGATATTAAAATTGACTGCTCAAATGGACTCAGTGTGGGAGTTTCATTGGTTTTAAATTGATAACAGCTGAAAGAGTACATGATTAAAATGTGCATGGGCATAGGGCATATGAACTCTTAGGAACAGACTCCAGGACTGTGAGAAATGATTTTTTTCCCCTTCTTTTTCTACTATGGTTCCTTTTAAACAGTCTTTGTCTAAATTTTGAACTGCAAAACAAAACAAAACAAAAAGTCAGGAGCTTAAAGAAGACATAATTTTTCATAAACTCAGTTATATTTTATACAGTAGGTTTCTAATCTGCGGGGAATGTTTAAGTTAAGTAGCATTCCAGAGGTGGTAATTGTGTCTATTTCCCAGGCATTTGAGCTAAATACCCTGGATAGGAAGCATAAACTGTCATAATAGAAGGGTTGGAGTGTCGTGTATATCTCTTTCTTCAACTCATAAAATCCAGATCCCCAAAGTGCCTTATCACAGACAAGTCAAACAAAGTCTCAGCCTCACTTCCTTATTCCCTTGGGAAATGTTATTATTGTTTTCATTATTTAAAAACATGTTCTAACTATGTTTCTTCTCAAAATAAGAAAAAAAGAGAGAGAGAACAATGTAGAAGAAGAATAGAGAAACTTTTTCTTCTTCCTAAAATATGCCACCCTCTGCACAAAGCAAGATCTACTAAATACATTTTCACAATTTAATAGTAGCTGCATAAAAGACCCAGTAAAGGAAAGGCTTCAGAAATATTTAAACTTTATAAGAAATATCTGTTTGCAATACATGCCTTCTACAGGTCATATTTCTCCAAGAGTCCAGGCTTTCTCTATGCAATTCTCTGCCCTAACTATGCTCTATTTTCAAATATCTCTGCTATATTACCTTTGATATTCCATTTAAAATGTTACATGCACTTCATAAAGCTAACTGAGAAAGCATTTGGATCTGCCAAGGAACCATAAAGCTTAATAATATATACCAATCTCACTTTACTATTTTGAGATAAAATCTAAATCACTGTGCTCATTAGCATATTCCTAATTTTGCAGCGATTATTTGCTTAGTTTTAAAGAAGAGTTTCAAATGTTATGGGCAATGATATTAGAAAAAAAATTATACATAAGTTTAGACATGCAAGAAAACCAAATGTAAATGATGTCCTAATTTGGGAAACAAAATAAGTTATGAATGTTTTGGTCAATATGTGTAAGAAAATCTGGTATGTCTTTAACTCTTAAATTTTCTTCGGAAGTATACTTCATACCACTTACATCTTAGATTTTTCTCAAATAATAATCTCTACAGCTGAACAAAAATCATAAAGTTGCCTTGCTTGACAGCTGTCTGGGATGCACACAACTGTTGGACTGTGCTGCTGTTATGGTAGATAATTTCTGCAGATCATCACCATTCATAAGAACCTGCCACCACGACTGATGTTTTCACAGGACATGATGCCCTTAAAAACAGAGGAAAAGACAAATTCCAATCTCTTTCAGAGGTTGGTGAGCTCCAATACTTTAATGATTTTCTTATCTAACCATATTAGACAGGAAGGAAATTTTAGAAGCGATGTCATCCAAGTTAAACACATGTGAAGGCCATTAACTAGAATATATCAGTTCTAACATGCCCCTTTGAACTTATAACTCATATTCATAGGAGAGAAAGAAAAGACAGAGTGGTAGGGGCCTGGCCTTAGCTAACCTCACAATGAAGAAATCTATCACATGACTAGATACAGAGAAATAAAAAAGTAGATGGTCTGAAAATAATGTCCGCAGGATATCTTAATATCTTGAGATTCCAAATAAGCTAAATGTCAGAAAAGCCGTTACCCCAGAACTCCCTCATACATCGTTCTGTGAAGAGCAGAATACTATGTACCTCCACATTCTAAATGCACTAAGCATTTAACAATGTTCCTATTCTGTATCTTAAAAGGTAATTAGCATACACGATGCAACCTTATGTAAAGATTTTGACAGGACCTCTTTAGTGTTGTTATAGAGACAAATATGTTAAAAGTAGAAAAAATCTCCACATTATAGTCAAAGACATCTATCAGTTCCCACAGTCAGTAGTTACAATGTGAACTTTATCAAAAGCCTTGATGAAGCCACTGTTGGTGGCCCAGATGTGAGTCTCCAAGAAGCTACTAAAAGGACCTTGGAATCCATGTACAGATATGGAACTTAGGCACTCATCTGAGACTTGAAATTAAGAATTTGTACTGGTTAATCTTGCATGCCCTCTAAAGGCTACACATAGCCTCTATAAGAGAGGCCTGAGCCTCCTGTCTCCAATATAATCAGATTTGAGACCCAAACTGAAAGATGAAAATATTCAACTTTTTTTTTTAAAAAGAGAGTGGTACTTGGTCACCAAAGTTATACTAAGTTTTTCAGAATTAGACACACTTGAAATGCTTACATATTTAAACATTGATTTCCCTTCTTGATGTGAGAACTGATGGGGTGCTAGGTAATGGTGAAATACAAGTTAGCCAATACTCTTGCTATGTTAGTCAGGAGACAATCCTGTAGTTATTGAGGAAAACAATACATTATGAACCAACAAGAATAGTAAGTTTTAAAGCAGATTTGAAAATTAGTTCTGTTCTTACCTCTTACATATTTTGTAAATTGGGAAAGGTGGTAAAATTACCTGTCTTCACATATTCCTATACCTCTTATGATTGTTGACATTTCATAAGGAGCAATTACTGTAGCAAATACGGATTGCTAATTTTGTGCTCAATTTCTAAGTCTCATCTTGCCAGTGTATAGTGTCTCCTCATCATAGAGAACACGCTCTGAGTTTGTCAAAACAGATTGGTCCTGGCACAAGCTTTGTGACATCACACCAATAAAATCAGCTTCTAGAGCATTCTGTGCACTTAGTTCCATGGTGAATCAAAGAATGGGCTTGGATTTCTTTCTCATTTAGTTTTGATTTTTTTTTCATATTGCCTAATAACATTATGTTACTAGAGGGTACAAACTTCCATAATTCTCCCCAAATGTGAGTTAGAAAGATAAATGTGCAAAAACGTGGTGTAAAGAATCAAATGCCATGTGCTTTATGGAGCATCCTTAATGTGGGGAAAATTTAAGCAGATAGTGTGGGGAAGATTAATGTTTCCTTTATTTTGTGGTCTTTAGGCTGAGGCCCTGGGTTAAAGTATCTGGACTTTGGAGAATGGAATGCAGAAGTCATTCAAGTTGTTCGGTTTTAAGAAAAGCAAGTAGAATACAGTGATTGGTTGGGATAAAATTCTGAGGATTTGATGATAACAAGGGTTTGTTATAGATGTTTAGACCACTCTAAGCTATGCAATTAGTACAAAAAGTTTACTTCTGCCATTTCGCTATTCATTGATATTTTTTAGCTTTTTACTGACTTAACAACATTTACTGAGGACCCATCAAGTACCAAACAGTATATAAATACTGAGGTCACAAAGATAAGAAAGTTGTGCAAAATGAGCCTCTTCGGTCCTGCTACAAAGAAATATACTAAGCCAGAAATTGCATGTGCAGAGCCATGGCAACCAAATCCACTAGAAGGCTGATGGAAAGATGGTGGAAAGAGGTATGCTTGAGCTGTTTGCATTATTAGGTGGTGTGATCTAGTTCTTCTTGGTCCTTCTACAATCCTAACAGAACTGTGTGAATGGCTCTCTCCTATAAAAACAGCACTCCCCAGTGCCCAGTAAGAGTGCTGAAGTACATTGCATGGAAAGAGGACTATTGTATGGCCCTCCCATCCTTTGTCCCTTGTCCTTTCTTCCTCTTTTAGATGCTGTTGTGCACACACTGCCCGAAGAAAACACATCATTGCAGTTGGACAAACAGCAACCTATAGAGTTAGCAGTTTCCCTGCCTGGAGCAGCTAAGCCTGCAGAAGCTCCCAGGTGCTCACACACCCTGGATCCCTCTTGGTGCTCCTGTGTTCAACAGAGGATGCAATAAGACTGCTTTTTGCTTTTCCTCATGTCTGTATATAGATGGTCTTCAAAGACCTAAAGCCTCACTCTGAGGCGTTAAATCTTACAAAGTGAGGAAACTGCTCCATTCCTTTGTGTCTGAAGCTCTTTCCTTAACGGACTTCATTTTTAGCCCCTGGATGTTGCTGTAGTACATGTATCTTTTGTCCTTTCTTAGAACTTTCCTTGACCTCAGCAAGTTCACAGAGAGTCCCTGCGCTTACCGGAAAAAATAAAGACATCATTCTGTCAGTTCAGTAGACACTTCCAACTGAGACATCCATCTTTAGAACCCTTTCACATCCCGAGAAGAAGTCCCACTCATTGCCTGAATAATCACTGGGTCTCAAGAGTAGCCTTGATGCAGAAAGTGTGCAAGATACAAAATGGCCTCTCACAATAGGATGTTCAGTCACCAAACTTTATGAGTAAAGTTGGGGTAGAATAAAGTGTTTTAGAAATGCCTTTCATTTGTACATTTCTTCAGTAAGAGTCAAAAACAGTATTTGACTAGAAACCCAAAAAAGACAGCTTGTTTTCCGAATGTGTGCATCCTAGCCTTCTAATTTGGGCTCATAATCACGTCTCTCCGATTACACCACTGGAACTGGGTGTCTCTTTCTTTACACAGAATAACTAGTGAGCCACATTGCTTCAAACGACCTACGGAGAAAGGAAATCTCTGAGCACAGCATACACACAACCCCACAAACTACCCACTGCTCCACAGAGCCCCATGACTCTCAGGCTCTTAATATGGTTTATTATAAAATCCTTTACCTGCCTCAAAGCACTTCTCATCAAAGCCACTTCTAAGCCAAAGCTGAGGACTAAAGAACGCCGTTAACGGAATCCTGAAATAGCTTTTAACCCGAGGCTGAGAGAGAAAGTGCTTTTAACCTAAAGTGCTTTCCTCTTAGGTGCTTCAGCTTATACCTACTGCTCAGCTTTAGTGTCTTGAAGAACACCCTTAAGACCCAAATGAAAGAGACTCCATTATAGATATTCAAACCTGTTATATTAATACATTACAAGCAATATTTGAAATCATTAAGCAGTTTTACGCCTACTGAATTTGAGTCTTTTCTTATTGAACTCTGCATTCATGCAAATAAATTGAAGTCTTCACCACTTGGGATTCGAACAAATCTATGCTGATATGAGAGAAAATTTAGTCTTCTTACCTAGATTTTGCTTAATTCTGGAGTAAAATTCTTTGCTTTCTCTACCCAAGAAGAATCTTTCAATTTTTAATCACAGCGTGATATTTTCATCTTTGGTCTCTAATCATTGGCCTGAAAAGATAAATTAAAACACTTAGAATTAGTTCACTTAATATCCCCAAATTTTATGCATCAGATTCTCTCCTCACAAATGCAATTCAAACACAAAATAAAATGACATATTTCATAGAAGTGTCCACCCTCAGCAAAGCTGGCCTTCCCAGATAGAGAACATCATGCTTGATGATATTTTAACTGTAGATGAGGTATTGTAAGCTTTGTGAATAAATGATTTAATTCCATAAGCAATTTTGTATTGAAAGTATAGAAAGAGCTGGTAAACAAATGTTGGAGAAGCTAGGAAAAATTTGGTCCACTTGAATTTTGTAAGCAACCCTCTTCCTTCCGTTGACCCTTCCCATAATTCCATGGGCGAGGAAAGGCAAATGAAAAGCAAAAACACTATCAACTCCCTCTGCTAGTAAACACTCTCTGCTGAGCAAGTGTCTACCCATATCAATCTTCTAAAACTCGAGAAGTGAGCTAAGGTTTATTTTTCCCCAATGTCAACTGACCATGTCACTTTATATTTAAATCAATTACTTTTGTAAAATATTTCCTCTCACTCACTTTTAGCTCTGATTCATTAATGTGTGGGTTGGGTGACTAGAAGTATGTAATGCATAAGTATAATAATGAAATATATACATGTAGACACAAGAGGAGGAGGCTGCACTTATCCTACTATGCAAAGCCTCTTGTACCTTGAATCTTATTTTTTTTTCCCACTCTGATTCTCTTTTACACTTTGACCATGAAACTATCCCTGTTTTCCTCCCTCCCATTAATTCCTACTTCTGTTCCCAAAGCTATTACATCATGCTTCGTCCTTTTAGACTATGGGCTGTGAATTTTCAGACACCATCTTATCATCTCTGTCCATCATAGGTACTTAATACCTAGAATGAAGACTAGGAAAGGATGAGGCCAGACATGAGCTCCTGGGCTTTGAATCATGGTTTTCTAAAGGTTCTTATTCCTTCACGATAAAACTCAGGTCAGTGGGCGCCTCTTTGGTAGCTCTTGCTCTTTGCTTCACCCTCAATTCTTGGCTTTCTTTTCTCTATTCTTCGCATTCTCCAACTACTGGACACTATTCAAACACTCTAGGGCTAAAATGTTCCATCCCTGTGGCTTCTAATTCCATCTATAGGTTGATATTCTCCAAACCTAAAACGTCAGCCTCACACTCCAGACTTGCATATTCAAATGTCTATTTGACATCTTCTTGGGTGCCTGGTAGACATCTCAAATTTATCCAGAGCAACCCTTGATTCCCTGGCTCCCACGTGTTCTCTATTTCAGGAAATACCACAGCCATGTGCCAGCTGGAGTCACCCTCCACTCTAACTTTGTCTCTTTCACTTCCATCAGCAAATCCTGCCTAAAAATATATTCTAAATTAAACCACTTTTAGTCACTTCCGTTATTACCATCCTTATCCAAGTCCTGTCCTTTCTCTGGGAAATATTTCACCAGCCCCCTTCCTGGCCTCGCTGCTTCTCTTCTTGACCCTCTTAAATTTAGTCTCTACAGAACAACTGCTCCAAGGAATCATTTAGAGATATAAATTGTACCATGTTACCCTCTGCTCAACAGTCTCCAATTCCTTAGCATAAAACCATATTTAAAGTTCTGTTCAGTGCCCTTCTATGACCTGTGTGTTTCCACCGGCTTTGACCTCCAGGCTGTCTTTTCAGTTTTATCAGCACTGCATTGCTTGCTGGTCACCCTCTGCCAGCCACTCAACCCTCTAAACCCACAGCCTTCTCCAGCATCTCTGTGTATTTTCTGTGTCCCTGTGTGTTCATGCTCCTCAGTCCTCTCAAAGGACATTGGTTCTGAAATGTCTCCCCTGGCTACACCAGCTCTGCCTTTGCTTATCTGTTTCCCACTTCATCTGATGTTTTAATGAGCTTGTTTTCCTTTTCCATTTATGTTTATAAGCTGTGTGATGGTGGAGCCTTTTTACTATTCCAATCGTAAAGACATTGAAAAAAGCATGGGTGGGCTTTTGAATGGATGAAATGATATACTGTATGAAAAAAATTTCAATAAAAACATACCATTCTCTCTGCTATTGTGATTCAGGGTGTGCGCATGTGCAAAGGGGGAAGTATTTTGTACAAACGGAAGGAGAGAAGTTTAAGACAAAGTCGCTGTCTAACGAAAACAAACGCAGAATTGCATGCTCACTGTCCTGTTGGGTTGGCGGGTTGAAGATACTAATTTCCTCCCTGGCTCCTGAACTCTCTCAGAAGGGCTCATTTCACCAGTCAGAGAAAAGCACAGTTGGGATCTATTCCATGCAAGCTTCAGTGAACAGAGGCCTCATATAAGGACACCCACCATGGGTCTGTGGGGGAGCAGACACTGCTTAGAAGCCTAAAAAGGGAAGGAGGAAAATGTAGCAGGCAAGAACAGTGCAGTTCCATCTGGGTGGCCGCTAGCTCTCACTGAACCTCGCCCTTGGTCTGCTCCTGTCAAAGGGCGCTACTGCCACTACAGCCAGCCGTCCATCTTCCAGTGGAATCTGCAGACTCTGGTCTATGCACCAGACTGGAGATCTCTGAATTGTCTAGGCAAATCTCCAGGTCAATCCTCCCACGGTGGGGGGTTGTGATTGTCTACCATAGCCTGTTGAACTATTAGATTTAGCGAAGCAAAAAGAACATGAATGCATAAGTGGAAGCATGCGTACATACCTTCGGAAATGCTTACTTGTTTACAATCTAAAACACTTGGAAGTTGAAAGCATCAGGTTTTTTTTTTCTTATGCTTGTCTCTTATGTAAAAATGTCATAAGGCAATTAGAGGTTTACTGTACACTAGAGGTTCCGCAGAAACGCAGCTCAATGTTTTTATATTTATATACCAAAAGGCAGTAGTTTGTATTTTAAATCAAAGGCATGAAGCCTCACAGGAAACTTAAGCACTGAAAAGACATATGATATATGATAGGACAGTCGTCTTTCAGCACCAGACAGATGTCTGCATCCCGAACAGACGTACACTCCAGTCAAGTGCTCACTCAAATCACCCACGTCTCCACACAGACTCAGTAAGGATTAGAGACAGTTCCGAGTGCTGTGTTAACATGTCATATTGGGTCTGAAGAGAAGAACATGAGGCAGATGTAAGAACTGAGCTGAAAGAGAGACACAAAATGAACAGTGACACGGTCTAAACATGAGCTGAACAAAGATGACACCAATAGACATGTCAACGTACATAGAGGCCAGTCCACAAGGCCCCAACACTACATGGAGACCTGTGGGCAGCTAAGGAACGCTGAATGTAGGAGGAATTATGTTCCCCCAGAGAAGAGCACACTGATTGGTTATCCAATACCCAGGGACCAGCCCCAAGACACACATACAAGAACCATTATACCAACTACGTAGGTTATATTTAGAAATACATATGCATATTCCTATATGCATGTCGTGACAATTAATGAAAAGGGAGGCAATGGATTTGAAAAATAGCAAGGAGGGGTACGTGAGAAGGTTTAGAGGGGGAAGGGAAAGATAATGTAAATAAAAGGAAAAGAAAAAAAAATTAAAGAATTCATCTAAACTGTTAAAATTACATAAGAATATTATTTGCACCTTCTTTCATCCCCTCATCTGCCTTATATCAGCATATTGAAAATTATCTGCCTGCATGCGACATTTTGGTGGGGGAAAAATTCAGAGTGAATGTAACCTTCTATGAAAGTAAAGAGGGCTACATGTGTTCTTTCTTGGTATATATTGTATCGCATGATCTCAGTCACTGAAGCATCCTTTACTGAAACTAGTGTAATTAATAATTCGAAGTTGTTATATTAGGGGTAGTGTTGGTGCTGGTACATAAACATGGGGTTTCTCTGGCTTCGTGTTTCATGATATCTCAAGCATTTTGGTCTCAATGTCTAGTGCCTAGACTCTGTTCATCGTGTTCCTCCCACCTCTAATCCTCAATCTTCTAGATAAACATCCCTTTTCTTAATGTAAACACAGTGTTGTATGTTCTCAATTGCTGGCATCTGATCGCCTCAACAGCTACACCAAATTTCCATGGTCATCATCTCCTTTGCTTCTGAGCTGGGCAGTCTGGCTTGCTGTTATTACGTCCTGCCTCTGCCCCACCCCCCACCCCACCCCCTTTCCTCCCAAAGTGTCATCCTCTGTGCTGTGGCTTGCCCTCCTGAGAACAGAACATCATTTTGAAAAGTGTGTGGAGACTGTCTTCTAGGTAAAGGATGGTAACACTGTCACATTATTTGAACATTTAACTGCACGTATTGAGTAGTTCTCCTCATAGGTTTGATTCATTTGGAATCTAACTGACAAAGATTCCATTACTTGGTGTTCTTTCCATAATTTGTCAAAAAAAAATATATATATATATATATACAGCAGTGAGGAGGGAGAATGGAGCTAATTTGTAGTCGGGGAGACTTAACCTGGTTATGCTGGTGAACTAACTCAGTGGGTCAAAAGCTTGAGAGCTTAAAGATTAAAACCCACCATCTCCTAGTTAAACTCTAATTCATTATGTAAACAACATGATTTATAAGTGCAGTCATGTGGAAGGTCTATTTATTTTTCTCACCAAAAGATGTTTTCAATGAAAAAATAAATCACAGAAAATGGATTTTCTCCAAACAATGTGTTGCCTGCCACCCTTGGTATAAACGCTGCAGCAGTGGGGTGGAGATATATAATGATCACACTTGCCAAGGCCAGAGACGTTTGCAGAGGATTCCAAAAATATTGACACCTCAGGCAAGAGGCCTTTTCTAAATACAAAACAAAAGTTGTTAAGACAGGAAGCAAAGATTAGCAGCGAGCCCACAGATGGGAAAGTAGGTGGGGAGTTAGGATCTCGGGGTGCTGGGAAGTCTCCCATTTTTGACTATCCATAAGGAGGAGGAAAGCAGAAATAATCCTTAATGGTGTGCCAGGCAACAAGCACGGGGTTTAGGGGCAACGCTGGTCATGTAAGCTTGCCAAGAGAACACAAGTTCTCCTCTTTCCCTTCCCTTGTCTACACTATTTTAAGACCGAAAGTCAAATACTTTCCTGTAATGTAGAGGTCCTCCTTGCTATGTCCAAGCTCTGGACTTGGTCAGATCTGCAGATGGGAGGCAATGCTAAATTTTTACCCTTAAACTTGATGACATTATTTTATATTATTCTATGTGATATTGTTTTGATATGATTTTTCACTTCGCAAAGTTGTTTCATCAACCATCTGAGATAAGTAATTAATTATTTATGTTGAAGGCTAGTGTCATGCTGAATATTCTTTTTAAGTTGCCATTCATAGAAACTTGAACAACCTATGTATGTAAGACTGCAAATTTTCTGATTATTTAACTGACTAGTTCGGGGATATGGATTTTGTGGGGTGTGATGGAGTCTAGGAGCACGAAATGTTGTAGAGTTTCATATTCCTCATTCAGCTCCATTTTCCACTTATGCCCTAATTCTTCTGGGTGTCTTTTCACAGAGACTTGATGTATACAATTTGCTTCCTGACCAGTGCTTTCTGGAATGGTGGATCCAACTGAGCTGTTTTGTGTATCGTGGCCTTTTATATTGTAATTCTCTCTTCTCTCTTGCAAGCTCATGGGAAGTGCTATATCTATGCTGTAGTCACATTTATAATAGTAACACACACACACACACACACACACACACACATACACACAAACAACTTGAAGAAATGCCATCAAGAAGGGTAGGAGTGAACCTTTGTAATGTAGGACTTGGGTCGTCTGAGTGCCATGGAAAGGATGTCGTTGCTGAGATTGGCATTTGCAAAGACCTTGGGTGCATATGTTCCACTCACCAGTTTCTTCAAAGTAGAGTTGCTCTGGTCACCCGTTCATCCCATATAACCAATTCAGAAGGGGTTGTGAGGTACTCAGCACCTAACTCTAGGCAAACTCACAGTTCAAATCTATAGAGATGCTACTGTCCTCAATCCCTCGATATCTGGATTTTAACTTTCTTGAAGGAGGCCCCAGTTTGAGCCATAGGAAGACCTTGGACTTTGTTGGGTCACGTACGTGCTGAGATCCTGTACTTCAGAGACACACATTCTTGAGTGAAGACTGTAAATCTTAAGGAGGATATGAGCAATATGAGAAATATTAGTTTTGCTAATGACTGCTGGACTCAAACACTATCTTGTGAAATGTAAAAACATTTAGGTTTGGGGATGTTGTTTTGGTTTACTTCTGAGGGAGTATTGGCAATGGGAGAAGGACAGATTTTTCTATGGGAAACCCGTTTTCCTGGACGTCTGAGAGAGTGGCGATAGTATACTTCCTTTACTCCCAGATGACTGCCCAGGATAGCCAGTAGCGTGCATCCTCTCCCATTTAGCAGTCAAAAAAATGCCTGCAGAGAGTTTTCTCTTATCTACCCAGGCTAAATGCCATGTCCTATATTCTCATCTGTCTAAGCCATCTCTTCATCATCTTTACAAAGCTTGACCACAGCCATCTGTTTTTCATTGTTATTTTTCTCCTAAGGTCGCTTTCTTTACAATTGCCCATATCTTAGAAGTTGTCAAAACCCAAGGAAGGCTTCTCATGGTGTCTGTATCACCATTCTGCTGCACCTAAAAACCTTAATTTCCCTTCCAAGTTCCTATCCCTGTTCTCCAACCTCTCATGCTTTCTCAACAAGAACAACAAAGCAAAGGCAGAGGTTGCCACTGCCTGGTGGATTTTGTTACACTCCATATCTGTTTCTCATACCCACTGGGTCATGAGTCTCTTCACTTCTGGTTCATTTTCATCTTCTGCTGCTCAGAGCCCAATTTCTTGTGACCATGAACAACAGTTCAGTCCCCATGACTCAGTTCTTTTTTTAATTACTATGATAATAGTGTCTACTATCAATGCCATGAAAATTGATCAACAGGATAAGTATGTAAAATATTCAAATGATCCACAAGTTGTAATGTTTCATCTTATATTTCCACCTTTACAATAAAGAAAAAACAACTTGTAGTCAATGGGAACTACTCAAAACATGACTTTTGATCTGTTCCTGGCCTGGGTAGGTCAACGCTCTCTTACAGTACGAGGCGGCAATCTTGGGTCATGGTGCATAGTCAAAACAGTAGCAGGAAAGCAAATGGGACTCCATTAAGAACTGCATTGGCAAGTTCTGGTGCTTATGGGCTCACAAAACACACCCCTTAACATGAGATGTTTTCTTTTTTAATTTTTGGATTTTTTTTTTAATTTAAAATACGAGCACTTTGTCCGTATCACCGCCATCCTGACCTTTCCCTCACTAACCCTCCCAAATTCAGAATCCACTTTTAAATTGTTATTATCATGGTGTGGTACTGTTGTGGTGATTTAAATGGGGATCGCCCCATAGGCTCATCTATTTGAACACTCAGCCCCAAATGGTGGCATTGTCTGGGGAACCTTAGGAGAGGCAGCCTTGTTGGCCTGAGTGTGTCACTGGAAGAGGGCTTGGAGAGCTTGAGAGTCTCGCCATCTCTGTTGTTCTCTCCTCTTTATTCTCGAGATTTGAGCTGTGAGTTCTCAGTTTCCTGCCCGCGCTGCCATGCCTGCTGACATGTGGTTATTGCCATGTGTCCATGTCTTCATGGACACGAACCCTCTGGAACTGAAACCCCAAACCAATTCATTCTTCTGTGAATTGCCTTGTTCATAGGGTTTTATCACAATAACAGAAAAGTTAACTCCCAGGGAAGTATATACATATATTATATATATACACGTAGACATATTTAACCAACTGAGTCTGTTTGCTGTTCTATATGTGCTCATTGCTCATCTGTCCAGCACTCACTACTTGGGATAGAGAGCCTAGCATAAGAGATTTTGAACTTAGAATGTATTTGTCAGACTGCCATGCAGTATCTGTATGAACCAGGCCTGGCTTAGTGTAAGTACATAGTATAAATAACCATGAGTATTTACTGTATTAGCACAAATCACATTTTGCTGTAACTTCTGTGAAATTCCTGTAGGAAGTATACATTAAGGCTAAAGCTAGTTCCAGGCTAGTTCTGGCATGTTTTAGATACTGAGTAAGTGAGTGAGTGAGTAAGTGAGTAAGTGAGTGAGTGAGTGAGTGAGTGAGTGAGCGAGCGAGCGAATGAAACTTTGCATTCTCTACACTACTCAAAATATGCTAGGTGTTTGCTAATATTTACTGAATTGCTTTGGGTAGACTTGAAAACACAGAATAAGAAATGTCGTAGTGTTTTGTAAGGCTTAGCAAGCATAAATGTTAAGGTGTAAACAACTTCCTTTGTGATCTCTCCATACACTAAATTAAAGCTGAGCGTATACTTCCTTACTTGTGGCTAATTTTTTTGTCTTTCTCCATTTTCATGTCCTGCCAGTAGGATAGGCTAAGCCATATTTCACCATAAACCTGAACTCTAGCTGAAGTTGAGTTAATGAGCTATTGCTGAATAACAAACAAAACTTTGCTACATATAAGGGTTCTAACAGTGAGGGTGTGGCCCATGTGACCAAGAACAGGCCTGTCTGGGCAGGTCTGCTTTATATGCAGGGATGTAGATTTTGGTCATGATCAGTTTTGTGTTATGTCTTATGAATTCGGTTACGTTTCTATTGATTGATTTTTGTATGCACATGAACGCATATGTGTGTGGGTCTCTGCACGCTACTTTTTTGGTGTGTAGAGGTCAGAGGAAAATTTTCAGGAGTTGCTCTCTACTTCCAGCATGTGGATCAGAGGATTTTGCTTAGGTGGCTTGGCACTGAGTGCTATTGCCTGTTGAGCCATTTGGCTGGCCTGAGTGAATTCTAAGAGCAAGAAAGGACTTATTAAGGAAGGACTTACAGGAGATCATTAGTGTCTGTCAAATAAATGATGCTAGTTGACAAAACACAAGACACTTCAAAATACAATCTTCAACTCCTTTTCAGGCTCATTTCATTAAGATTTCAATAAGCCATGAATTTTTTCCTGAGTGAGGCACCCTGGTCATATTGTTATTCTCCCAAGTATTGGCACGTTGTGTCCTCCATCTCTCCAAATGTACCTAGTGTCCCTCTCTTGTCTTTTTACTCATGTCCTACTTATATCTGAGGACTTAGCCATTTTCTGGGAAGTCTTCTATGGATAAGACTGGTCTGCCCCATAGTCTCCCACAATGCATCTTTACTACCCTAGTCGCAGCATATTACATGACAGGATGCTCGTCCCCTTTCCATGGGCATCAGTATCCTACACAGGATACATTCAGAGGCTGGAGAGTGTGTGGCATCATAATACTTACATGGGGGTTTGGAGGCTAACGTGCTACAGAATACACACTCTTAATTGTCTTTCACAGATAACTGAGTGGTTTAAAGAAGAAAGGGAAGCAAAATCTCCAGGCACACCCCAGTCACTCATTTCTGTTGCTTGTCCAGATCATCTCCATTTCCTTATCATTCTCTTACATGCACAGGAAAAAGAACACAAAACACATTCACGAGAACTTACTACTAGAAATTTAACGCTCACTTTATGACAGCATCTATTTTTCTTGAACGACTTCCATCCAAAGTAATGTCTCCATCTCTCTCTCTCTCTCTCTCTCTCTCTCTCTCTCTCTCTCTCTCTGTGTGTGTGTGTGTGTGTGTGTGTGTGTGTGTGTGTGTGTGTGTGTCTAGGTCTCTCCGCCCTGCCTCTTTAAGAGACTGAGAAACATACACTTCTGCTAATGGATGTCATTCTTATGACTCAATACCTCTCATGACACCTGGCACATCAACCCTACAATATTAAAGAAATGCCAGTTTTAAGTTTTACAACTTAAAGTACCTGCTTCATTGCTGTGCAGATAGCAAAGTCGATCAACATTTGTGCAAGAGGTGTAAATGGCCCAGTCTACTAATAGGTTTACATGTTGTAGTAATGTTTCCTGGCTATGATCTCTAGCCAACTTAAAATGTTTGATCTGAAGTCCTAGACAATTTTTCTTAGGTAATATTTATTTCACTCTTTATTATAGGGATGCTCACCGTTTGGAACAAATCTCTGCTACTTCATCAAGTGTTCAAAGCAGATACAATTGTTTGCCATTTCTTTATATTATCTGGGTTTTGAGTTTATCTTCTTCCTGTCTCTTGTGTAAACAGACGTATTTCCACATTTGAGTTTGTTATTAGTAGTGCATTATCTTAACTTGATTCCCTCCATGCTGGTTTTGCCAGCATACCCAATACATTTTCCTAAGTAATAGATGACAATCCAACTTCTTTGAGAACTCAGTTTCTTCATCTTCAAAATACTTTGTCACTTAGCATCTTGCTTTGTCCAA
Organism: Acomys minous; assembly: GCF_964271855.1. Lineage (NCBI taxonomy): Eukaryota > Metazoa > Chordata > Mammalia > Rodentia > Muridae > Acomys > Acomys minous. The sequence continues at coordinate 81,207,077 of NC_140491.1, forward strand.
CTATATATTTTCTCCACATTTCTTTATATGTAAATTTTTCTATAATACCTCCACTAACAATTCAAAACTCTTTTAGTGAACTTTTGTTATGTGTTAAACATTGTCTGGGTCTTGGAGATCCATAGCAATTGCATCACTCTGACCCTGCTGGATTTGAATTCTAAACAAATTTAAAAAACAGACAAACTACATAGTCAACATGGGTCCAAAATGTCAAATGAAGATAAGCCCTATCCTCAAATAAAGTAGAGATATTAGTATAGAAAATGGAATTGAATGGCACCAATGTTTGAGAGGTAGCTGGAAAGAACTATAGTAAGGACCTGGTAACGAATTCATCCTTTGATCAAATCAGAGGCCTCCTGATCCAATCACCTCTCAATAGCACCCCCAGCTGGGGAACAGCACTTTCAATAAATGAATCTTCAGAAGGAAGCTTAGATCCAAGCCACAATTCCATTACTCATAAATGCGAAAATGCTGCTCGAGGAAGCATCTGTCTTATTCTAAATGAAAAGGAAGGGCTAGGATCTCAGAGGCCACTCTGAGCACCATGAGTTCAGAGAGATGCCCTCTGAAACAAAAGGTTGTTAACAAAATGCATTGGAAGAATATTATCTCTTCCACCCTCTTATAGAAACTCACATGTCGTGGCTCTAACAAATAAAAACACTTTAAATCACTTTAATACATGTCTTAAACTCTGTTTAACTTTGTTTAATTGTTGTTGCTGAGCCACTTTGACCATGAGGAACAGTCTGGGGAACTGCTGTTCAGGGAGTCTGTTTCAATAGATATGCCAAGCTGACACTGGCAAGTTCTGAGCAGAGACTTGTCAGAAAGGTGTTGCTTAAATCTGACAAAAGGGTGAGCATTTGAGGCAGGAGAAAAGCTAAGCCATTTGCTTTACAGAACTTCCCTTGCTAGTATCTATCTGCCTTATCAAATGCCTCTGCAGAACGAATGCCTTTAATACACAGACCAAACTGTATTCCTGAAACTGCTGATAAACTTCTAAAACATGCAGGATTCCAAACACCGGAAGCTTCATTGTTTCATGGGAGCTACTTCAGTTCCTTTGCACTATTTCATAGGCAGCAGAGTTCAGTCCCTTACAAACTGTAACTCCTAATCAATGACCATGTTAGTTTTCTTATCCTGAGATCAAGATTCTGTTCCATAAAAAAGGGACGCACGGACTATATACATCTGCCACAGACACTTTGAAATTAAAGTAAAAATCAATTCCTATGCAAGATGAAGATCTCAGTATTGGCTATGGAAGCAGAATCAAATTAAAGAACAACGCAGGCTTGGATTTTAATGAAGCTCATCTTTGTTTCGTTTGCAGATCAAATTTTTGGCTCTCATCTGCACACAGTGTGTGAACGAGAACATTCCACAGTTCCATGGTTTGTAAAGCAGTGCATTGAAGCTGTTGAAAAAAGAGGTGGGTGACTAAATACGCAGCATTGCTGACTCCTTTGAGCAGTTAGAGCCCAAGTCCGCAATACCAGTTGATTTCTCTGGGAAGCCATGCAATTATGACTTGACTTGTGTTAGATCGGTTAAGAGGATCCGGTTTCTTATTAACTTCAGTTTGTTTTTTACAATAGGGACATTAACAAGTCTCACTAATGTTCTTGGTTTTTGGTTTTTTTATACATATATATATTTTTGTCTGTCTGACATACTGTTGAATCAACTGCAAACTTGTTTCCAAGCCAGTGATAAAACATTCATAAAATATCAGCACTCACGGTGTTAGAACCCTCTAACATTCATGCAGGCACATGCGCCAGAACAGTTTTTGGTAAGCCCCCAGCATTACCCAAGCGAAGTAAACAGCATTTCTACTCGCAGACAGTGATACGCCATCTTCTGCACGGTTCTGTTCAAGTAAGGACTACAGCTAACTGGGTTTCCTGGAACAATTAACAGATACACCTCCAGTGTTAAGATGACCTTTGACTCCTCTGTTTCAACATTCTGTTTTTCATCTGAAATTATTTCATCTCGCGGAACAGCACAGAACAAACCCCAATTGACTCATCATTTCTATGCTGGTTTATCTGTGGAGTGTTTTTCTTTCGAACTATGACTTCATTCATTCAAGGTCATTTTTCCTGGAAGATACACACTGTAAATGCAGGATCTTTTTTTTTTAATGTATTAAATAAAAATGTGAAGCTTCATCACCATCTGTTACAAGTTTACAACATATTTCCAGGATCTAGGGGGATATATATCAAGTGAAAGAGAGGTGTTTGCAGAGAATAGGAATAGCTGAACCTATTCTTGCTTTCAACACCTATTCTCTTAAAACAATACAACCAAAGGGGAAAAAAACGTTCAAGCATTCTACTGAGAAAAAGGCCATTTTAATTCTCTCAGTGTTACCTGGCTTTATTATAGAAGCATAATAAAAACGGCATGCAATTTCTGACTCCCAGAAATTCATACTTTAATTATACTGTAAGGACAGCCTTGGGAACCTATTACTCCCATATCGGTAGGGATTGAGAGAGTAACAAGAGGGGAGCGGGTGGGCCGGGACACAGATAAAGACAGGGACTGTGGGAAAAGCACATCAACAAGAAGAGGAAGAACTGAGGGGGCCAGAGAGCTGGAAACACTCACTGTAGGGTAAACACGTGAGAAGTGCCTGTGAGGACTGACGCCGATTGGAATTTAGAGAGAAATGTGTTTTTAGTGCATGTTGCAATTTTACTTAATTTATAGGTACCTATCCTAGGAGTAAATATTGTTTAATAAATACTTAAAGCCAAAATGGATTATGGAGAATATTGTTATTACTTCCAGTAGTTAAACTACCATCATTTCCAAGAAATCTTCATTCATGTCTAAATATCGAGTGCCAACGGTGTGAGCATTATTATATTAGACCAAAAATCCAAATAGGCCATTGGGGGAGGCCGTGAATAGTAAGATGTATGCACACAGGAAGAAGAGCTTATATCTCCTGATTTGTGAGTCTACCTAAGGCAAAATGAAAATCCCTGCTAAATGTAGCCTTGCAGTGTGCAGATACCTTAATGTCATAGAATAGAAAGTGTCTATAAATAGGAGTTGTATCTATGTCTGGCATTTTCACGGTGATTTTTAATAAAGTAAGATGGTGTTTCTGCTGACAGGAGCAATCATGACAGCATTATATTTTATTGTCCCAATGTTTACTCTCAAAATGAATTTGTAGATCCAGCACTAAACAGATGCTAATCGCACATATGATTATTAAAATAATTCCTGAGCACTCTAATGAAACCCAAAGACATTTTATAATTCTGTGAAGCAACTGATAATTCAAAGCACTTTGGCAGGGTTAGCTTAAAGGAACTCCATGGAAATGTTCAATAAAAACTCAAAGACACAAGATAAATATCTCACATCATTGCAAGGTTTATAAGTGTGTACTTTTGATTATATTTTCTATGACTGTTTTGTTGGATTAATATTCTTACATTTATAGGCCAATTCTGTTTACTCAAAATGTTGTTTTTACTAAAATTTGGCATATTGCACCTCAGGACAGAAATAATTTATGTGAATCTAGGTCCAATATTTTCACAGGCTTCTGATGACATTTGATGCAGGCTTGGTACTAGGAAGTAGCAGAGAAAAGTGCCAAGGCTCTCGGCATGGCTTGTCTGGAGTACTCCTTCCAATGGCCAGATGCTCCTCCAGCCAAGAAAGTCCACTGCACAGTCATAGGAAATGCTGCTGGGCTTGTTCTAGGAAAGGCCCACTTAATGAAAGCTGTGTTCACTTTCCCAGTCTTGGGGAAATGGCCTCTGTCCTTATGACATGGGCACACTGGCTGTTATAAGAGGGTTTGGCTCATTCCTCATTTCCCCTTTGTGATTCTTTTCTTTCTTTCTTTTTTTTAAAACACTGATACAACATCAAGCTGTACTTTTAGAAGTACCTCTTATATATTTGATATAAAGCAAAGCATGACAACTGAGGGCAGACAGCCACAGCATTGCTTCAGCTATCCTCTCAGTTTTCCTGCTGCTTGAATCTGACAGAACCATGCTTAGGCATCTGCAGTCTCATGGGAAGTCCTACCCAGTGATGAGCATTAAGAGTGTTCTTCTTCCACGTTCCCCTAAGTGGCATTAGTTACATTCAAAATGTTGACACCTTTTCTAGGCATAACCTAGAAAAATTTGCTAAGTAAGCCTTGTAAATCAATGGACAAATGACTTATTTTGTAGATTCCCTTGTCTCAATTTGTTTCCCTATGCTCTTGACCACCAGACCATGTGGTCCTCCTCAGCCACTTGGAATATAGCGAGTTCTACCATTTCTGACATTGTCTGTGTAGACTTAAATATACTTTTGTACAAAGAATGGTATTGACTTGCAGACTGCAGCCCCTTCTCTCTGCCTTACTTTTATAGTTGAGGGCTCTCTGTGGGGGGACCCTAATAGTCCAATGGGATTCTCGAGTTGAGTTTCTTCTTGGAAAGACAATGAATATTGATGCATGAGGAAACACTAGATGTGTATTGTTGTTCATGTTATAAACAATAATCATAGAAGAAATGGACAATAAGCAACCTGACAAAGCACAAACTATGATAAGTGCTTTGAGGGTAAAGAGTGGGTATAACAAGACAGAAAACCATTACAAAAGCTGAAAAAAACAAAGAAAGATGTGTGCCTTAAACTGATCTATTGAACCCTGAATCATAAACAGTTGCTCATCTGCTTTCATCCCCTCATAGGACCAGAAGAGTTTTAATTTTGTTTCAGTCACAAAGCTATATGATACCTAGGAAGACATTGTTTTAAATGGGAAACGCAGCATAGACCTTGCCAGAGAGATATAGAGAGAGATAGTTTCGTAGGGTCAGGAGCTCCACAGGCAGATCAATGGAGCCAACAAAGCAGAGCAGAGGAGGCGGTTGCTGCGGAGACTGCATGGGGAGGACCTAGACCCTCTGCTCAGATGTAGTAGATAGGCAGCACAGTCCCATAATTTGGGGAGTAGGGACTACTTCTAACATGAACTCTGGCCCCCACATGTTGACCACTTCCTCCTGTGGAGGCAACCTTGCTAGACCACAGAGGAAGGAGATACAGACAGTCCAGATGAGACTTGATAGGCTGTCAGATGTTAGAGGAGGAAGGTTCTCCTTTCTGAGGACTAGAGGAGGGATGGAGGGGGCATGATTGAGGGAAGCTGGGACCCAGAGGAGACTAGAAAAGGGGCTACAATTGGGATATAAAGTGAACAATTTGGAAATAAAAAAATTAAAAAGCATAATCCTACCCTAAATATGTTTTTTGTATATCAAGTACAATTTTTGAGTGTAAGTGAATACAACTGAAAATTTGAAAATTACATAAATGAGGTCGGCATTCACCATTCATAATAAACTGTGATTCTTCATTGCTCCTTTAAGAGTTCCAATTCTGGTACTGTGCCCCAACAGCTTAGCACAGGAGGGTACCAAGAGATCTGTAACCCAGAAATCTGAATATACTTGACACGACTGACATGTATGCTTGAAATAATTATTTTATTTTATTTTATTTTCAAAGTAATTTTTTTATTAATTTATTCTTGTTACATCTCAATGGCTATCCCATCCTTTGTATCCTCCCATTCCTCCCTCCCTCCCATTTTCCCCTTTCTCCCCTCCCCTATGACTGTGCCTGAGGGGGACTTCCTTCCCCTGTATATGCTCATAGGGTATCAAGTCTCTTCTTGGTAGCCTGCTATCCTATTATATGCTTTTTACCATAATTTTTAAAAATTATTCCGTCTATGTGTCTGTGTATTCCCGAATGCATATGCTACAGCATGAGTGTAGAAATCAGAAGACAACTTACAGGAAGCAGCTCTCTCCATCTGTCATGCCTCCCAGGGATCTAACTCAAGTGGTCAAGCTTGAAGGCACATACTCATGAGCCCTACCATACTCGTGTGTGTGTGTGTGTGTGTGTGTGTGTGTGTGTGTGTGTGTGTGTGTGTGTTGTGTGCATGTGACCTTATGTCTTCCACACTGGATGTTGAGATACAAGCTGGCTTTCAGAATGTCTCAAGCAGTTGCTAATCAACAAAAAGGTTGCCCTTTCTGTATTTTTTCTCAAGCACACACACACACACACAAAAAAAATGCTATGACAGGAATGAAACACAAATTACATACTTGACTTAATGCCCAGAAGATACCCTGGGATCCATAACATCGCTTAAAGATTTAAGAAAGACCTTTAGTCCACTTCTGAGAAGGTCTTTAGCCTCAAAAGCTTTATCTCTCAACTTGACTTCATGGCAGCTGTTATATTTTTTTGCTGTCGTTTGTTTGACAGGATCCAGTTATAGGTTCCGATGTCTGTTTAAAGAAACAAGGAGGCTGTTGGCTCTAAAATCCCCTCATTGCTTGTGTGATCAGCATTTTCCCAGGCTTTTCTACATAGTTTGCCAAGCAAAGGGACTGACCTTTTGTAGCAAACACTTTTTCATTTCAAAATGCTCACTTTGATTTTTGTCCCATTTTATACTCATTCCAAACTGTTTACAACCCACTAAAAATGACTGTGAATTATATGTTTGTATAATGGATTCCTTTTGTGGTCTGAGTGGAATGTTTACTTTGAACAATTAGTTATCTTAGGGTACATTGCAACGAGTTGGAAAAAAAAAAGAATGGATAAAATAATTATTATACCTTAACTGTTTTTTAATTCCTTGTGATTATGTGAAATTTGAGAAACTGTCACCTTTCCTTGAAGTTTTACATGGTCGTATTTACCAGCGCTCGCGATACCCCAAGAAGCAGGAGTGCACTTCTATGATTTAGAGAACTTCACAGCATGGAGTAGGAACAAATATATGAGTATTTGCTATAAACATATTCCCATGCATATTAGGGGGTATGTATGTACAAGAAATTATTGGGTAAGTAACAGAAATGATGATCGTCTAGATATTCTGCTGAGCTACATGAAGCTTGTCCTTGTTAATATTCCGTTGCTTCACTCAGCGAACCCTCAGGTCCGTTGAGATCCTACTGAGCACTTTGGTATAAAAATAAAACTTGCCATTGCCGTTTCCCATTGCTCACAATCCAGGCCCCTAGTGTGCAGATTGTACGGCCGTTACTAGACAACTCTGCTCCCAGCCCTGCTAACTTTATACTGTTCATTCTTTCCCCACTTTGGAATAATCTATGATGGCTGGATCCAGGCACGCACTAAAGGCTGGTCCGTGTATGAAGAATGTGCAATTTGTACTGTTTAGTTTCTGATGAGAGTCTTGAAAACTTTTATGACTCCATCCTCTTCCAGAGAGACTTCTGCTTCCTAGTTTTATAAGCAGTGAGTGAAAAAAAATAAAAGTAATAAAAACAAAACAAACTGATAAAAATTATATGCTTTAAAAAAATTCTCAAGTACAAGATAAGCAGTTTTTCTTTTTCTCTCGAGAATATTTGTGGACTTGACAAAAAAAAAATGTTCCTAAGGGAGTGAGCTATGTTGGTGTTTGTTGTTTGGTTGTTTGGTTCTTTTTTTTTTCCCTCCTCTCACTTTTATGTCTAGCGTGGGGTGTCCACAATGCACTCTCAAAGGATGTATAGGATCCTCAATGAAGCTCTTGAGAGTATGCTGCAAATTAACTTAGTTTTTCTTTCTGAGTTAAAATTAAGACCAGTTCTCTCTCTCTCTCTCTCTCTCTCTCTCTCTCTCTCTCTCTCTCTCTCTCTCTCTCTCTCTCTCTCTCTCTCGCTCTCTCTCTCTCTCTGTGTGTGTGTGTGTGTGTGTGTGTGTGTGTGTTTTGTTTTGGTTTTTTGTTTTAATGCAACCACAGAGACAGCCACCTTCCTGACAGCCGTGCTGTTGTACTAGATCCAAGTTGGAGCTGGTTCTTTGGGGTAGTCATTCTGGGGCCTCTGTGTCTGCAAGAAAGCCACATTGAGGGCTACGAGGGGAGACAATTCCGAACAGAGTCAACAGGAAACAGCAAGCAGGAGTATAAAAGAGAAACCAAGAAAGCCAACCGAAAGAAATCAGAGATGGCGAGGTGGAGAGTTGGGGGTGGGTGTAGGTTTTGCAAAGAAGAGAGCAGATGTAGCCAAAAGGGCAGGCCTGTGAGTTCTGTAAAGAAGAGCACAGGGTTTTGCCAGATCTACCAAGTTACCGGAAAGTTTTTTTTTCTGTCTCAGCAAACATATTCTTGCTTTAAAATGATGGAAAGTTAAATCTTGCAATAAGCAGTATGTCCTGAATCTTCACAAACTCTACATACAATGCCATTATTAATTCGCTGTGCTTATTGGTGGCATTTAATTAAGTTAATCTCCACCTAGCAATGTATAACAGTCTTGTTATCAGAAATAGCTTAACTGTAACAGAAGTTAACATAGGAGTGGACGTGCAGTTCACTCATAGGAGTGGACGTGCAGAGAGGCTGGCTGAGGAATGCAGCAGTGTGCCGCGGCGCTCACATCACGTCAGCTATGGATATTCCCACACTTTGAATCCAGCCTGCAAAAGAACAGTGTCTCTTCTCAGATAAAGCGTGGGTCTAATTTCTAACATTTACCACAACTCTTAATCCCCATTCTGGAATTTAGGATTTTAAAATACTTTCCACTGGAGTCACTTGGTTTTAAGCCAAAATTAAGAGCTTGCACAATTAGCCTTTTATTGTGCATGGAGGGTTTAAAGAGAGTCAGCATATTCCGATGCAATACGTTAACATGTCTTATAGTGGTGTCATTTTATAAAGTAAATTCTTGGTCTGGGGAGTTTCTATTTATAAGGACCTATATTCACAAGTTAATAGTTTAGCCATTAAAAGTGATTGAGCTGGGAGCTGCCAGGATGTTTGAGCCTGGAAACAAATGTTTATAAATTTTGAAAAACAAAGTATATTTGTTTGGAACACTTTTAGGTTTTCAATAATCAGGAACAAAAATAATTATTAAAAGGCAGTCAACTTCTTTTCAGATACTTGTTTCCCTGGAATAAAAAAAAAAGAACATTTAGTTTTATTTTTAATTCTTGTTACATAATGAAAACTGACTGAATAAAAAATATGAAAAACTTTCACAACATTGTCACTATCCTTTGGACAAAAAAACAATCATTTGTTAGAACAAGAATATATAGACTATATTTAGATAAACAATCCTTGGGCTTAGCATATTACAATTAAGAAGTCTTAAGTTGGTTAGGGAAGCAGGTAATAAAACTAAAACTGATAATTTTTGAGTTTCCTAGTGACTTATGCTTCCTTTAAAGTTAGTAGGAAAAGATGGCCTATTTCTATTTGCTAATAAAATGTGTCCAACATAAACATCACTATGCCTATACATAGCAAGCTAAACGCATATCTGGGTAGCATTGCTGGACTGGCCTGTAGCACTGAGCATTGTATACTTCCTGTTAGTGCTGTATAATTTCTTTAGTGCTGTGCTTTTCCTAATTTTCCTGTCTCCTTGAAAGATTGACGTCTCAATGATTCCTTGATTCCTTTAAACTCTTTGGAAAGTTATTTTAAAGTTTAACAGTCTATGGAGTTAGTAATATTTTTTTTCTTGGATTAAAAATAATCTCTTCTTTTCTAGCTTAATCTCTTTGCCTAATTTTATACTCCTCAGACCACTTCCTATTTTCAGTTCAGAAAAAGAAAAACAATCAAGGAGGGAAGAAAATCAAGGGCAAGGCACTTTGAGAAGAAAAACAAACTACAAAAACCAAAATAGCTCTTTAAATGATCATTCTGGGAGAGCTCTCGAGGCTACTGAAGACTATAGAGATAGTCTTTTCTAAGCACACACACACACAAAAAAAACCCTTGACTGCCTGAGTGTTAAGGTAACAGCATAACATACAGTAGAAAGTGTTGCACACACCCGTGTTAATGTACTGCATGTTCCTTCCTGGGTGCACTGACTCCTCACACAGTGCCTGACATTGTCCAGCTCCCAGTGAACGCTGTTGATGAGCTGAACTAAACATTGCTTTGATGCTCACACTAAAAACAACTCATGGCCAACAGTTGCTGAATGAAAGAAGCTACATGATATGTGAGGAGAGAATGTAATTTGCGGTTTGTTTTTTTAAATATGTAAGTAAAGAGCACTTGCCGAACATGGTACATTGTTCACCTGGGTACCATCTTTCCCTCAGGACCCAGCTATGTTAAACGGTTGAAAGTAGGTTCCCTTAAAGATGTCATAGTCTTTAACTTGGCGATATTCCATTTAAGTGAACACTCCCGCCACTTCCAGAATATCCATTCTGTACTTCTTTTCATTAGAGGAATAATGTACCATTGTTTCATCGTCACTAACCTACTGTTTTCCGTCAGATGATTGAGTGCTAACTGTGACTTCTAGGTGACATGTCCGGTGATGGCCAGGCATAGGCTCAGTTCCCACAACCACATAGGAAGCTGAGTTCTACGGAGATGCTCTTTCTCAGGACCCAGCTTCACTTCCCTGTGCCCCATCAGGAAGCTCACATCCACCCGTCACTCCAGCTCCAGGGGACTCAACACTCTTCTTGACTGCAAGGGGACATGTACACATGATGTTCACATACATATATGGAGGCACACACATACACACAGAAAATTAAGATAAATAAATCTTTTTTTTTTTAAAGAAATACATGTTCAATCCAGAAATATCAATGTGAAGCTAATGAAGGGCGATGGTAAAAATTCTAAATTCTGACATGGATTTGGATTTCATTTTCCTCAAATGTACTTCAACCAGGACAAACTCTAAACTCTGCTGATGCTGCAAAGAACACAACACAACAAAAAAAACCTATAAAAGTAGGAAAAAAACTATGTCATTAAAATCAGAATTTTAATATGTAATTAAATTTTGTTCTTTTATTCTGAAATTTTTCTTTTCTAATTCTGTTTTGAATGTTGGCATTTTGGGGAGAATTAACTCTTGAGTTACCTGGAGAGCTATGGAATACCTAACAGACAAGATTGTAATAAGTAATGTGAGGTCATTTGTGTGTGTGTGTGTGTGTGTGTGTGTGTGTGTGTGCGTGTGCGCGCGCGCAGGAGTGCGCGTGCACATGGGCATGCATATGTGCACATGGTGGGGAGGGTCAAGGGTGGGGGAGATGGTAAGCATTTGGCCCTGCATTTGAAATGGCAGAGTCTAATACTAAGTCCATTGTTTGACTTAGAGTGTGTTAGCATAAAAAATATTCACTTCCTCTGGATTCACCTTTCAGCTCTAGCACTTCCCACTACAGGCTCTCCCAGGAAAATCTCAGTTACAGGGTCCACTGATTCTTGTCCTTATTGACGGATGGCAGAATTCTCATCTGTAACTCTTCAAACTGTGATTTCCCTTTAGAACAGTAGCCCTGAAACAACTCTTCTGGCACCTCAACCTCTACTTTTCCAGCCTGGAGTTATCCCTTTCAACCATGTGCTCCTCTCTATTTACTTCTTAACTCTGTCCATGGTGTAGCTCTAAAAAGAAGCACACTGGGCATTAACAGCTCTTCTCTTGTTATGTATGTGATCTATTTCCTTACTAGCTCTTGAGCATGCATCTGCTCTATGCTCCCTGTGCCTTTCATAAGGCCTCTCTAATTCTTTTTGAGGCAAATATCCTGACAAAGCCATTGCCTGGTTCTCTCTCTCTCTCTCTCTCTCTCTCTCTCTCTCTCTCTCTCTCTCTCTCTCTCTCTCTCTCTTTTATTCTAGAGCCAGTGTTCTCAAAGCTGTCAAAATTATTCCTCATTACTCAGTATAGGATTATGTTATCTCTTCTTAGAACAGAGGAGTGGTTCTTCTTCCTCGTCAGGATAAACAAAACGCCACAGCGATTGTCTCTGTTGAAATGATAATCAGATGGTCCCCTACCTGCTGTCCACCCCAAGTTCTCATAAACTACTTCCTGTGTCCTAGGAACACAGCAGAATACCAACAGAATTCTTGCCTTCAAAGACCTCTATTTATTCCACATGCTACATCCTCCCACTAGAAAACTTTCCCCAAATGGTCCACTTGCCATGGTCATATTCATCCCCTTGTGAACAACACAAGAGTCACCTTCCCCCAAACAAAAGGCTCTGACTCATTCCTCAACCTCCTCCATGGCCACCTGTATTCATCGTGAGGGCTTCCACTCGTCACACTAACAATGGCTTTGCTTTTCCTAACACATCCCCAATTGCCTGAGATTGTAATAGCTGTTTCCACTGTACTTTTCCATCTAGCCCTTGTGTTTGCCACCATCTTCACAATGCTTAGCATCCCATAGTCAGGAAGAGAAAGGGACTCCTTTCAGAGTGGATGACAAGGTGGATATTATCCAAAATTCCTGCCTCACATCCATCCTTAGAGAGTCAGATCCTGTGAACTGAAGATTCACTGACCAGGACAAGGCACAGTGACTCTGAACACCATGTGCAGTCATACTAAACACAGGCAGTGAAGCTATGTCTAAAGTGAAGGGAGGAGTTTATGTCTTCTACAGAGTCAATAGTTGTCAGTGAATATACAGTGCCGTATCAGCAATCGTCCACGTAGAAAATTACAGAAATCAAACAATGGTTGTGATGTCCAGTGTGGGTCTTGGACAACGCAGACTTTGTCATTTTTTAACAGAGTGACTGGTGCTAAATTGTCCCACAGACCTGAATGATTCAACAATCAAGGCAAATTTGATATTTAATGCTTGAGAACATACCAGTGTCCTAAGAAGGGTATTATGCTTTTTTATATATAAACCTCCAGGCATAGCAACTACTTCCCTGTAAGTTTATGCATAATTTTTCCTATTATCACCCCCTAGGTCTCTTTCACCATTGTCATTTTCCAGGCCTGCACCATCCACTGAATAGCCATGTTTCTGATTATCTTTTCCCAAATGTATTAGCCTGCATTATTTAAGACCGAATCTCATTTTATTATTTCCTGCTCGTATTTCTAAACTCCTTAAGTCCATTTGTATGATTCTTTTGTCCTCACAGATGTCCACAGTTCCTCCCAATTTAGTATCATCAGCAAATTTAATTAATGTTCTGTTTACCTCTCCTTCTAATGAAACCAGTCCCTTGCTTCATTTCATCATACGAAGTAGAGATGTATTGGCAATAAAACAGTCCAAAGCGATGTTTTCTCACTGTAGGAGGGGAAGCTAGGGATACAGCAAAGAGCCATGTGGACAACAGTAGACAATGCAGCAAGGAGAGGAGTTGGTTTTCTATTGCCCTGAAGCCAAGGCTTTCTCATAGTTGGGGACATTATCCGAATTGCGGTCAATGTATATGTTCCTACCCACGTAGAGTTCTCTATCCTATAAGTAGCTTTACTACCCTCCGTGAAGAATTGTTGATAAAAATATGTTTATGAATACCTCAAAAAAGTGTCTACAGCTTGGTTCAAAATCATGCTTAAAGATTACTATAAAACCATCAACTCAACTGGAAAAAATAAAATTATTTATATAATAAAATACAAATTAGTAATATTTTATCATATTTAATATATAAGGTAACTACAAAGCTAGAGCCATTCATATGCATTTGGACCATACTGTCTCTTAATTCTGAATTCTGGCCTTTTTCTCCAGCATTTATTGTGACATATACTTTTTTTAGACTTTAATTTAATGAATCCAAATTAACCCTTGTATTTACATGAATGTATTTATAAATAATAAATTTATAAGATAAAGTTTAAAATTTTCCTCACTTGTGTTCAACATGCAAAATAACATATGGTTTGTATATTTAGTAATCTGGAAAGTTGAGATGGAACAGGAAAAAAGGCTTTACTTATTTGAGGTAATGAAGTTTATGTTTTTAAAAAAAAATCGCATCGTTAGACTTTAATGATATAGTCCTATGAACATAGAAAATTAATGTAAAGAAAAAACAGTGCCATTTATTAATCTCCCACTATATATCAGGCATAATCCTTTCCAAGATAATGAATGTGTGAACCAAGCTTACACTGATTATTGCCAAGCACTCAATAGAATCCATTCTCACCTTCACTGAAAACCCGGAAAGTATCTTTTAAGGTTCATGCAGAGAGTCAATCTTCAGAATGTGGATACATTTATGTAAACCATGGACTGCACTGAAAAAAAATATTTTCAAGTTTATACTTTAAATAGGACAAGCAGATGGTAGACCAATGTTTCTATTGTCTACACAGGAGACAATGGACGTTCACTGTGTTGAAATGAAAGCCGATACACACTTCATATGTAACACAAGGCCAGCAAAGATGTCATCACCGAAGGATAGTGTTAACAAAATAGTGACTGGGAATATTGTTAAGCAGTCACAGTCTCACATTGTTTTCCTAGTGAGAAGAGTCTGATGCATAATGCATTCTTACGAGAGAGTGTTTTCAGATGCCAAGAATTTACAGGCATAACTTCAATAGCTTTAATGGGAGTTTCTTGCCAGCACCTGTTACAGTAGAAGGTTCTTACTTTTCACACATAATCCAAGACTGATTTGGAATAAAGTTTGGAAAGCCTAACAGGGTGAAACTGCCTTATAGTGTTTCCTCACGTATAATATTCATCATATAATCCTTGGTCTGATGTATGTATGTCCATATTCCCCACTCAGATTCTTTTCCCACCAGAAAGGCTTTCTCCAACCAGCTTTCTGTGGAAGGCAGCAGATAAAGCAACTTGTTTTTCTAGGGAAACTAGTTGAGTGTATATAGAAGAAAGTATATTAATACTAGACATCAACTGCTCTTCAAAAAACAGAGTTCTACAGGTCAGCTGTGGGCTCCAGAAGATGCAAGGGGAAAAAATTGAGCACTGTTTACCAAATAATGAGGAGGAACTCTAAAATAAGACCACAGATTAATAGAAAAGACATTGACCATATTTTCTCATGTCTTTACAGAGCTAAATATGCTACATTTAATTATTTAACAGTACATTAAAAGTGTAAGGATAAATCAGCATTTTCCATAGAGAAGTCAAAAAAAGAATTGTTTAGATTCCATATTTTAAAATCAGCTCTCAAGTACTCTATACCCAAAAAAAACTGAAAGGAAAGAAAAACAGTCACGATGTTTCTGCTTCGCAAAAATTGTTGGAGGTTAAGCAGAAATAATAGCTTATGGATACCACCCCGCCCCTCGTTTTCAAAGTATTTGTTCAGAAGTCCACATATGCTTGGCACTAAGAATAAAAATAGGTTTTTGTAGCAAAAACAAAATAAAAAAAAACAAAAAAACATGCAGCCTCATTGTACTTAGAGTGTTTCCTCTCATAGGATGAGGGTCAGACAAACACTTCACTTGTTGAATATTGCTGAATAATAAAACTTCGGTTCAATTTTTAGAACAAGCAACAGAGTTAGCTGAGTCAAAAGCCCTGAAGCTACGAGCTGAGACCTGAGCATGCTCAGAGGGGCACACTAAAGGATCCAGAAAAACAAGAGTAAATTTGTCTCCTCCTTTCTTTCTCTTTGCTAGATGGATCCCTTACTCTGTGACGTCCCGTTGTGCCCCTAACTAACTTCTAATATTGTTCTTCCGGCAAACCCACCTGAAGACCAGCATGTACACAGAAGGGTCAGACACCAGTGTTACTCCGCTGTGTGTTACCTGGAGCACAGATGGTCTTAAAGGTTTCACTCATCTTGAAAAAATCTCTTTTTACAATATTGCCAGCACTAGAAAGGAGAAAATTTGTTGTTTGTTTTGATAAGTCAAAGAGGAAAAAGGGAGTCACACAGATGCTTCTGAAGCGTATGATGTTCCCAAGCTTAGAACTCCCCTCCTTCCAAGG
The DNA here is from genome assembly GCF_964271855.1 of Acomys minous. Taxonomy (NCBI): domain Eukaryota; kingdom Metazoa; phylum Chordata; class Mammalia; order Rodentia; family Muridae; genus Acomys; species Acomys minous. The sequence continues at coordinate 81,222,868 of NC_140491.1, forward strand.
AGTTCTGTCCACAGAGCACTTTGCTCTGAAGTTGGGTGAAGTAAGGTCAGTCTTTTTGTTTGATACTCTGGCCAGTAAATTAATAGAAATCCATTTGATATTGGGTCCAAGAGGCTTTATTAAGATTTGTTGTAAACGTGAAAAGCAAGTTGGAAGGCTCTCTGACTTCATGAGTCAGCCTGTGTGCCAGGCAACGTGTCTACTTAGGTTGAGTCATTGTGGAAAGACTGAAGGTGCCGAGGAAGCAAAGAGGTGTCCTGCAGGTGGCCTTCTATGTGGAGAGAGCTTCGCTCATGGTTAAGGTGCAAGAGAGTTCCACAACGAGAGAAGTTGTGATACTGTATTCTGTGCTGGGCAAAACCGAGAGGGGAAAGGCCTTGATGTTCTCTTCATTCCAAGAGAATGAAGCATTTTTTAGTGACGTCTGAGTGTGTCGGGACCCTGCATAGGTCAATGAGGATTTAGCGCTCAGTGTAGACCATTGCACTCACCTGGGCCCGCAGAACCATAGGTGATTCTTTTACCGTTCATTATTGATAGAAAAATGTTGTGACAAAAAGAGCAAATCATTATTAAAAATTAATTGCATTTAGTCACCTTTTAAAAATACCCTTCGCTCCCCCAAATTTATACATCTATTTAGAAAACTTATTTATCTTAGTTCATGAGGAAATAGTAAAGAAATATTCATAAAGTGGAAATCATTTTATCACCTTAAAGCCAATATGGCACACCAATTCTCTTACTCTGCTCCTCTTTCAATGTATTGCCTTTGGTCCTTTACTGTGTACTTTCACCTCTCATATCACACCCAAATTAACAGCTCTTGCTTCCCATTAGTCACACTTCCCTCACGTGGGATGATTTCAAAACAAGAGAATAGCATTATTTCTTCTTGTAGAATTTACACATAACAAATCTTGTCTGAAAGAAATGTTTTAAGAAAGAATTATTTCCTCAAAATTCTGAAAATATAAACAAGTCCTCCATAATTAATCTTAAGACTTATTGTGATGGCTGAGTACATAAAATTTAAGTTTTTTAAACCTGTGGTCTTTAATTTCTACTTTCTAATATCACTTCAAGAGTCACCTAGAGGGACTCAAATATTATCCCCAAGCCTGAGATTTTGATAGTCCTTCAGGAAATGGGGATGTAATACTATTCTTTAAATTTCATATGAAAAAAAACATGAAATATATGTGAAACTTTATTTCCTACCATTAGGAAATAACTTACATGATTATCTGGTCCACTAAAAGCACTCCATAAATATTATAGTAATTAATATTAACATATATGAAACATAATAGTTTACATACCTTCCTTCCATGATGATATATTAGAAAATATGCTACATGTTAAATGTATTAAATGTATTACATGTATTTGAGTATATATGTGTGTGTGTGTGTGTGTGTGCACATGCATTTTGATGACTTTTCAATGTATATGTATGTGGTGAGAATCATCCAGAAGCAGGAAATCTGGTTCACATTACACTAGCATTAGATGAGTTTATATGAAGGAACAATTGGTATTGAAATGCCCTTTTTCTGAGCACATGTATGTGTCCTGATTAGCCAGTGGGTGTACAATTCTTGCTACATGGTTAACAACTCTTACACAGTTGGGAATAAAGCTAAGAAATCTTTCTTCTGGTCCACTAAAAGAAACCTGTGTGATTTTAGCAGCTAATAAAGCAAACCTCAATGCTTTTTGTTTGACTCCTAAAATCATGAACATGAATGATAGTGATCATTCCTAGAGAGTTAGAGTGTCTAGGTAGCGGGGAAATTATGTCTTTTCTGTCCCAGATACTGTATATTTGTATCTGTAAACCATTCCATAATAAACCTAATGGGAGCATAGTTCATCAACCAGTTAAAATTTTAGATTTCTTATGTGTATCCACTAAGAATTTTAATTTGATTTCCTGGGTTTTCCAAGATATTTAAGCTAAATTAAGATAAATAAGAGAACTCAAAGACAATGGACATACTGATGATACTAACCAAATATTTTTGATATAGATCTGTAGAAATAAAAATGTAATATATGGAGTTGGAGAAACGGCTCAATGGTTAAGAGTGCTGGCTGCTTTTCCAGAGAACTTGGGTTCAATTCCCAGCACCCACATAGCTTATATTCCTAATTCCAGGGGATCTGATGACCTCTTCTGGCCTCTGAGGACACTAGGCAAGTGTCGTACATATATACAGGCAAAACTTACACAGAAAATAGAACTTATATATTGAAAAAACAACTCACAATATTTGTGAAAACATACATGGGCTGGACCTAGACCCCTACAAATATGTAGAAGATGTGCAGTTTGATCAACATGTGGGTCCCCTAACAATGGGAGTAGGGGCTCTCACTGGTTCTGTTGTCTGCCTTTGGCTCCTTTTCCCCTAGTTGGGCTGCCTTGTGTGGCCTCAGTGGAAGAGAATGTGCTTAGTCCTGCTGGCACTTCAGATGCCAGGATGGGCCCCTTGGGGGCCTCCCTTTCTTTGAGAAGAAGAAAAAGAGCAATCATGGGAGGGGGCATGAAGGTGGGACTGGAAGGAGAGGAGGGAGGGCCTAGGATCAGGCTGTAAAGTTAATTAACTAATTAATTAAAGAATATAATCAATGGGATAGACTTAAAGTAATAAAATATAATTTGTTAAAAAACAATGTGTATATATACACATGCATATATGTTAAAATATTTGTGTATTGGTAATATATTTTAATATTTATTATCATTTTCATTTATGTGTATATCTCTATGTATATCTCTATGAATGAATGCTGAATTTGTGCAGGCAACTGCAGAGGCTAGAAAAAGGTATCAGGTCCATGGAGCTGGAGTTACAGGTGCTTGTGGGCTGCCTCCTGTTCTCTAGAAAAGGAGCAATTGCTCTTAAATGATACCCATCTCTCAAACACTTCAAATGAACATGTTTATATGGCACATACCTATACTCCTAAGTCCTTCAGAATCTAAGGCAAGAGAGTAGCAACTGTAAGTCCTACCTCAGCTGTAGTGAGTTCAAGGCCAGTCAGCACAACTTAGTTAGGCCTTCTCTCAAAGTATAAAGTAAAGGAGGAAAAAAAATCCTGATGTCATCTGGAGATATGTTAACTAGTATTCACTAGGCCCTAGTTTCAAACCCTAGTAGTGCAAATGAAGGAATGTGTGTGTGTGTGTGTGTGTGTGTGTGTGTGTGTGTGTGTGTGTGTGTAGTATGGCTGCATATAACAGAGACCTGTGTGCACCCTGTTCTACACTAGATCCTCAATACCTAGTTTCTATTCCTATAAACAAGTGCTTAATCAATGTCAAATCACAGGGAGAACTGGAGTACACCACATCCAGGGTGTCCTTTCCAATATAGTTCAGCTTGTCAATCCCTCCATGTAACCACAATTAACACTGTTCCATCTGCCAAAAAGGAGGCATGTACCCCAATCTCATGCTTCTGTTTAGTAGGAGTACCTCCAAAATTGAAGGTGTAGACTCTCCTGTAATCTTAAAAAAGTAATCCTGCTTAAATCCTCCAAGACTCAGAGGATCAGCACTGGCACTGCTGTGGGCAGGAGCTCTGTCTTCACTGGGGAAGTGTCTACTGGTGTTAGAATGCCTCAGAAGTCTGAGGTCACCAGGCTGAAAAGAACCATCTTGTCTGTGGCTGCAGTGTGCTTATGCTGATGGTTGGTGTGCTCAGCCAGCTTTGAGGATGTGTCCTTATGTACACAGAATTGTCTTTACTAATCCAGGGAAGACATTCTAGAATAGCAGGGCTGTCTCTCACCTGAACGCTCAGCAGGGGCGAACCACGAAAACCCTCCAGGAAGTGGCTAGCCCAAGGCTCTGAATTACAGGCGCCTCCCCAAAGAAGATCAAAAGTCATGCCCCACCAGCACAGAGACACCAGGAATGGTTGAATGTGTTCTAAATTAAACTGCCCTGGTGGTGAGCGGAGATCTGCCAAAATCTTTCAATTAATCACTTTTACCTTCAGGGCAGAGTTAGGCCTGAGAGTATTTCAATAGGTTTTTATTGGAACAGGGTTATTTCAGATATTAAACTATGTTGCACAAAGTAAAAATAATGTTATTTTTAAGTTGCTACTCTTGTTAAATAAAAGTTGGCAACCATTCCTAGGGACTGTATTGTGTCTGTGTGTTTGTGTATGTGTGTGGCTTTTTCTTGCTTCATAAACCTCGTTGGTTTTGTTTGTTTGTTTGTTTGTTTTAACAAAAACTGAACAACAACGAATTAAGAGGTAAATATATGCATACGGTCATCTTCATTAATAACGTGTTATAAATAATAGAAGACAGGTTTTAAGTGTATAATTCTGTACAAAGGAACTAAGGTTTTGGTTTTGGGTTTTTTTTTTCCCCAACATCTTTAGCAGTAAGTTAATTAGAATCACCTGCATTTCCTTGGGTGGACACCAAATGGATTGCAAACAAAAACAGATTAAAATAGCTGCTGGAGCTCACGGCATACAGATGACAAGATTCACAGCGGACAGCAAGGCTCTGAAAATGTGCGCTTTTTAAGCGATTTTTGGATGAAATTTAGCTCTTGTGACTTCTCCGTAAAAGCCCCTTATAAGTGTTTTGCTGAAAGGCTAGCATGGCTTTGCTTCTGATCCCTTGATGAGTGAGAGAAATGTTTAAGAAAGATCACTTTACAGAGAGATTCAGGCCGAAATGTGATGACTGTGAGTCAAGCCAAGCCAAAAATTACAGTTCAGAATGAAAGGGGAGGGACGTGGTTTGGGAATCCATTTTCCCACATTCCTGAATCTCAATCATCCCTGCCAATGTTTTAAAAAAGAAGCCCAATGGAAAACAATGAGGTCACTTTGTTTAGATGTTTAAAGGAAAATAGAAATGGAGGGATTGAAAGAATGACAGCAAATATATGAATTTTACATCAATATCTATTTCAAGTATAATGGGATCAGAGACTAGACTTTATATAACTGTTATGACTTCATCACAAAAGGAGCCATTTTTAGTGCTTTCTTCATGTTTGTGTTGGTCAGCCTTTTATTGTATGTCTTTAATTTATGAAATAGTCTGTTGTTAAAGTATTTTAAAGGAGTGAAGTGTACATAGAAAGAATACAGAACACTCCTTCCCAGTCTTCAGGTTTCTTTAGCAATGGCATCCATGTGAAACTTTGTTTCTCTCTGGACTCTGTTGGAACACCCTCTACACACTAAGCCTCGGGTTTTCCTAGTGTATGTGCCAGCAAACTACCAGACGATAGCGGCAGACCCAAAGAGATCCTTCATTTCTCTTTCCCCTATTTCTTTTAATGCACCTCATTAAGCAAGTCCCAATAACAACAGAATGGTGTGTTTACTTCAGCATGACCACAGCAAAGCTGTACAGCAAAGCTGAGAGAGAAGAGAGGCAACACAGAGCATGATATGAGCTGAAGTGGATGCAACCTCCGATGTCAGTATCTTTCAACTATGTGAAAGTTTCCTTGAGGACAACAACTTCTGCATAATGACAACCAGAGTCATTAGCCAATATTCATATTCAAGACTGAGATGTCCATGAAAGCAAAAAACATACTAAAATTGATCAGAAACTATGGGCAATGTTTTCTGTTCTCCGGAAATCACTTCAGTCTGCCAACTTTACTCTGATTGCAGCATTCTTCGTGATATTCCCTGGTCAAACTCAGGATCTTTCTGAAAATCTTTACCTTGAGAGATGTCTAGAATGACCTCATGATTGCTATAATTCTATAAATTATAGTCATGAATACTCTCCTACAACTTCAAATTCTTCGCTGAATTAGAGAGATACATACAACTAAGCATATAAAAAAATGACTCGCCACACATGGGATATCATCCTTTGCCTACCATTTCACTTTACCTAGATATTAAATATGGCATACAAATGGCTTCAATCTATACCACATTAGCCATATTGGAACATTTTCCCTCATTTTTCCCTGATTCACCTATCATTTAGTAATCCTTAAGTTAAAAGGTATGATTTTAAAGGAAGTTGGCTCAGTAGTCAAGGTTGGAATATGAGCTGCATCAAGTGTATGGAGGTTATATGCGAAAGCAATCGCCGTCCACTTATGTAGCACAGGAAATGGATGTCAGGAGTGGAGCTTGTGTGCACTGTTATCTACTCTGCTGTAGTTCAGCCTTGTGCTTAAGTGTCCCTCTCCTTGTGAGGAATCGGTGAGATATTTAGCAAGCGCCAAGTACAAACAGAGGAGAAAGTGTCTCGCAGTAGATGACAGTAAAGGAGGATGGCTTCTGTCTTCGCAGAAATATTTAAAAATTCCATGGGTTAGGGTTAGGGTTAGGGTTAGGGTTAGGGTTAGGGTTAGGGTTAGGGTTAGGGTTAGGGTTAGGGTTAGGGTTAGGGTTAGGGTTAGGGTGAGGTAATCCCCCTCAGGAACAGTCACAGGGGAGGGGAATAAGGGGAAAATGGGAGGGAGGGAAGAATGGGAGGATACAAGGGATGGGATAACCACTGAGATGTAACAAGAATAAATTAATAAAAAAAGGAAAAAAATTCCACGGGTTTATCTTTTACTTACAAAGCTCCCAATATCATATATATGTGGGTAGGGGTGTGGGGGGGTGTGAAAAGTGATGCAATAAAACTAGAAGAGTGATGCAATAATATATTTCCCAATCTTCCATCTGGGTACCGAATACTTGATAATATTTAAAACAGGATAGCTAAGCATGCTCCCTTCCACCTCCAGGCCCCATCATCTCTAGACACTTTTATGCGGACATGTTAAGGTTTAAGTCCCACAGCGAAGGAGGTGGCTGCCATCTCCTTTGCGGCATCATGGCTGCCCTCCGGCCTCTGGTGAAGCCCAAGATCGTTAAAAAGAGAACCAAGAAGTTCATCAGGCACCAGTCAGACCGATATGTCAAAATTAAGCGAAACTGGCGGAAACCCAGAGGTATCGACAACAGGGTGCGGAGAAGATTCAAGGGCCAGATCCTGATGCCCAACATTGGTTATGGGAGCAACAAGAAGACCAAGCACATGCTGCCTAGCGGCTTCCGGAAGTTTCTGGTCCACAATGTCAAGGAGCTGCAAGTGCTGCTGATGTGCAACAAATCTTACTGTGCTGAGATTGCTCACAATGTTTCCTCCAAGAACCGAAAAGCCATCGTAGAAAGAGCGGCACAGCTGGCCATCCGAGTCACCAATCCCAACGCCAGGCTACGCAGCGAGGAAAATGAGTAGATGGCTTCAGTATGTGTTTTATGTTTAAATAAAACCACAAAAACTGCCAAAAAAAAAAAAAAAGTCCCACAGCGAAGCATTGGTAACAAACCCAAAGTCTAAGCATGTGCCACTATGGATTTTGTCCTTTTACCAATTTTAACTCTGGCATGATGCTACCACCTATCTTCTCAGTGGCCGTGCTTGATCAAGGTATGCAATATGCAGCATAACAAATATGATTAATATTTATAAATAAATATCCTAGTACTGAGTTGAAAAGACAGTGGCCTAGGAAGGAGTGGGGCACTTCCTAAGTGGTTCTTACCACTCAGGTGGCTAATAAAAAGAGCTGGGAGGTATCCTCCTTCTGATTCTAGAACCCTTATGATTGATACAACCCTCTTCTTTAGGCCCATAGAGTGTTCCCTTAGTTGTGTGTACTTTATATCTTAAGAAATTTACCTCATATCTGGAATTCATCCCCTCTATGAAACTATGTAAATGATATACTGTGGATCCTTTATTAATATCTCAGGCTCTGTATTATTTAAAAGGCAGTTGCTTAGTGATACCATTCCAGTTTAATATTCTGTTAGTATGTATGTATGTATGTATGTATGTATGTATGTATGTAATGTGGACATATGTGTGCCTGAGCACATGCATGTATACCACATGCATGCAGTACCTACAGAGGCCAGAAGACAACATCTTATCTCCCAGAACATGAGTTGGAAATAGTTGTCATATGTGGGTTCTGTGACTAGAACCCCTGACTTCTGCAAAAGTAGCCAGGGCTGTCAACCACTAAACAAGCCCCATTATTTAATATTTTTTAATTGAGTGACGAATATTTGTCTGTCCCATTGTTAGGAAAACAAAAGTTCTGCTTTTTTGTGTGAACCTCCCATAAATACCTACTAGATGAAAACTCTTTCACAAATGAGTAATAAAAAAATACATCAATGAAACTTGCACAATTACCTCAACTAAAGATAAACAAAAAAAGAGAAGTAAAGGAAGATGTGAAGATAAAAGTTTTGTCATTTCATTAAGAGAAAAGAAAAATCATCTTGTAGCAATTGTTTCTATCAAACAAGAACTGCAAACATATATGTAAGAAAATAAAGAAACAAAAGGAAATTATTGAAAATAAAGGGCTAATGAAAAACAAGAAAGAAAACTCTCAATGTTAAGTGGACATTATTAAAAGTATAATGACATAGCATTTCTGTAAACAACAAAAATTAGGAATACAAAAACTAAATTTCATGAAAGATGTACTGAAATAGGACCTTTTGTTAACATAATCTCTCAGTATTACAGTAACATAGCAAAGAATTCAAATAAACATAATTTAATTCTCCATCATATTTACATACCATGCACCAGTAAAAATACTCATAGCTAAATGTCAGAGTTCAAATGAAATTTTTTCAGCGTTAAAGATTTAGCCATTATGAAACCAACGCAAGCATCTTATTCAAGGTGGCAGCCACCTCAAAAAAAAAATCTGTTTTTCTCAAAAATCCCAGTAAGAAGAAACAAAGAATACATTTGAAGAAAAGATCAAAAAGGAGGAAAGGAAGGAAGGAGACAAGAATTGTTCTGACAACAGAAAACGTGCTATCAGTACACCAGAAATACAGTCCAAGAAGACATTACACACAGGAGATCACATACTTGAAGTCATTAAAGCAGAAGAAACACTATTCCCAGATAACATAAGTAGGGGCCCTTTATGCCAGGCATATCTCACAGAATGTCCTAACATTGAGACAGCACATATAATAAGCAGAAGTTGACAATGGTCAACACACTGGTTTACAACATCTAACCCACCCAGTGCCCCTCACCTTCATCTCTTGCTGTGAAGGCACCTAGGAGGCTTTATGGGCACAGAAGACTGTGCCTTCAGAATGGGGGTGGTGGAGGAGCAAATGCTCTTGTGTTCTACAACGGAAAGCTTTGCCTTGGCACAATATAAAGTGCTCTGACTATAGAGGTAAGTGCTCACTTGTGTGGCCGGGAGATCGCTCTATAGGCAGCTACCACTCCGCCTTGAGGAAATAAAAGATAAAAATGCTCGAGATGAAACTTGTTTCTGGTTTCTGATTATTTGGAGGCTCTGGAAAATTTGCCCGTAGAAAATAGGTATCTTCAGGAAAAGATCCAACTCTGTACTTGGGACATAACTATATTTTTGTACATACCTATACATGTGGTCTGATGGTAGTTTCATACATTGTATGGAGCTTCACCTATGGATTTATTTGAAATTCTAAATTTCAGCCTTTGGAGCATTTCAGATTACAGATTTTTCAGACCTGATTTTCAGACAGTAAATTCTGCCTTATTCACTGGGTTAACGGACTGCCTGAATACATTCATCATAAATGAATGCCCTTATCAACTTTTTCTTTAAAGTGTTCTCATACCTCTCTGAACTTGCTTGCATGAGAGGAGGAGATGAAACAGATCGGGTGGGTGATTGGCAAACAGATAGAATAAGCAGTAGTTTTACAACTGCAAAAGCTTGTGAAAGCAATTCATCACAGCCTATACAACAGCAGATACCACCAGCGTTTAGCCAGTTCTGTTTTGTAATCACAGGGGTAACCTGATGCTTAAATAGCATCCATCATAAAGAAATCCTAAGTACAGAGAAAGGCAGACTAAAGACATACTTCAGCCACAGAGTGCCTGTCTTCCATTCACAATGGTTTGGTCTGGGTTTGGCCCTTATTGTTATAAGAAGACAGAGAAAGCAATGATAGATAAGGACAGGTATCATGCAATAGAACACAATGATATTAGTTTGAAAATATCCAAGGGTAGAGCAATTCTTAGAGAGATTTTACTACTACAATTTAATCATAGTTTAAAATAAATCCATGAGCAGGGGGAAAAAAAGCAATTTTCCCAAACTTGATCTCACAAAAAAGTAAAAATTGATAAAAATTTTGAAATAAGTATCCATGCCATCAATTATAAAGCAAAGGAAAACAGTCATCCTGACTGCATATTTTTTAAGAATTGCCACTCACAAACACTTATGAATCAAAAAAATAAGACATAATTCAAAGTGAAGCCAAGAGAGAATTACAATGGGACATGAGCGCTGGTTTGCTCTGGCCTTGCTGTACTGTTGTGCATGGCAGCCACTTGCCACACATGGTCAAGTCACTCAAGACTAAACAAAAGCTCAGCCAGCCTGTGTGCGCCCCCTTTCCAGCACCTTGCCAGCACTGCGGCTGAACTAAGTCTATCCCAGCTTATGCTTCTTCAGTAGAAAAGGGGAGGGGGGGTGGATAACTTTTTACAATCCCCCATAGCAACACCCAGTGACTTCTGCCAACGGTAAACGCTGTTTTGACAATTAAAAAAAAAAATCAGCTGGTGAGTAAGCAAATGATACCTCAGAGAATGTGGTTGTCTTCTGAGAAATCTTTGTAATCCTGCTCATGCCAGTCTTATTTTTTAAAAACAAAAGTGCAACGACTCGGTCCCATCGTGTTCCCAGTGTATTGCTAGCGCAACCAGCGAAAACCTCAGTCAGCGTTCACTCGTGTTATTTACTGAAGAGAGGCTAACTCTCAAAGCAATTTGTCTCGAACTTTACCAAAGCACAGTGTGGGTACCTTGAAGACACCACTCATTTAAAACTCATACCAAGTCTAACTTTGTTTCCAAAATGAGTAGTTCCCCGTCCAGCAAGGATAATGTGGTCATGAAAAGGATGTCCAAAGCCGCCAATTTACATTGGTTTGGTTTGGCAGAACTTTCAAAGTTCTTGGAGTAAAAAGGGAATGACACGTGAATAACTGCAATTCAGACACTGCTCCCAGGATTTTAAGGTTGCCTTTCCCTGAGCCACGCAGGAGAGAGCCGATGAACTTCAAGACCGGACCTACAATTAAAATTACTAAACTTCACTGATACGTTACAGATTGTTTTTAACAAAGTGCAGTGTTCTGCTTTTTAATTTGCACTTTGTCATTTTCAGTCTACCAACAACATTTAAAAAGTATGATAGCAGGGGGCGGAGCCTATCATGGCAGGAGCCACTAAAGTCGGAGATTATTATTATTTGCAAGAAGTAGAAGGGTCATATCTCTGAATGTGAAGGGCTTAGAAGCTGCGCCATTACGTTCATATTGCATCTACTATGTTTTACTGTACTCCCTCTTAACTCTCTGGTTTCTAGCTGAAGCCACAGAACAGTTTCTCAGCTAAGACTCAGTCACACTAGCATGGTAGTGGCACGGGTCTGAATTACCCTCTCCGTCTTTATCACCAACACACCCCGCTTTCATCCCAAAAGAAAATAGGTTATTAATTTAGGATAAGTCTGCTTTCTTTAAACACTATAGTGCTTTCCAGTTGTTCATATGTAATATATACAACCCATGCTACTCTTCCAAATGTTTTTGATTACTGAACATAAAAAAAAAATATTCCTGCTGAAATTTCCGAAAGACCAAGGCGAGTGCTGCCTTTGCCACAGCTTCAACTTAACACAAGAGAAAAACAAAGCTTGGGACTGCAAGGAATTTAAGTGGTTGAAGTTCACTCTGCAGCGCAAGAGAACATAGATACATCAAACGCATCTAAGATAGTATTATGAGCCTTAGACAATAAGTGAAAATGTACTTTGTTTTACCTTGTATTTGAAAGATATACATAGCAAAAATAAGGCTTAAGGAAAGTCAGGATTCATATTAATGTGTTCAATTTGTTTTCACTTATCTTTGACATCTTTTAAAGGTTCAGCTAATTAGCAAAACAAATAGTCAGTGTGTTCGCTTTTACTAGGTATAAATTCACTCTTCATCTTTAGTAATTCGATGTCTAATACTACTTTGACTGTTCTTTTTTAAGGTAAATTGGAACCTTTTATGTGGAGAACATAGACCCATATATTTCATTGATGTTTCTCTTTTCTAAAAGTATTTTTTTCTCTGAATTCCTTTGAAATAATTGATAACCTATAGAAAAGTTAGGGCAATTTTCTTTTGGTCTAATTTTATATTGGTAGATAGGTGGAATTAGGTATAACTCTTAGTTCTGAATAACATTTAGCTATCTATATATAATCCCAATGCTCTTTAAATAACTCCAAATTGCTGTCCTGTACTTTGTTCTATAGACGGTATAGGACCACCAATAATGACTTGAGAGAATTCAAAACTATTATCTACAGTTGTTCATATGTTCAGAAAAGAAGAAAAAAATTTTGAAAGGAATATACAACAGTATACAAATTTTAATACCTTAAAAACATATCACATTATTCAAAAGTTTTCAGATTTAGACAAGACTCCAAGTACTATCTAATGAAAGAATAAGAAAATTTAATTAAATTTGAACAATAAATCATTCTAAATTAATCTTTTTCATATTCTGAGCTTAAATGCATAAGCATATGAACAACTGGATCCTGTGGTAAAAGTAGAAATCAAATACTAGAAAAGTGTTAATTATAATGATCGTCATGTTCAAGATGTCAAATGTGCATTGTAATGTGGGAAAGCACAGTAGGTTCCCTTAAGTCAACAGAGATAGTTTACACACTGGGAAGAAAAAAAATGATGTTTATAACATGTATTATGTCTTGGGTAATTTTTCTATTTACAGATAGGTGTCTCACTTTATGACAGCTGTTCTCCACAATTTGTACTTCTCAGAAAGGGAAAGTGTCTCAGTAACGTATTGTTCATTAGCTTACTGTGGAACGCCCCACCCACAACAATTAATACGTTTGTTAATAGCAATTCTACTTTCTTGCCAGTGTCACTAGTTACTTGAGTTCATTCCATAGAAGAGATCGGTCCACAGGCAATATTTGCTCTGCAGCATGTCGCCAATATCTGTGGTATGAATTACATTATTCTCTTATAAGCTACTGAAGAAATGTTTTACACAGCACAAAAATTCCTAATTTAAAATGTGTAAAAGTATAGAAATGGCAAAGCAGTGAAAGGACGCATCTCATTTCATTAAAGATCTTTGTACTGTCTTTGTTACAAAAAAAATCATGAATTTCCTCCAATTTATTTAACATTGATTATCATCTATCACCATGATTAACAAAGATTTAACACCACCTCCCTGGAGAAGGTGCTGGGATAACAGCCTGTGTCCTTGGCTAGTGATCTCATCAGATCTTTCTGACAGCCTAGAGACATGAGAGAACTTGTACATTCCTAATACAAACATTGTAACATCAACATTTAATGGAGATAATAGTACATGAATAAGCATCTCTTTATATTTTCTCATTTCTTAATAATCCTACATACTTGGGCATGAAAAGAACTAGATATGAAAAACAAATGTGTCAAAAAAAAAAAAAACAAAAAACAAAAAAACAAATAAGTGATTATCCAAGTTCCCAGCCAGAGATAAGTTATTTTGATAACCAGTTCCAAAAATATCTGAAACTAATATACCAATGGGCCAAGATATTTTGTATTCTCCTCTTATGAAGCAATATCTTATGTGAACATGATAGAAACTAGTCATACATGGAATGACATTTTTACTCTGCAGGTCAAACATTAGGCCAAGACATGCCAGGTAACAGTGGTCACCACAGCAGAGAATGGGGCATAAAAAAGAATGGAAAGGAGGAGGGAAAGATAGGGGTAGAAGGAGAGTAACAAAATGGGAACAAAGAGGAAAGAAGAAAATAATTTTAAAATGGCTAATTATAACACACACATGCACACACACATACACACACACACACACACACACACACACACACACACACAAGGTCTTTTTTTTTCCAGCTTTGCTTCCATTTGCCTTAGGAATAATCTTAAATATGCCCTGAGTCCCATGGGGGTTTTTAATATTGTTGCTTTGATGAAACTTGTATTCCATATTGATTGGCTCAGCACCTTTTCACTAGAAATTAGGAATTAAAATTTTGAACATTGCTTTAGTTGAGGTCATAGCAATTTGTCTTCTCTGTGGAGAAGGGACATTCAACAGTCACGTATGATTCACTTCCTTGTTGTTTGTTCATCTTCTCCGTTCTTCTACATGCTAACTTGAAATGTGCTACTTTGTTTCTAGGCCTAGATGTTGATGGAATATATCGAGTTAGTGGCAATCTGGCGACCATACAGAAGTTAAGATTTGCTGTCAACCAAGGTAAGTGATGTCTTTACTTCAGACATTTTTCAGAAGATACATCTTTAGCAGGTGCTCAGACCCTGCTGTACACAATGAACAGACAGCAATAAACATTTTGATGGAGAACAAAAAAGGACAGGAATTAAGGAATTAGTAGTCTATCATGGGAGAAATAATAACCAGTGTAGCTGGAGATACATATTCATATAAAATAAATAATGAGTATAATAAGCAATGCGAAAAAATTAGAAAAGAGAAGAATAACACAAAGAAAAATAGCCGGGCTTTGAAAACCTGTTACTAGGATATAAAGGGTACCTGATAGGTGTTAATGAAGGAAAAATGATGGAAAACATAAGATCCCAAAGCACAAATGTTAAAAAAGACTATAATATGTATATGTTATTAAAGAAATACAAATAAAAGGTGAGATAATATTAATACCTGTTCAGTAGAGCCATGATGGCACATCATTTTGGAAGACTTTGTGGTACACTTTTACATAAATAAATGGGTCCTTACCATCTGATACAGCCTCTCTGCACTGCCTGTCATTCCCGTACAAATCTCTGCACACAAATACAGCTTTATTCATAATTTGTGAAGCTTAAAGATAGGGTTGGGATGTAGCTTGGGGATTAGAGGTCTGCTTAGCATATATAGTGTACCCCGGGTTCTATCTGCAGAGAGGGATGTATTAAAAACTTGAAGGCAATAAGAATGAATTTTTAAAACTGTGGCAAATCTATACAATGGAATATTACTATTATAAATGGAAACCACCTATTAATCCATGAATAGATTTGGGGAACTTTAAATATATGTTGCTGAATGGATGAGGTCAAAAACAATATGTAGAAAATCATACAGCATTCCAGAAAAACTACACCAAGAGTGAAACATTAGTGATAAGAAGGAATATGACAGAGAAGAGATGGGTGAACATAATATTTCAGAGCACTTAAAGAATTTTATGTGAAATCAGCATTGTACATATATATTATTATATACTTGCCAACCCTACAAAAAAGTACGACATACAGAGTGAAGGCTAACACAATCAATGGCTAGCAGTCAACAATGATGTAGCAGTATCAGTTATGACAAAGTCACTTCATTAATGTACATGGGATGTGAGGACATTGATAGTAGCTGTATTTACTGCTCAACTTTTTTTTTAAGAGCCTGAAGGTACTCTTAGAAAATACATTAGTGAAAAAATTAGATTATGAAAAGAAAAGTTGGGAGCCTAAATGACATTAGGATGATGTTTAACTATTTTATACATTTTCATAACCAGAAATAGGGTATAGGCCAGGCATCCTTAACATGCTTGTGTCCCTGCCATCTTACTTAAACACTGTGTTCTGGAGAGGCAGGTTAGCAGTTACCAGCAATTCCTGTTCTTGTAGAGGACCTAGATTCAGTTTCCAACACCCACATCCAGTGGCTCACCACTGCTGAGAACTTTTTCCCAAGCATCCAATACCCTCTTCTAGCCTTCCTGGGTACCATCACACACATGGTGCACATACTTATACTATAACACCCACACCCATATAAGATACAAAAAAATAAAAATAAGAATCAAAAAATATTATAAAGAACAATGCTAAACAACACATGTGATGTTCTTTTGGTAACGTCACACATTCGTATTAGTCATCCTTGAAACTAAAAATAGCCAGCGGTTTCCTCAGAAAAACTTAACAGTTCTTCATGATGTGGTTTCATAGCTGGCTTCTAGCTAGTACCAGATCCTCTGGTACTCCTCCATGCGGCTTTCTGTGTGTGTCTGTTTCTTCCACAGTTCTGGACACTCAACTCTGGCTCACACATGTTCACATGTGCTGTGCTACACATGAGCTACACACCCCAGCCCATGATGCACTCTTGGGCTGCCCTCATATATTTTTGCATACTGCTGGTTGTGAGTGTTTTTACGTATTCTCTTTAACTTCAATAGCTTCATATCTTTCCTTTCTCATTCTACACATCCAAGTTTTCTGCAGCATGGCCATTGGTTTGGTTTTGCTTGCTTGTCTTTCTTTTCCTTTTTCCTCCAAGGCCCAAACTGTAATTTTTCTCCCTGCAGGAAACCTCCCATCTGTCTTCTCTTCTGTGTTCTCTTCACACTCAGTAGTTGAATTTATAATAGTATATTGATAGCTACCATCTACAATCCCATCTATTTTATGACCCACTGGTTTACTACTTTTTTTTTCAGAGAGAACTTAATCAAATGGGCACAAGAACTTTATACCAAGAAACATTAAAACCTGAAAATCTTGGTTTCACAATATAGGATAAAGGAGTTGAAACACCTGTCACTTCACATTTCTATACAAGGTTGACCTTGAATTTTTCTTGATTTAAAAAAAAAAACTTCAAATTTACTGTTTTTAATTATGTGTTTGTATGTGTGGGTATGTAAATGTGAGTGCTCATGCCCGCAGATGCCAGAGGCATTGGATCCTACTGGAGCTGGAATTACAAGCAGTTATGACCCACCCAATATAGATGCTGGGAATTGTACATACCACACATAGTGTATGTTTGTGGTATGTGTACATGCCTCTGTGTTTGTGTACCTGTGTGTTATGTGTACATAACTATGTGTGTTCCTTTGCATGCTGCAGGTAGAAATATTAAAACTGATAAGGATTAAACCGTTTCTGTAAAAGCTCAGATCAAACAACTCTTCTGTGTGTTGACTAGTTCTTTTGACTGGCTATCCAATAATTCTTGTTTTTGAGAATCTTTAAGGGCTCTGTGTATTGATTGATTTGACTAGGCAAAAGACAGAGCTAAACTTCGCATCACTTCTTTCTATTGTTCCCATTGGTCTAAGCCACAGCGTCCCTTCTGTGGGTAAAAATTGCATGAAACAGCCCAACCTCATTTTTATTCTGTTTATAAGCAGCTAAAATCATTCTTGTAAGATAGCTCATGCTGAAACCATATCCTGATTGGGATTCTAGACAGCTGGGCAACACATTTCTCCTACAAAGAAGAAATCTCAAAACAGAAGCCATGCTAGAAACAAACACTAGCTGCATTTCCTGCCTTAAAAAAAATTATGCTCAGCAGTTTGAAAAAGAGAAAAAAGGAGCAATCTGCAATGAAAATATGAAACCCATCCATCTCATCTTTTACAATCCAAACTTCAGCATCCTCGGAGACTTTGTAACCGCTCATGTTTCCATGAATGTTGACAATGTAAAGCTGGGCAGAGGCCTGGGTTGGTATCTGGTAGCATAAATTGTCAGCAAACAGTCTCCCTGTTTTACAGCACTGTGAGGACTCAACAGTCAACACAAAGGATGCTATGCTGGGACCTTTGATACTGGTGACTCTGCCAACTTGTGCTCTAGAGTTTTTCAGAGAGATGGTCACTAGTTAAAAGCACTTGTTGCTCTTGCCAAGGGCCTAGAGTCAAAATATTCAGCACCCATGGCTCACAACTATCCGGAGGAAACAATACCCTCTTTTGGCATCTGTGGTACAATGTCACACACACACACATAAATGCAGACAAAACACTCATACATATAAAATAAAATAATAAAACCTGAAATATCCCTTTTTAAATTGTGTGTGTGTGTGTGTGTGTGTGTGTGTGTGTGTGTGTGTATTTCACTGCTTTTCAAAATTTGATGATGAGAGTATTATTTGAATTAATGTTCTATATAGGTCCAACAACCTTGTCTTATTCATCATCCGAATCAGACTTCTTCTAACAGTACTGATAACATAAGAGAGAGTCAGTGCTTGGTTCTTGGAGTGTAGCACATACATGGTCTCTTTTGTGCATGTGAACATGTGATAAAACAAAATATTTATGGCATGAAGTTCTTATGAAAATTATACATAGCTATGCAAACATTGTACATTCATTCTGTAATTTCATATGGGACATAAATGAATTTGGTGTACCCTCCTTCTATCAGCATCATTTATCTCCTCTGTGTTGAACTTACATGCTGCTTCTTTTTTTTTTTTTTTTTAAGTTCTAAATATACAGCTTTAAAAAAAATGAATAAGCCTTACCCACTATTAGACTACACAAATGAAAACTGATTTTGGAGATTTTCAAGAACAGTTGAATTGCAATTTCTGTGTTTCGCTGACTTTCTTGAATGCTATAATCATCAGCAATTCTAAATACACCAGTTGAATGATTCAATTTGTTTTGGTTTTCTGTTTGACTCACTAAACCAGAAAGAATTAGATACCCTTATTATACTTCCAGATCAGATGACACAGGAGTTAAATTCAAAGTGATCACTTTTGAAAAAAACATTTCCTAATTAAAATTAGTAATGCTGATAATAATGTTATTGCATAGGTAGCTACCGTTTTTATGATTTAATATGTCAAGCTATACATGGAGTTCCCTGCATATATAACTTAATTTTATCTTTTCTTCAACTCCATAGTGCCGATGGGTGCAATTATTAAAGCTGTTATTCCCAGTGAGGAAACTGAGGCTCAGTTATTAAATAATGCCCCAAGAATACCCAAGATGTGGGGCTAAGACTAGATCTCCGATGTCTCTGACTTGAATCTGTGCTGCAAAATACTGCCACAGAGCTACACTCCCTATGCACTGACTCTTTATTACGTCCTTCCTATCAAAAAACACAGAAGGGTCTTCTTATGCTGTGCATACATTTGCATTTCCCTGCTTTCACTCTTCTCAGCATTGATTATCAGTACTAGTATTCAGTTTGGCTAAAACTATTCAAGAATGGGGAGGTTTGGGCAATCACAAGAATGAAGAATCCTGGCGCCTCCCATCTCTGTAGAGTTTATGATTCTATGTCTAGATCAAGAAACACTTTGCAACCTTGCAGAAAGGCATTACAGATTCTTGATTTACTAGGGCACTGGTGCATTAGTGAGTAGCGTTCTGCCTTGTTTGTTGAATTTGGTGACAGCTTTCAGTGACATTTTGCTGATGCAACTCTTCTGGTCTATATGGGCCTCCCCAAAGAAAACTGGTGCATGACCTTAGATGTCAACCTGTCGTCAGCCAGTGTCATTGTGTTGATTCTTCTGCATGATCTGTGACCTCCTGATGGCTTTCCAGCATGGGTGCACATATGCAAAAGACAGGCTTCAGCATAGAGGATGCTCTGTGACTGTCTTAAGGACCCTTGACAGTGAGCCTTGGAAATCCCACCAGACTTCCCACATCAGCACTCAGTTTCAGCTGCCATCTAGACATAGTGCCCCAAATCCAACCTAGCTTTCTTTTGCATTTCTTAAATGTCTTATGGGCTCAGTCTTTATATAACAAACAAGAGAGACTGGCATCCTTTCTGGAAAATACCACATAGGAAGCTTCCCAAATCCCCGAGCCAATGGGATAACTATAAAGCACTGTAGAGAGGGGTGCCTGGGATTTTCAACACCAGTGCTGCTTGGCATAGTAACAGATTTCCCCTGCAAGTGTATGCCTGGAATTGGAGAGAAAAACATTTTTACCAGGACCTTAGAATTGACCGCCACGGTTAGGAAGACAGATAAGAGACACCATGTTCACATTTTCACTATAGATGATCAAAATATGTACATTCCATAAGTCTGCATGGCCAAACATCTTCTCTATATGTGCATACACATGTGTTTTTGTTGTTTTTAGTGGAAGTTTTTAGCTTGTACTCATCTACTTTCCCTATATTTATTCACAAAAATTTGATTGTCCCAAGAAGACATAGTGGATATTGGCTGAAAGTGATGGCTTTGCTTACTTTGAACATCCTAATAATAGGTCAACCAAACTGGAAATACACCACTAAACAATTTGTATTAGCAAACATACCTAAACTAGGTTTCTATAGCCATCACCTTAAAGCAATGCACAGGCTTTAGCCAGCTGTCCCTACACACCTCATACCATGTGCAGCATCAGAATTGAATAAAGGGAAGGAAAAGTGGAAACGAATGTGGACAGTTGGCAGCTTCATCTGAAAATAAGCAACTGGATGAGACAGAAAAAGGATTTTGTAAGGATTTTTAAACTTCCAGTTGTGTTCTTATAAAATCGTCCTTGTATCAAATCCATTCATTTTTCTATTAAGTAAGTTTATATTGCTCTCTTGTTATTTTTAAAAAGAGTATTTCCTTAAGCCCACCTCGCTTTCATTGCCAACCACAGCATTAACAAAACAAACTGCTTTATCCTGGTCTGTAAGGTATTTTTTATTTGTTTGTTTGTTTGTTCTGCTGTTGTTTTGTGTGTATGGGGTTCTTGTTGTTGGTGTTGATGTTGTTGTTGGTGGTGTTGGTGGTGGTGTGTGTGGCGGGTGGAAGCAGGTATTTAAGTGCACCTTTCTGGCTTCTGTGTGATAAAATTATATTTTAACAGTGATTTATTTTTCCCTTAAAGCTGGGAAGATTACTTGAACACAAAGTGAACAAACTCTAACATTGTTCAGGGCTTTAGACACTTCCCTAGACCTCATTTTTCAGCTACATTGAGTCAGAGAGCTCAAAGGCTTTTGATGGTGAAACTCATATTGCTTTCTAGCTGCTTAAGAAAGCATGTTGGCAGCAGCAAGTAGTCCTGAAAAAGAGGCCAAAACAATAAACGCTTCATGTGTCTGAACACAGAGGCCAAAACAATGAACTGTAGTCTCTGGCCTTTGCATTTGACCATGTATCCTAGTCCAAAGCATAGGTGTCCTTTCCACTTTTAAGGTATAAAAATTCTGGCCACTAAACTTAAAGCAAAACTATAACCTGCTGTGGGTTATATTGTATGATATAATTCGCCATAAAACAGGCAATACAAACTGACCTAAAGCTGCAATTGAAGCAATTAAAGGCAGAAGCAATCAAGTGGGAAAGGCACACCAGATAATGATCCCGGGATCTTCCCTCTTGTAATTCTGAGCTATTCTGTAAGTCTATGATCACCATCTGATCTCTTTGAATCTCAAGACTCTTTCTTTTCAAAATGGGGATAATAATAAAAAATGCGAGCAAATTAAAGTCTGAATCAGTCAGCTGATAATTGCTACTTATTTTAATTATGATGACAGGAAGTTAGATAAAATGGGAATTAGCTTTATTAGTAATACTATTTTATAAATATTAATAATCAAATATGATTCTGTCATCTACATGATGAAATTTTCTTTGCTGGTAATTAGATTGCTTTTCTAGAAAGAGAAATCAAATATAGAAAAAGTTTAGATGTACTTGGTATCCAAAGTTTTGTCCCATTACTAGCCAAACGCATGGACTTCAGATTTCCTGGAAACTTAATTTCCATCTATCATTGAATTTTTGTTACAAGGAGTGGGTGGAGTCTAAAGAAATTTTACACCTGAATTCAGTGTGGTTTTTCCGTGCACATCTGGCTACTGAATCCAGAAGTTAAGTTAGAGATATTTCATTGCCAACCCTCGAGAGCCCCCTAGGAGACTTATAAACAGCATCATTCTCCATTCTGACTTCAAGCAGAAATGTACTGCTGCTTGACAAGACCACTGCCAGATCAACTGCTTACACCAATACAAACTGATTATCTCTCTATTTCCCTGGGTCAGAAGTCTGGGCACAGTTTCATTGAATACTTTGCAGTCAAGGTGTCAGCCAGGAGTGGTGCTCCTCTGGCAGCTTGCCTGTAGATGGGTTCACACGGTCCTTGGCAAGATTGAGTTTCTGGTGGCTTGTTGGATTGAAGGCCGCAGTTTGTCATCAGAGGCTTCTGGTCTGAGGCTGCATGGACCTTTCTTTTTTTAAATATATTTTATTAATTTATTCATATTACATCTCAATTGTTATCCCATCCCTTATATCCTCCCATTTCTCCCTCCCTCCTGCTTTCACCCTATTCCCCTCCCCTATGAATGTGACTGAGGGGGACCTCCTCTCCCTATATATGCCCATAGGGTATCAAGTCTCTTCCTGGTAGCCTGCTATCCTTCCTCTGAGTGCCACCAGGCCTCCCCATCCAGGGGACGTGGTCAAATAGAAGGGCATGGACCTTTCTACAGGCCAATCACAAAGTGGTAGCTGTGTCATCAAAGGAGCATGGAAGATAAAGACTAATAGCAAGACAGAAACTAGAAGCCTGGGTACTGTAAACAGTGCATGTCCCATCTTCTTTGCCACATTCCATTGGCCAGGAGAAAGGGGCAGTTCCTGCCCAAGTCTCAGAGACAGGAAACACACAAGGCATGAATCCCAGGACAGAAATAAGTGTGTGCGGCAACTTTGAGTTCCTGATACAAGAATCAAGTGATGAAATGGTCCAAAAATAAAAATCTGGGAGTTCCCATTTTAATTCAGGCTGGTATAAATACCTATTTGAAAAGAGTAAAGTTCATAGCCATGTCTGGGGACCTACACCACAATATCTGGCTTACCTTATTTTTTTATTATTTTTTTATTTTTGCTTTCAGAGAAATATAACTTATCTAGCCATAAGATATACACTATTTGAAATGTAAGAGAAGCAAAACTAGATCATCAAGCACCTTTTTTTGTTAACTGGTTTTCTATTTCATGGAAACTTTCTCCTTGGATTGTTGATTCACTATCACTTATAAATTAAATCATCGTATAATTTTGAAATGCTATGGAACTAGCAGATGCTGCTACTATGATTAAATCACTGACAGCTTTTAATACTACAACCATATTCCAATACTGTAGATTCTAAAACAAGTAGAAAGGAAAAATGCCTTGCCTACTGATCCTCTAGCAAAACTAAAGAGTGAATAATATTGAAAGATACAACAGAACTGGTCTAGTGCCAACGATAACCAACCTGTAATTTGAGAATCTGTTACACGGCAGGCTCTCGAAGGCAAATGCATCTCTAACCTTCAATGTTCGCGTGATAAAACTATATGTCAGAGGCTTACAGACCCCTACTAAGGCTACAAAGTCTGTACACAACAAGGACCGAAATGGTCCATTTAAAACTCATTGCAAAACACACATTATCAGATCGCTGTTTACAATTTATCATCACAGACCCAAAACTATTTTCTTCTTTTGAGCATCAAAGAGTCAGAACATAACTTCTTATCATTGTAGTGTGCTTCTCTGGTATCCAGCTAACAGGATCCTTTTATAAGGGGAAATCCTATCTAAAACTTTTCAGTGAACAGTCTCCGTCTGCCTGTGAGTCCATCAGGGCTAAGATCTTGACTCGCCTCCATGTCCTCAGCACAGAAAGGTGCCTGTTATTTTGTAGTCACTAAATAAAATTTCGCTCCTACAGAAGAAACTAAGCGAGCAATGATTTGTTCATTCAAACCAACTTTACATCTCATGAGTATCAAGTGATCTCATTGGCTCTATTTCTTGTATTTTCCAACAACAAGAACAAGTCTCAATTACCTTCTGCTTCTGTTTGACACCCTCCCCCAGAGACCTTTAAAGTCACATTTAATTTTGCATGAATATGACAAACAAGGGACAGGCATGAATACTGAATAACCCCATGTCTCTATCCTCCAGTTCACTAACGGAAACCTTAAGGAGAGCTAACTGATTGTCCATCAACAGTGCATGACGTCACCACCTGAACACATCAGACGCGGTGTCAGAAGCAGAGCCTTGGTCTGCCATATTGACCTCCCAAATTCTAGTAATGATGAGTTAGTTGGCTAAACAACAATTGAACTCAATTTCTCCTGTCAGCTAACCCCTGCATGCTGAATTTTGACGTCTTGTTTTGATTTAATTACAGCTTTAAGGAAGCACACATATTTACACACCATTTCTCTTCAAGGTGCCTATACAGTTTAGGTACCATTTCCTGACAAATATGTCCTATAGAAAAAAAAAGCAGTCTATTCTCCTCAAAGCTGTTTTACAAAGGGAAACTAAAAGTCGCAGGGTCATAGGAGGGTCTTTTTCTTACACAATCTGAGGATTGGTCCAACGTTTGCAGATGCGGGGCTCAAACCAAGACAGGAACTAAGGTCTGAACTACAGAGGGTTACACTTTTAACGTTTTTCTTCGATGTGCTCGTGTCAGTAAGCACCCTGCAGGAGGAAATTGGGAACTTACTCAGTTTTCCTCTGCTTTAGGGGGTCAAAGATTTACGTGAAGCTAAGAGGTGGGGGTGTCCCTGAAATTGAGTGTTTATCATTCCCTCGACATTCACTTAAGGAGTTGCCATTAATGCAAGACCCTGTGAGACACTGGAAACACACCAATGTTCACGGAAGTTCCAATCTGCAGGCTCGAAAGACAAGCATAAAGCTGGAAACACCAGGCTCTGGGGACCTGCCAAGTTCTGGCCCTTTCTTCTCCTCAAATAGTATCAAGGATTGGTGGCTTCTGTCTTGTCTACTAGTTTACTACCTTTTCTTTTCTTCTTGCCCAGAGTGTTTCTCTTTGTATGTTTCCATCCTTTTCCACCACACTCTTCCTGAGTGTATCACCTCTCTTATTATTATTTTTGTTTTGTTTTATTTTGTTTTGCTTTTGGAGAGAGTGTCTCTGTGTAGCCTTGGCTGTCCTGGACTCATTTTGTAGACCAGGCTGGCCTTGAACTCACAGAGATCTGTCTGCCTCTGCTTCCGTGAGTGCTGCAATTACAGGCGTGCCCCGCGCCCTGCTCCCACCTATTCTTATAATGCTCTGGTAATTGTAAGAGGCTGTTCCTGTACTTAGCATGTTAGAATCATGTATTTCTTCAGCCTTTGGGACATGTGAATATGTATGTTATTATATTGCAAAAGCAGATCTGTCCTTCTGAGCGTGAGACACACTAATCATAGGTTTTGCTTACAGACTAACTTGCCTTATGATTTGGGGAATACATCGCAACAGGAAGTCACTGCTTCTGCTGCTATATTCCCATAGTGCTTTGCAACTGTGGCTCAGTGCTGAGTGCGGTCTGTTCTTTATCCCATCTGTCTCTCTTACAATTGTCTAGGTGACAACTCACCTCCACCTCCATTATGTCAACCATGTTCCATGCTCATTTTAAACTCTCATTAACGTTATACTGCTTGGTCCTCTGTTTGCCAAAGAGCTTCAGGTTACTGTTTCCTGAGCCCCTGACAAGACTCAGACTATATATCTTAATGAGCTCACTTTATCTATCCTCACAGGACGTTATCCTGTTTCATTTTTTTCTTTCCTTCTCTCTTTTTCCTTGCCCTCTCCTCCACAATAACGTAAACAGATCCCCCATACTCCCAACAGTCTGCTCCAAGTGTCCACAGTGATTTTTTTTTTTTTTTGGTAGAACTGTCAACTTGGCACAATCTACAATTCTCTGGGAAGTTGAGGAATGACTTAGATTAAATTAGCCTAGAGGAAGATGGTGGGTGGTTGTCTTAATTGATATTCATGTAGGCGGGCCTAGGACACTGTAGGCGGCACCATTCCCTAGGCAGGTGGCACTGAATTACATAGGAAAGCTTCCTCAGCACAAGCCTGACTTCTAGCCAGCAAGCCCCGCCTCCCATGGTTCCCACACTTAAGGTTGTGAAGTCAGTTCCTTGGTATGAAGTAATGGTGTATGAAGGAAAACGTAGGTTGGCCTTCGTGTTTCTGCCTCCCCCCCCCCCTTGGTGATGGACTGTGACCTGAAGTTGTAGAGTATTTGTTCAGTAACAGGACTGAACAGAACAGTAACAGAACAGAAACTACAAGAGAGATAATCATCCAGACTGGATAAAGTAGATATGTCCTCTCCTATTTCTGGGACACATACAGTCAGGGACTCTGTGTAATCAGGTTAACAGTGAGGGTCTTAGGTTGTCATGAAAGCTATTTTTGACAGATAAGATTAACTCACCTCAAATCACAGCATTTTTATAGTTATCTTTTCTGAGATTTTGTTTCTGGCCCACAGACTATTTGTCTTTTCATGTGCCTATTGATTCTTGCTTCTGGATGAATACAGTTCACTTGCAATCCACACTGAAGTGTAATTTCCGCTAGCATTGCCCTTACTGCTAGTCTAGTAACCTAAAAAAAATCCCTCCATCGTGAAAACTTAACATGCAACAGACTATAACCAAAAGCAAGAAGGCCACAGAGAACCATTAGGGCGCTTAAAATGCAGCGGGACTTTGTTGCCTAGATAAGTTCACACCTGCAAATGATGCAAATGGAAATATTTTTTTTAACTTTTTAGATATCTTTTCATCTGCTTTTCCACTTATATCGCCCTGTGTCTGTGGAAGAAACAATGGTCAAGCACTTGTCATTAGGATGGCAAAGAAAGGGCTGGCTATAGTGCAGCTTCCTGACACAAAAGTCAGCCACTGCTACTGAGGAAACTTTTCGAATGTTAATTTTCATGCTTACTCCAACAGAACAATGCCTTAAAGCAAAGCCTCTCCTTTCTTATCTGCTAAAAAGCAATGTGTTCCCATCCTTTACAGAATGGTTGGAATAGGTTTTTAAACGGCTTAAAGTTTTCAAGGACTTTTCTCCTTAGTTTATTATTCTAGAGAAAAAAAATTCATAAAAATCACATCTTCTTAATGGTCCCTCTGCTAGAGAATGTAAGTGTCCCAAACATGTTCCACTGTAGGAAAATCAAAAGTAACATGCAAACTCCAAATATGTTAGCCTATTGAGAATATTTATTAACTAAATAATTTAATAATGAAGAAAATGCCTACTTGATTAATTGTTACAGAGTAAAAATTACAATAAAACTGTCTTGATCAGTGCTTTGCAGAAGCACCATTACTGTCTGTGCGGTTGTTTAACAAGGATTTAATTGGAAAGATAAGTGAATGCACATTTAAAAGTATTGTTAATTTGCTTTATAATCACCCCATCCTTCACAGTATTGACAGCACAAGGCACAAACCCCTTTCTGTTTAACAAGTATTATTTTCCAAATGTGCACAATAAATTCTGAAACAGTAATTGGAAATTTTATGGGTTCCAAAATACCTAGTGCAGTAGGTCTAGAGGTACACTTTCTTTATAAAAGGTGACCCAGTTTTCATACTTGGAAACAAATGATAAATCTTTATCACTCACACCTCATCCAGAATAGATCAGTGTCCATCTCACTCATTTCTTTTAAAATAAAAAAGTTCATTCTAATGTTTATTTGTCTAATAGAATTAAGATCGAGGTGAGAGGGAAATCAGATTATTTTTTTCATCAGTGATTATATTACATGTTATTTCCTTCAAAGTGCTTATAAGCATGGAGGAGGAACCTACCTAACCATGGTGCTTTTAGACTGTGGCTGCAGTGAAAATGCCTGAGACTGAAAATGGTTGCATTTAGACCTATTGAAGGAAGCGAGAACGCAGCCAAGAGCGTCGGGTTGGTGCCCACCTCTGCAGCCACCCACCATACAAAGAGAGGCTCACCCTCCTGAGAAGGCAATCCGCTGGTTGACAAACAGTTCCTTGGCCTTCTAAGACATGGGGAGTCAGCTAAGGAACTCAAACTGCCTGGATCCACACCTCCCTTGGAAGCTGCCCCCATTTTCCTCATCCGCTGGAGTGACACTGTGGAAACGTCTAATGTGTTGGCTGCCTGTGAATGGACCCTAATCCCGTGTATTATTTCAAAAGAAAAAGAGAAGGCAAGTGTGCAGCTTCTCCTGAACCAATGAGAGCTTTGCTCTCATTGTCACCTCCCCAGCTTCTCAATTATAATGAACGGGATTGGCGTGGCCTTTTTTTTTTTTCTTTTTCTTTTTCTCATGTCAAGAACCTAACGTTATAGAAGGATATAGGGAAGATGCCCAATGCCTCCCTCAACTATGGCTGCATCTTTTTAGACATGGTCGAAATTCTTAATTTTCTTTAAACGTTCTTTTGTTTGTAGTGGTACCTCTCTGGTTTTATTTGAATAGGGAGGGATCAGTTCAGCTCTCAACGCTTAGACATATTCTTCTGAATACTTTCTGTAAGAATACTCATCTGTGTCAATGCCTTGCTCCCTGCATAAAACAAGTGTATTTTTAAATTGGTCATGCCTGTGAGATTTGCCAGTTAATGAGGACATCCGACGATTGATACCAAGTCACAGGCCCTTCCTCCTTTTCTACACGTGACCCCAGTACTTTGGCTTCATGGGTCAAAATCCTCACACGCTGGGTTTTCTCTCCCCAAGTGCGTGTATACTTTTGTATGGTGCGCAGCAATACTATATGCACGTACAAATGTCCTCTAAATCTTACTTTTATTTCTCCTTGAAATTTCTCCATTGAGCTGTGGCTTTTACAATTAGCTGTCTTGGGTGAAAACGCGTTTGGGACCAAGGGCTTTCCAAGTCCGTTTCAACTGAACAGATCTGAGAATGGTCAATAACGAAGTGTCCAGCAGTCCTTTAATTAACTGAAATGAAGAAAACGGAATGTTTGCTGAGAGAAGTGGGATGCTGAGAGGGAGGAGACTATATGTTTCTGTGCCTTCCTGCATATGAGGGAGCCACGGGGTGCAGGAAGGAGATGAGGGTTTTTATGCTCCGGTAGGGGGAGCTTTCTTTTCCCTACTGTATGAACAGCATGGTGCGCGTGTTTAAATATGCCATCCCGAAATGCAGACTTTTCATTTTCATTTTGCAAGTGGGAAATTTCACTATGTGATGGGCACATTACTCTTCTTAGCGACACATTTTGTGCAAACTCATTTGGGAAAGAATAGGAAATTTAGAATACTGCCTTCATATTTCTTCTGGATATGTTAGCCTGAATCCATTATTTCCAAACCTGATGAGGATTACAGTTCATTTGTATTTCACAGCAACCCATATTGTATTCTGTTTTGTGAAGTAAATAAGAGATGATGCTGTTCTATTAGTGCCTGGGATTTGTTTTCCATATGAATAGTTTTATTTGGGGGCAAGAGGAAAGAAAAGGGAAGCACAGACTGAAATAGATGATTTAGCCTTCGCTAGATGGAGGGTGTTATTTTGACAAAGAAATGCCCTGAATTATTTTTATAGATAATTTAAACTGGAGGAGGTGGGATTAAAACCTTACTTAGGTCATGAGCGTATACATATTCAAGTGACATTATAAAAAGCACCGTTCGGTAACACCCAAATCTATCTCTTATTTAACTTCATTTAAAATTACTTGTGGACTAACCTGATTTGATGGCCGAGTAGGTGGGTGCTATGTGCCACTAAAAGGAGTTCTCTTCAGCATGATCCTCCACGAGCATTGCACTGTGCCTGACACAGTTAGAAATTGGTTCGTTTCGCTCACTCAAGAAAGGTAAACGCTTTCATCTTTTATATAAAAGGTGTGTTTAATAGTGGCTGTTTAGGACGTTGTGTTAGGAAGGATCCTGAAGTGTTGTTATAAATAAATAAGAAAGAGTTCTATGATTTTCTCGGGGTAATGGCCTGGGCATTATTTTTTTTTTTTTAACAGAGGCAGGTTTTACCAAGTCACCACGTATGTGGTGCATAGTCTTCATGCCTTCATCACAGTACTGAATTCCTAAAGACTGACTCTTGTGATGCAGATGCTGTGTCACAATTCCACCTGGTGAAAACATGAACACACGTCTTCTTATCAGCCAGGATAGCACCTAGACCAGTGGTAGCCTGCCAGAAGAGGTGAGGATCTTATGACAAGGAGTGAAGAATTCAGAAGTACTGAGAAATTTAAGGGAAAAACAAAAAGCCTTGATTTTAGCAGGCCATTGGAAGAGGAAGTCCTATCTTACTCAACCAATATACCAGAGCCAAGTCTGTTTTACTCACTAACAGAATTCTTTTTTGGCATTAGGTATAACCAGACTATATTGGTCAGGTCCTATTTATTATGCAATTCACCTATTTAGTTCATTCTTACTGGAATAAAAATTTCAAAATAATGTTCCATGGCGGGGGGGGGGGGGGGGGAACCTCCTGACCCTAAATGATTTTAGCTGATAACCACCAACATCCTTTTTCTGCCCATAAAATTCTTCTTGAACTAGCATTGGAACTAAAGTTTCTAAATGAGAGAATTCTTTAAAAATCAGCTGTTGAAAAAAATCTATACTCACAGTCTTAGAAAGAGAAGTTTTTTCATATGTTATCTTCACTCACTTTGGACATAAGCTGACGAACCTTGTAAGATAACCAGAGACTTTCAACACACTCTCAGCCTACACATAATAAACTTCAGTGGAGAATATAAAGAAATACTGAATTCTTAATGCATGTATTGTGTCTTTTAATTCATTAAAAATCTAAAGGTTAAAAAACCAGCATTATTAGACAAGGTTGTAAATAAAGACATATATACCATGACTTAGAAATATTTCATGGGACACAAAGTTAATAAGCTTAAACAACAACAACAAAAACAGACATACTTTTTTGATGTGCCTGGGAAGCTATTAACTTCAAGCACAGCTAAGCACTCCAGTTTGAAAAGCATCACTGGGATGGTAACTCTCTCCCCTCCACTCATCTCCAGGTTAGCTCTGCTCTCAATTTTACAGGATGGCACTGAGTCAAAGTCCCCACTTCTAGTCCACCCATAGTCTCTGTTCCTAACGCGCTTGACTGTATTAGCCAAATGGGACCACTAGCCAGTCTCAGAACCAACCACTGTGACTAAGTTGATTGCCTTTACCAGGGTACCAAGGACCACACCTACAGACTGAGGTCCCAACCTATCTGGGCACAGAAGCAGGGCGGAAGAAGTGGTGTTTATCCAGAGGAACACATTATCCCAACAACAAGATGCTTTCCACAACTGGTCTTTCACAATTTATTGAGTACTACTCTGTAGGGACAGATAAATAAAAGACAGACTAAGCATCACTCAAACAATTCTTTTAGTTACAAACAGTTTTGAAGATGCTTAAAACTCACTAAGCAAATGAATTTTGCAGTTTGGGAAGCTTTTATTTTAATCATGCAATAACATTTCTTGAGGATTTGATATACATATACCTTGCTGGAATTGATTTTTTTTCAAGAAAGAGATAATAAGTATAAATTAAATTGGCTAACTTGGTCAGAAATAGAAGTGAGGATACTACCATGTTCTGAATCATTTATTATGTAATATTTGAATTGTTTTTATGGGGAAAAAACACATGCTTTCAGTCTTCTAGGCAATCAAAATTACATATGATGGCATATAAGCATCTATAGATCAAGATATAGGGAATTACTACAGAGAACATGAAATAAGAGACACTTAGCCTTGGACAGAAATGGTAATTGTTGAGGAGTCAGAAAACGGTGTAGAATTATGTAGCTGAGACACCGTTCGACAACTCAACAGTAGTGTTGAAGTCTGGAGTAAGTGCTGGCTCTCCCTACCTCCTCTGTAATATTCTGGACATAAAGAAGCATCAAGTTTTGGTCAAATGGTTTGGTTGATTGTTCCTGATTTGTTTTTAAAAAATGAGCCTTCATAGAAGAAGAAAAAAAACTGTTCTTTTTGTTGTATCAGAGACACATGACAAAGCATTCAAATATAGTGCAAATAATTGCAAACTGATGTATCCAGCTGTTTAAAAATTGAATAAATAATTTAGCTTTTACACATGGGCAACCCTTGCTTAAAAACTACAAATCAGAACTCTCCCGTTTGAATCCATTTTATTTTGTTAATAGATGAGATAATATGATAAACATTTAATTGTATAATATATTATTAGCTATTTCTTTTTGGCATACTATTAACTTTAAATAGTATTAATATTTAAATTTTATAATACACACTACAAAGTTTTTTTTCAGCTGAACAGAAAATTTGCATTGATAGTAAATCTTTTCAAAGTGGGTTTTAAGAGGCTCAGCATGCAAAACTTGTTCCACTTATACTGTTTGATCACAAATACTCAAAATGCCACAACATAACAAGGCAAATGGTGCAAGATGACAATGATGCTATATCATGATTTTGAATTCAAATACAATGTGTTGCATAATTAGGCATATTTACATATTTGAATATTGAAGAGGGCATTTAAAATGAGAGAGAAGGCATCTAAGTGTATCAGCTTCTCAAAGATGGGTAAATCAGAAGGTAAAAAGTTATAACTACTATTTATTACTATATTGAACTGTAATGCAAACACAAGTTTGCCACAGGAAGTTTACAGTTATCTCACAACTGTGGGGACTATCTTAGCAGATATGGATCTATATTAACTTGACCAGCCAGTTTTCTTTGTTTTAGAAAATATCAGTGAATATCCTCAGTATTTAGTGTGTGGTAGACAGAGGAGCACACACACACACCCCCAGTCTGTACATAAGTCAATAGGATGCTCTGCTCCATGGGCAAAGATTGTGTTCCTGATGCCATCTGGCATTCCCCGAGAGGCCCACCTTTATCACAAAGAGAACTGGACCAGAAAGAATAAAAAGAGTGCTCAAACTTATATCCATTTTCAGAATAATATTCTAAAAACATTCCTACCAGTATTAAAGTAGCCTAATTTTCAGCAAGGGGGAGCAGGATTGCTAAATCAAAGGCTTAAGTGATAGATGAAATTCCATTCCCTGTTATAAAAATGTGTACTTTTAAGTGAGAAAGAATGAGATGTAAGTTATGTTTGTTTGTTTCCTTTTGTTGGGGTTTGTTTTCTGGCTCTTTTCGGTTTATTGCATGACGGGGTTACACTGGTACAAGTTAAAAGGGAACCCGGAGTGGTCACATTATACAGGCTGGGAGGGTTTTTTTTTTAACTTGTGGCAAGGGACAGAAGGAAAATTCTACTCATTGCAAGAAAACCGTCACTTAAGCTTCAGAGCCACGAGCACTGAAAACGCAGGAGCCTTCAGCTGGTGGTCCTTAGCCGGTCCAGTCTCCACCAGGAACTGGCACATGTGCTTGTGCTGGTCACCTTGTAGCTGAGTTGCTTCTCCGTATTCCAGATGCTCAGTTACAGTACCGTTGCAGGCAAATTTCTTTTTAAAAGCCTCCACAAGTTTCTTTTTTGTCGTAACCATCAGCGATCCGTAGTAAGGGTCTTCCTGCCGATTCTCTGTTGAATTCTTACATGGAAATAATCCTCAGTGCCAGCAGGAAGCAGGCCATCGCTCTCACTTGCATCAGCTAAGGGGTGGAGGTTCCAGATAGCCGACATATGATAACATTCTTTTTCCTCAGTGGAAATAGCCTGTGAACAGACGGCATCTGGCGAAGAAGGACAGGGAGGGGAGCACGCAGCATTGGGAAGAGACGGGGCTCGACGGTAGTTCAGTGACTGAGGCCTTGGAGGTTTTTTGAGACATGATTTCTCTGTGTAGCCCTGGCTGTCCTGGAACTTGCTCTGTAGACCAGGCTAGCCTCAAACTCTCATTATTTGCCTGCCTCTTCTTCCCTAGTGCTGGGGTTAAAGACCTGAGCCACCACTGCCAGGCCAGCCTGGTCTACAGAGGAAATTTGAGGTTTTTCAGCCCTTCCCACAAAGACCTTTCATCTCACTATTAATACTTGAACTTTTGTTTCTGTTTTAAAAAATAACACTAAGGAATGACAAAATTGTCTTGATTTCTGCTTCTATCTAAAATTTCAATGATCTGGTCAAACCCACCTATAAAATATTGTAAAGTGAGAGGAAAAATCCATTTCAATTCACCTCTACTTTGTATAAACTTGATTGTGATTCGATTCGGGGAGTAAAAGCAAAGAAGTAAAAGAAGATACCTCAATTTACTCTTCAATAAGTCAGTTCTGTCAGAGATCAGCCCGTTTCCATAAAGTAAATTAAAAAAACAAAACTTAACTAAAGGTTGTGTGCAGGTTAGTGGCACTGACAGATAAATCTCTCTGGCAACCACTGTGGTCTGCAGAAGCTTACAACACCAACTATTTTCAATCGACAGCCAGCATGAAGGTTTTGACACCTAAAGTAAATATTAAGTATGGTAGGAAGAAATCAACATGCTTGTCCTACCTCTGTGAGCCTCATTCATAGTGCATAGTTACCCTCAAACTGCACAGTAATAGTTGTCGCATAATGTGCTTTCAATAAGATAGGCATAAAAATTACTATCTATTGAAGACTTATGGGCCCCGAGCAGTGCTAACATTAGGCCAGCAGCGTGTAACTGACCATCAGACTAAGGCAGCTAAGCAGGTGCCGACATCATTCCATCTTCAGGTGAAAGTGTCAGGAATAGAGAGGCAAGTAACCGGACTGTGTGTGGGGTTAGCAATTAGATCCAAACACAGGGATTCCTGGGTAGAGCCAATTTTCAAGGATAATTGCATGAGGATTAGCCTCACAAAAAGCCAAAGATACAGGGGCTAAGTGATCTCTATCCCCAAATGCTGGAACTGTAGGAAAGCCATGATTTCCTGCAAACTCACTTGAAGAAGTCTCATTGTATCAGACCAGCAACGTTCTTTGCCTGCTGGTGCACACTGGAGTCCTTGCTGCAGCCCACAGAGCCCTGAAAACACCTGCAACGGCTTTTGCTCAGCCTTTCAAATCAGGCTGAAGTGCCCATCCCTTTTCTCCAACATGAGTCCTGAATTGGCCACACACACACTATCACGTGCTTTCTCTTCCAGTCTTCCCCGATTTCATCCGTGCTCTTGACAGTGAGAATTTAGCGTCATGTAGTCATTTACTCACTTACTTGCCTGTCTCCATCTTCTTCTTTTAAAATCCTGAATTCCCTAAGGGAAAATATGGCTTCTCCGCCCTGCCTTTGCTCCCTAGCAGAGAAATTTTGTGCAGAGATGTGGTGAGTAAGAGGGTTTTACCTGAGCCATTTTGCAAAATAAACAAATAAATAAAAAGAATGAATTATAAAGAACTCAAGCTGTACGTGGAGTAAGTTGCCCCGACTCCAGAAATGGTGTGCTGTGCCCCCTTCCTCTCTTCAGCATCTCCGCAGCTTCACACTCTGGGAATCTCAGGCAAAGCTAAATCTCAACTCTCCAAAGACAGCTTTGCAGAACCTTCCCAAGATTAGAGCTTCTCGTGCAGTCATTTCATGGGTGGGATGGGATTTAAGAGGAAGGAACACGGGGCAGTTTCTTTTCCTGAAGACATTACTTCTAAAGCCTGAGAAAAAAAAATGATGAGTGTCATTTAGTTTTCCTTTATTTCAAGTGTTTAGGAGATTTTCTTCCGCATGCTGAGCACTCTCATTTTCAGTTTAATATTGGATGTGATACAAGACACGCACGTCTTTTCCATTATAAGACATCACATTTAAAACCCTCATACCTTGTGTCGCTGCACTTGACAGATGGTGTCCTGTAAGGCAACGGCCAGTAAGAGGCATGATTGTACTAAATTGGAAGCATGAGGCAAAGGGGTGTGTTTTTATTAGGCGGGTAGGGAGAAAACCTGAGGGGCCCGGGGCAGAAGCAATCGCCCACAGATGCTGGTCTACGTCTACTAGGGGATGTGATTTCTGAATTGTGGTAATTCCTGTTTGTGTGACAGTTCATCAAAAATGAGGGTACCACTTTTGAAAATTGCCCATGGTTTCACTTCCAAACTAGATGCAGGCCCTTTGCCTTTGATTATTAGAATTACTCAGTTCACTCACTCAGTGGCCCAGGGAGGCGGGGGCTTTGGTAAATACCGCTCCAACTGACATTCTGCGAGAGATTCTTAACAGAAGGAAGAGGTTGGCAGAGCAGCACCCATCACTTTTACACAAGCATTGCCTCAACACACAGGGCAACCTATGAGTTAGCCAAAGGGACAATTGAGAAAACCTTTCCTTTCCATCGGAAAAGCCTGTGTGGGTTGGAGAGGTGGGCGAACTGGAAGATGTGGAGACAAACTATTTTCTACATGTATCAAGCAATTTGACGTGTCAAGGTTTAGCTCTTTGCCCAAATATTTCCTTTCTAAAGCTATACCGGATACATTCCATGCCAGTTTACCTATGAAAAAGGAAGGCACAATACTATGGCATTTTGTTCATACTTAATATCAATTTGGCAGTTTTTCTAGCAAAAAGTTAATCTTTAAAGCCGTTTTCTTCCCATGGACCTGAGCCCTAACTCTCTCCTCATGCAATGGGGGTGGCTCACTCATGTGGAAAGGAAGATGGATAGTAATGAACACATGAGTATAGGCTGGTTCCAGTACTGCAGGAAGGTCATTTTTTTTTTTTTGATGGTCCCATTTTGAGTTCAACTATCCTCATTTTGCTGAGGGCCACATGAGAAGTAGGGTAAAGAGTCAAGGCTTAGATTCTAAGAGGCATTTCAAGAAGAGAGGATGTCGACACAACATGTCAGGGATTGAGTAACTAGTGGCATAAATATCATGTACCAACAGTGAACAGTTGATCATATAACTATAATTGTCTTCTATTTGAAGAATAATAAAAAAATAAATCCATATGTTTCATATTACTTAAAATTGTTCCAACATGATGTATTAATCCTTCAGAAGCACTGGCTTATTCCACTAGAAGGACGGAGCCATTTCATTAGACTCGTTTCATTTGTTTAATTTGTTTGTTCCCAGTGGTAGTTTTGCACACTTTTATGAACTATTCTTTTATACAGAAAGTCAACTTACTCATGATGTTTGCATTCATAAAGAAGACTAGTATGGAGGGTAGGGCCAAAAGAGCACACAACATGAATTTACTTAATAGAATGTGCTGAGTACTTTGTCTGAGATTACTTAACTACAAATATTAAGACCTCCAGCAGATTGGCATATTTCTTGTGAACAAAGGCAAAGTAAAGATACTTTTATAACTACAATTCTGAATGGATGGGAGTTTTCCAAAGTGAGAGATAGGTGATATGTGAGCAGATACATAGGAAGAGAGGGAGGGAGGGAGACGATCGAAAGATGATAGATAGATAGATAGATAGATAGATAGATAGATAGATAGATAGATAGATACTAAATACTACAAATGACTATTTATTAATTTACAGTTACACATGTACCACTAATTTTATGCATTTTTTTCCTACAGAACTCAGCCTCTCCTATCATTTTTGGCTGTTTCAACTAAGGCTTATTATTTTTCTAAATTAAGTAAAATTTTTCTAGATAAGTTCAAATTTTTCCAATTTTTCAACTTAAATATTTTAATTTATATTCTCTAGCTGTCAGAGTTTTAAACATATAAGAGAGAAAATCATCATCCATGTATTTTTATCTACTGGAGACACACTCGGTGACATTAGATGCTGAAAAGTTCTAAATGTAAAAATGCAGACCAGCTTGAGTGGAGCTGCCTACGCATGTGCAGGGCTGACTAGAGAATCAGCAGAGGTCAAGGACCCTTGACTCTACAGGCCCTCGACTGTGCAATTGTTCACATGTAGCATCCTGGCAAACATAAAAACGCTAGAAGGATAGCAATGTTGCTGCAATATAATCCGGGTGACTAGAAGACTGAAAACTGGGTCATGTAACGCACACCACAAATCTGTAGTAGCTGATTAAATTCAAACAACAACTCAGTGAAGAGCTCTGTGTGAGTTGAAATGAATAATGTCGTAATTGTACTCTCGAAGCTGAAGTCTACGTTCCTGAGAACTTCAACAAATAAATATGCTTAGATTGGAGTCACCGGCAGAGGAAATTTTTAATTCTAGGCAGACCCAATTCCTTTCTGTTTGATTTTGAAATTTCTTGTAAATAGCCCAGCATTGGAGTTTTATTTTTGCCATCACTATAGGTTGACATTCTTCGGTTTTCAATGATGATAAAATACTGATAATTTGCAGACATGTTGGGTGAGGAGTAAGACACCATCTCTAGATTTTAAATGCCCTTTCCAAATTAGTACCAATGCAAAGAAAAGCTCACCGGATTTCATGGACAACCAACAGCAAGAGTGCAGAGATACTCCTAACTCTGTGACTTTTTTTTTCTCTTAATCATGCATTAATATGTATTAAACAGACTCCAACAAAAAAAGAATATAGCAAACACCTCAAATATCTATACAGCTGCTTTGCTGTGTTTGAAGAATAATTTAAATTTTTATGGTGTTAAAATATTGAAGACTTCATATAAAATACAAATATCATAAACATATGTACAAAAATGCATGCCATCTGGACTCATACCTGTGCATATGCAAGCAGCATGCATTCTAGATGGCCCTTTGTGTAGTGTTAGAGACAGATGACAGAATGAGGTAAAAATAGGCTTTGCCATAGGACGTTTTCCTTAGTAAATACCTTGTATTGACTTTTGTTTGTGTTATAAAAATACAAAAACCATAAAACATCCCCAAAATGGTTGAGCTTCACATAAATGTTTACGTCGTAGTATTGATCTCGCTTTTATGTCACAAAGTGCGGCATACATTGTCAACTTTTCTCTGTTCACGGAGGCTTCCCGTTGGTTTTCTGTATATTGTATTTTCCAACCAGCTTCTTTTCGAGATGAGATCATGGGAAAGAGATCATGAGCTGATTTGTCATTGCTTCATAATATGTGTGCTTGGTTCTATAATCAAGGGATAACAGATAAAGTGAGGAAAGGGAGATTCTGACTTTTTCTGATATCCATACGGGTTTGCATCTGGCACTGAATGTTGTCAAGTATCTTGGGCCAGTCTTTTCATCCTTTTAAATGATTTTATCTGTCTGGCCTTGGAAGCTTTGGCTTTTTCTTTGTCCTCTGATTTCAGTCTCTGTGGGAAAGGGTAATGTAAATAAGCATTTCCTAAGACCAAACGTGCACCTTCCGTCAACAGTCGACAGACTTGAGCCCTCTGTTTACAAGAACTTTTCTTCCATCATGTCTCTCATTTTGGCTTTTCTCAGTCTACTCTCTTCCCTTCTACAGAACTACTAACTGCATTCGCCTTCTATACTATAGTTAAAATCACCAATGAACATAGACGGTACTGATGTGTTTTATGCTTTTAATTTCTCATTATTTTATATAGTTTCTTATATTTTGATAGCATTCTGAGCTATGTGCATTGTGTTTTGGCTCTGCTATTGCTATTAGTCCTTTTATTTCTTTTATTCCCTACTTTCTATTAACTTGCTTTTCATTAATTTTCTCTCTCCATATATATTTATCCCGACTGCAGTTTCCGCTACCTCCTCTCCTCCTAGTCCCTCCCTTCCCACATCCCATCGTCCCCCCACCTCCTTCCTTTCTCTTCAGAAAAGGGAAGCCCTCCAATGAATATCAACCAACCATGGTTTATTAAGTTGCAGTAAGGCACCACCTCTCCTATTAATGCTAATGAGGCAAGACAATAGGAGGAAAGGATCCCAAAGGCAGCAACAGAGTCAGGGAGAGCTTCCACTCCCAGTGTTCAGAGTCCTACAGGAAAATCAAGCGACCCAACTGTAACTTATTCGCAAAGGGCCTAGGTCAGTCCCAAGCAAGCTCTCTCATTGTTGGTTCAGTCTCTGTGGTACACTATGGGACCGGGTTTCATTCATTTTAAGACCTACAGTTCTTTCCAAAACATGTTTTCTGATATTATATGTAAAATAATGTCTTTAAAACTGTAGATGCTATCTGCGGAGCCCACCTGCCTTCCTGATAATTCTCCTTATGGCATGCTCCCATTTTCCTTTCTACTTAGTTCTCTAATTACTTAGCTAGCTCTGATGAGCACCAATCTTAATTAAAGGCTGACGTGCTCTTTCTCACTCTCTCTCCCTCATTCTTCCATTCTCAGTCCTCCTCTCCCTTCCTCCTTCCTTCTTTTCTTTCCTTCTTTCCATTTCTCCTTCCCCTTTCCTCTCTCCTTCTCTCCTTCTCTTCCTCTCTCTTCTCTCTCTCCTTTCTCCCTTAGCCTTTCTTTCCACCCTCTAACACTATTGGAATGTAATCATTTCTGACCTCCCCGTCTCATTCTGTTTTCTGTTTAACTCTCTTCTTAAAGGACGATGCAGGGAAAAGAAAATAAAGTGGTTTTGCCATTCTTACTGCCTCCCTTGTATTTGGGGAAGCACCTAGGACCCTACTCACAGGACTGTGACTCCTCAGGCTCTGGAATTCTACTTAAACCTTCAACTATGACTTTCAAAGCTAGAATCCTTTTAAGAAAACCATGTTCATCTTGGTTTCTGATGTTGGTCTCTGCTCCTAGATCCTCCTCTTGTTTCAGTAGACACGCTATAGTGTTTCACAGCACACATGACTGTGTCTGGTTTGAGGCTGTTATTTTCATTTTATGCAAACTGGAGCGTTTTGGATTTGGTGTTGTTGCGGTTCCCTTATTTTGGATGTGTTTTCAGGGAATTCTGTGCTGACCTTTTCAGAGAAACTGACCTGTGAGGAGAGAACAGAAGGAAAATCTGCTAATGTCCTCACCTTGGCTCTCTGACTCTACCCAGCACCTCAAAGCCTTTCTCCTAACTGGACTAACTCTCCTCAGTAGGCAGCTTACTAACACTGTTTCTGCTGGGGCACTTCTAGCCCTATCCGCTTTTCTAAGAAGCTTACCAAAGAACTTTTGCTGATCTTCCACCAAGAGAAACTTTACTCATTATGTTTTGGGTTATGGATTAGAGTCTGTTGCATCAAACACCTGAGACCACAGTGGTAAGATCTTTGCATCCTTCACCCACCTTCTACTTTGACATATGCTGAAGAAGGCTTCTTTACTATCCAAAGCCCTTATGTTTCCCAGTTACCTACTCTCTTCTAAAACTGAGGTTAACACTTCCATTGGAAACAACAGCACACCCAACTGCAGCCAGATTTGTGACCAGGGCTGAAAGAAAAGGTCGGGATTTCCAGTCAGACTTCAGGTGTGACCATCAGAAGTCCTCACAGGAAATATCACCTGTAACGTGTGAAGCAACGAGTTTGCCAATTGTTCTTTCCTGGTCACTCCCCTCTCACTTTTTTGGGTTTGGGCAAATCTCCTATGCTCTTTAATAAGTATTATTACTATCTCTGTCAAGTATTTGCTATCCCAACTATCTGACAAAATTTTTATGATCTTTTAGACCTATTTTCTGCTCTAAGAAATTAAGTCAAAATTGAAAAGAAAGGTGGGCTTTCCGTGTTGCTTCTGCTGCCTCTCCCTCCCTGATCCTCCCGCAGAAGCAACACTGTGTTACTGCCTTAGAAACTTACATTGGGGCCCTTCTTTCCTCAGTCTTCAGAAATCTTTTAGGGGTTCAATCAATATTTCCAATTACATTATTATCAAACCTGCATTTGGTTCCTTCATTCTCATCTTTCAACTTATTATTTGAAGTCTTATTTTTATTGCCTAAAAAAAAATCACCTTGGTGACCAGGCACTGGTATGAGAGAAGTTTGCTCATTAAATAGATTATTTCCTTTGCAGTTGCTCTCCTGCCTGCAGTTACTGTAGAAACCTGATGGTACTCTTTCTTTTCCAAGCTGACAAATTCAAAACCACATCTGGCCCCTGCCTTTTCATTGTCCCACATACATCTTCATGTCATATTGTGGACATTTAAAACAAAAACCAGGTATTGTGTAGTAAGCTTCATATATGTATCATCGGATTCTTCAGTCATAGCCAACAAGTAGTTCCTTGATGTTTTTAACTTTTTGAGCTTTTAGATCTTTATTTTACTTTACTATTTGTGTGTGTGTGTTCGTGTGCATGCTTGTGTGAGTGCACGTGCATGTGCACATGCATGATCATGTGCATGAATGCTCACATGTTTTGTGTGTGCGTGTGTGTGTGTGTGTGTGTGTGTGTGTGTGTGTGTGTGTGTGTGTGTGACACCTGTAAAGCTGCAGAGACAGCTTTTGGAAGTCAGGTATCTTCTTCCATCCTTGATTCTGAGGGTGGAACTCCAGTCAGGTTTGCACAACAAGCATCATTGCACATCTCTCTGGCCTCAGATACACAGTATTATCTCCTTGTGCCCATGAAGAAATGAGTACCTAGTAAAGTTATTTGATCTAAGGAGAGCTACCTAGTATAATCTTTGGGGTTTCTGGAAGGTCAACATGTCTGAATTGGTAAGGTGCAGGTTCAGAGAGAGACCCTGTCTCAAAAATGTAAGGTGGAGAAGAATTGGGAAGAACAGCAGG
This sequence comes from Acomys minous, assembly GCF_964271855.1. Lineage (NCBI taxonomy): Eukaryota > Metazoa > Chordata > Mammalia > Rodentia > Muridae > Acomys > Acomys minous. The sequence goes on from NC_140491.1 coordinate 81,265,125, forward strand.
CATGGCACAATCCTCTATCCTCCACATGAATGTGCATGCACACATCTGTACATGCGCACATGCACACACACTCATAAATTCTAAAGGTGCACATCTGATGATCACCTATGTAACTCTTTGTTGCCCGCTACCCTATAGTTTACTTTGTGCTGTTGATGGTTGCCTATTAGCTTCCCCTACCCAGAAGACCCACTTGATGAATCCGGTGCACTTCACTTTCTGTTTTTCAGTTAAGTCTCCTGAGAAGATTCAGGAATGTCCCAAATTAGACAGTGACAAGCAGCCCATTTCATTTTCAGGGGACAAACAATATGGTCTTTAAACTGTAGGTTCTGTCATCACAGGGTAGGGGTCAGCTTGAGCCCTGCTGCAAGGCTAGCATGACTTTAAGTGGGTTCACAGAATCCCGGGCCCTGCTTCCTCTCGGTAAGGTGGGCAATATCCAGTTCCTAAAGTTGCCCCTCAGAAAGCAGACACTAGTAGCTGCCGTTATCATCATTAGCAAATGTCGCTGCTGTAAAATGTCTTATAATTCTATTGTGAATGGGGACCACTGTTTGAAAAAAAAACTCTTCTACCACTTTGCCTGAGATAATTCTTTCTCAAGCATTACTAAATTTGATATTTTATAGATGATATGCACATTCTAAATGAAGGGTTTAGCCACTGAGCAATTCCCTTGTTGTTTTTCCTGTCAATCCCAGCAAATTCTTGTGGAGTCCTCAAGAAATTTTGCTTATGAACAATTCATTTTTAAGTAATTTCACATAAGTGAAGTATCTTCATTTCCCCAGATATTTATTGTTTTTTTTTATTGTGTTTAACTTTACAACTCAGGAAGAACTTATGGTATCATTTTGTAAAATCTCAGCCTAACTCTGATGCATGCCTATGATGTATCTGGTTCTAGTTAACTGAAAAGGGGGGGGGGGGGGTGGACTGAATACTTTCAGCTTCTTCTGCTATTTTTAGTTGACTATTGGACTTTTCTTGTGTCATTCTGTAAGGAACCTTGACAAGTTAAATTTACCCACACAGAAACCTATAGTTAGGAGACCTGTGAGGCAACTATAATTTCCTTCCCATTAGCTTCAATGAATTCCATGCACAGGGGGAAAAAAAGAAGCTGGAAAGAGTGTGGAAGTCAGTGTTTCCTGGGGTGCAGGTATACAGGGGGAGAGACAGAGTCCAGGTCTTCCTAGGTTGCTCCGCTGTTGCACATGACCGTTAATCCTCTGAGCAAGCACAGAAGGAAACTCTGGTGCCAGGAACCAGACACCTGCCTCTGTGAACACAAAAGGCTCGTGGACAGATAGCTTACTCCTCACACACACATACCCTGTGAAATGGTTAATAAATACATGTGAGCACCATTCTGTTGTGGCCAACGTGAACGAGAAGAATTGAGCTATAGCCAGCATTTATTTAAGCATCATTTTTGCCATCTGGATTCTTTGTGGGCAAAGAACCATTTGAAGGGAATTGCCTATGGTCACAAAGATGATTTGACTCTCCTCACTATTTATATGTTAATCATCCCATAGGCGCCATTGTTCAAAGTTCCATAAAAGAGGCCCCTACTCCCCTCCCCTCCCCTGACTGCCGTCTGACAATTTAGATAGCTCGGTGATCTCTAAGATGCAGAGAAGGATAACACAGATTTCTACACACAGATCACATTGACCAATATGAATGATAATGAACCAAACAACTTAGTCTAGATTTTTAAAAAAAAAAATCACACAAGCAATCACCCACAGAGGCCCAGTTAACTTCTACTCATTGGCTTCTTTCTTAAAACACAGACTGCTCCATGTGACAAATAATCTGTGCCTTGGTACTCAGGAGCAAATGTTTATTGGACGCCTACATTATCAGCTGGTTTGGCAGTAATTCCATCTACTCCTCAGCACTGAATGTAAAATCAAAACTATGGATAAACCCCCTTCTCATAATTCCTCATTTACCAGTGACCTTGGGTAACGAAGAATATATCAAAAGATGATAGTGAACCTCTCACACAGTGTTTTGAAGATTAAGCCTAAGAAGATTGTCACTCACATATAGGAACTATAAATTTATTCTGATACAGGAAGAAAAGATTTTGTATGACTATAGTCAAGTTTCTTTTATTGTTGTGTTTAGAGGACTCAGAGCCAGCGATTATTATATATTTGTAAGACTAGATCATTTTTATCTCCTGTGAGAGCTCTTTAATAATATGTCTTAATTAAATCTCTATACATAAAGGCTTTTGAGTGGAGCGCTGAGCAATGAGGTATAGTCTGGGGGATCCCTAGCCATGTATTATTTGGAACTGTATTGAGATAAAACTATTAATGACTTCTTAAGAACTCCTGGAACTAATAGGAAAGAAACATCCACAATAAAGCTCTTTTAGGCCAACAGTAAAGTAATGAATGAACAAATTCACAATAGTATAATCTATAGGAGGTACTTATATGTTATTCTTATACACACTAAAGGATGACTGGAAGGAGAAAATTATGAGGCTATAATTCAAAATATTTAGCCTCTAATAGTCTTAACTAGAAACTGATGTATTACTTAATTCTTTGGCAGAAATAGATGATATTCACAGACTAGGAGCAAATTATAAAATCAGAAAGTAATTGTCAAAGCCTGTGTGTGTGTGTGTGTATGTGTGTGTGTGTGTGTGTGTGTGTGTGTGAGAGAGAGAGAGAGAGAGAGAGAGAGAGAGAGAGAGAGAGAGCATGCATGTGTGTGTGTGTGTGTGTGTGTGTGTGTGTGTGTGTGTGTGTGTGTGTGTGCATGGATTTATTCATCTCATCATTAGAAGGAGAAAACAGGGCCTTTAAAGTTTTCATTATCCATTATGTCAGGTAGCAAATATCTTCTCAATGTAACTCCAGACATTAAATCTGTCGAGAGGAATGCTGTAAAATAAATGTCTGGAATACCTTCATAAACAAAAATCTTATTTCCATAATTCATACAGCTGGCTGGCATTTATTGGCACGTCAGGTGCAATGGGGACATTTCAGGAACATTAACATGTACAGCATCATTTGTCAACAAAGCAACAATGTAAGCAAATCGTTCAGAACTCATACAGATTTACAGCTTTCTCTGCCAGCTGCTAATTACGGTGTGCTCGGCCTATTTGGTATGGTCTTTTTATTGGAAAATGACAAAGGGGTTATAGTATCCTGCTTTGGAATATAGATGTGGTTTTAGTAATAATATGAATGTAATATGACCATGTAGCTTGGAGTTGTGATCCAGTTTTGCTGGTCTTATAATTGATCAGCTTTGATTGATGAAAGGCAAAGAGAAATTCACAGCCTGTTTTCTTTCTGATGTAAGTAACCTCTAAAACAAAGGGAAAATAAGGAGGGAATTATCAAAGACCATGTCATAGCACACTACTTAACGTCTTCCCCTATGGAACATGACACATAATATTTGCCTCTCAAGGAAATCCTGACATGCTGATTGCTGATGGAGCAAATGTTACAGAAACCCACACATGTCAGAATTCTAGGGTGGACTTGAACGATAAGGACACCCACCCATAAACACATTTAGCACTTCTTAAGGTTATGGCATGAGGTGACAAATGTCAGCAGTGTCAGAGTGACATCTATAATCACCCCCTGCTCAGTTGTTCAGTTTTCAGGGAAGACATAAGTGTGTAAGCAAACAATGCAGTGTCGGCTTTACCTTCATGTCCCTAGGTTGTACACATGCTAGTCTGCAAAATGAATGGTGCGGCTGCCTCATGCTCATCGTGGAAATCTGTATTTGGAGACAGAAATGTCTTCTATTCTAGCAAAATATAAAAAAACAAATTGGTAAATACTTGCTCAAACATTACTTAGGTTTATCCCATCTCCAACCTTATTAAAACCCATTAAATTCCTGAGTGAACAGATCTGACATTCAGCAAATCAATTGCTGTCAGAGCAGCTGAGTTGACCAGATATTAAAATTTTTTCAGCTTTACTGGCACCAGATCTTCACCCATTCCTGAGGCCTATAAAACCAAGACAGCCATGGCAGAGTGGGTCCAAAATGCACCATACAAAGCACACCTCTCTACCATCAAAGGCTAACTGCAAGACGTGTTTACACACATAGTCTTCCTAAATTAATTAATACCCCTGAGGACTTAGTCTTATCATGCACATTTGCCATTGTATGTGATAGCTCTTTTCCTTCCCTTTAGTATAACAGAATTCCTAAAATAAATAGTTATGAAAAATCATTTTTCAGCCCAGTTAACAGTGTAGATCAGTTTTGCAATTAAGTCCTTTTCTCGTTGATCTTTTAAATTAATTTATTCAGATCACAACTCAATTGTTATCACATCACTTGTATCCTTCTGTTCCTCCCTCCCTCCCGCTTTCACCCTAGACCTCCTCCCCCACTGTATGGTCATAGGCTATCAAGTCTCATCTTGGTAGCCTGCTTATTCTTTCTTTGAGTGCCACCAGGTCTCCCCACCAAAGGGAGGTGGTCAAATATGGAGCACCAGAGCTCATGTCAGAGTCAGTCCCTGCTCTCCACATAACTCTAGGTAAGAGAAATATAGGAGATGGGGAAATAGAAGGACCCAGAGAGTCCTAGAAACTTACTAACTACTTTTTACATGATTACTTCTTTGAGAGTGTTCTCTGGGCTTTTTAAAATAATTTTTTTCTATATGCTTTTCTCTTTTTCTCTTCTTTTGAAGCTTATTTGTAGAAGAATATCTGGAGCTGAAGAACATTAAAGATGGGAAATAGAAAGACTCACTCTTTGAGACTGATTATTAGCTTGAGGCTTCCAGACATTGTTCTTCACATAAAGAAGTATTATGTGTATGCACACATGGGTATGTGCATCTTCATCTGTGCCACGATGTGTACGTGTGTGTGTGTGTGTGTGTGTGTGTGTGTGTGTGTGTGTGTGTACAAGTGTGTGGAGGCTGAAGGACAACCTCAAGTGTCATCCTTGGATACATTATCTCCTTTAGAGAGTGTGCCCCCCATTGGATTGGAGTTCACCAATTAGGACAGACTGGCTCAGCAGAGAACGCCGGGGATCTGCTGCCCCCATGCCCAGCCCTGGGATTATAATCACATACTACCACTTTCAGCATCTTATTGCCTTTGTGTGCATGGCAGGGGATGGGGGAAGAGGGGGTGGGATGATCACACTCAAACCCTCATGCTTACAAGGCTGATGTGTTACTGATTGACCTGTGTCCAACCAGCCCTAGAGGGGCACTTCTAAAGTCAAAGTGTCATTTTGTTTCTCTGGAGTGGACAGGACAGAAACGCAGCTTTGCCCAGGTTTGAACTCACACCCCTGTAAAATCCGTTCCTGGTCAATCTGCAAGAGGAGAAACAATCTGCAACATCAGGTCAAAAACCTACTAAACCTGTATTTTTTTTTCTGGCTGTGTGAAGCAAAGCTTGCTGCTGAAACTAGAAACAGGCAAGAGTTTTATTAATTTTTGCTGTTCAAAGAATCCGGAAACTTTCATTGAGTGTCAAACAATCCAGAAGAACCAGTATTGATGGAGACAGATGAGTCTGAGGATAGACACCTCAGTTGTAAAGTGGTACTCATTAACAGGCATGCCTCATCATCTGCCTTTTAAATATCACTGTATAAGGGGATGGTATGATTCCTGTGGGACTGATACATAAAGTTGGTTTCAAATTCTCAATTATTTGAATAAAACCCACTGTTTCCAGAATCACTTTTTCCCTGAAATGAAAATGATAACCTCTGAAAGCACGTTACTTCTTGTTTTTTATTTGTAAACTAGCATTTGCTTTAGGCTGTACCTAAAAGTAATATCTTTTAAGAACTACTACGCATGTGCTTTGGAAGATTCTGTTTTATCTTCCATATAATGGAAGTTTGACTAATTAACAATTCATGCATGTGTGAAAGATAATGATTTGATATTTATCTGTTTGTTTTGCAGAAAACATTTCCAAAATTCCAGGAATGTTTTTAATACTTCTTAATTGCTTTAGAGCTATCCATTTGTCTCTGCAAATGTGAAATTATAACTATAAAACCTTTGTAAGTGATCATGAACTCAGACCCACTAAGGACATCGTTCATTATCTCCAACACTACCTAAGACTTCTATGTAGAACCTTCTCAAGGTTGACCAGAAGTTCATTTCTTACTAACCTAAATGGCTTCCTCTTTGCTTGTTCTTATAGTCCTCCCCCCTTCCTTTACCTCCTTTACCTCATAATAATAAACGTTTACTAACTATATTGAAGCACAGATGATATAAAACAGTGTTTTAAGACTGTGTAATTCATAAGGCATAGAAAAATTCTCAAATTCTCCTATTAATAGAGAACTTAGTCCTCATAGTTGTCCTATTTTAATTGCTTATATATCAAATCTTATAAGGAAGAAATGAAGAAATAAAATTATGTATTGATATTGGATTTGTAATGGCTATACTAAAGTTATAGTTTATGGAATGAGCAGCACATAGCTAAGATCTTATGGAAGATGGAGACCAAGGTGAAAAAATCTACCATCAATCTGAACATTTAAGAAAAGCTGTTCCAGCCAGGCGTAGTGGCACATGCCTTTAATCCCAGCACTCGGGAGGCAGAGGATCACTGTGAGTTTGAGGCCGGCCTGGTTTACAAAGAGAGTCCAAGATAGCCAAGGCTACACAGAGAGACCCTATCTCAAGAATAAAAAAATAAATAAAGAAAGAAAGAAAGAAAGAAAGAAAGAAAGAAAAGAAAAGAAAAACTATTCCATGGCTTTTCTGGACAGAAAGGGGAGCTTCATCATTAGATTGTAAAGTACAGGAAATCCTCAATATGTTAGTCAGCTACCTGCTTTTATAAGAGTGAACATTGTATTGGTAGGAAAAGAGAGATGAGGAGAGAGAGAAAATATTTTAACTTCACAGGAAAATATTTAACTTTAACAATGGTATAGAACAATACGCAAAGCATATTTAAAAGCTAAATAGCACCAGGCATTTAGTAATCCCAGCACTCAGGAGGCAGAGGCAGGAGGACTGATGTCAGTTCAAGGTCAGCCTGATCTACAAAGTGAGTCCAGGTCAACCAACACTACACAGAGTAACCCTGTCTAAAAAAAACAAAAACAAAAACAAAAAAAAGAAGCTAAATAGCAATTATTTATGTAAGAAACTATCACACAAACTAATATCATGAATCCATTCTCGTCTGTAAAACCACAAAAATTTTCCCAATATAGAAATTTGAGCATCTAACATCAACAGACTCTCCTAAGAAGATTCTATTTTAGTTTCTTGTACTACTGTAGCAGAATGGCCAAGATCCAGTCATTTTTTTTTCTTTCGTTTTTTTTGAGACAGGGTTTCTCTGTGTAGCCTTGGCTGTCCTGGACTGTTTTATAGACCAAGCTGGCCTTGAACTCACAGTGATCCACCTGCCTCTGCCTCCCAAGTGCTGGGATTAAAGGCGTGCGCCACCACAGCCCAGCCTGCTCCGGTCATTTTTTGAAGAAAAGAAATGTGTTTCTTCTCACTTCTGGGATCTGGAAAGTGGATGCCACTAAGGAGAGAGCGGTGTCAAGTGAGAGGCTTTGCTTCTTTGTTATGTGGCAGAAGGCAGACAAGCAAGAATGAATGAGCCCACGTGCACATGGCAAGGAAATATCAGTCCACTCAATGAGAAAGACAGCATCATGATCTAAACAGCCCCCAGAAGGTCCTACTGCTCACCATCATAGCAGTGAGGATTACATTTCTTACACATGACTTTTTGAAGACACTTGAAGACCATCATATCACTATCCGGTATCATTGCCATGAAAAGAACGTCAGTGGCACAGAGAGGAAAGCCAAGTAAAGGACACCGAAACACGCAGAAAGATCCTGTTTAAGAATCCCTAAATCAACAAAGGGTGGGATTTGTTGGACATATAGTAAACATTGAAGTAAAGATGAATGTTTAGTCAAACCCAGTATATAAAGCGAACGAGGGATGCTCAAAGTTACCATCTGCAGGGCTGTTAACGTCTAGAGGAATGTAGAGACTTTGGATTATAGTCATTGAAACTGTGCTAAAATGCCAAGAGGATTTGTTCAGCTCCATGGGTTGGGAAGTAACTGCAGGGAAAGTATAAGAGCTGATTTGGGGCATCAGCCATTGGTGGGGTTTGCCATGGCATAGTGTGTCTCTTAGAGAGCACCCTGCCAGCTCAAGCAACGCATACTGCACCCTTAAAACGAAAGCCGTACTTCAGCTTTTCAGGTGGAACTTGGTAAGTAACTTGGTAGTTTGGGTGGCGCACATCTGTAACCTCAGCACCCTGGAGGCTGAGGCAAATGCAAGGCTAGTCTGGGCTACATGGAGACATCTTGTCAAAAGAAAGAGGCCAAAGAGAAGAGGAGCAGAAGAGAGAAGGAGGAAGGGAGGGGCGGAAATGAGGAGGGACAGAAGAAAAATAAACAAGCAAGGAAGAAAAGGAAGAAGAGACAGAGTAGTGAGAAAAGAAAAAAAAATGCTTGTCTGACTTGGTCTGTAAGAGTCAGATAGCCTAGCAAATATGTTGAAAGCAAGAAGAGAAGAGAGGTGCTCAACGTCATAAAGGGACCCCCAAGTACAGGACACAGAGGGACAGGTATGGTCTAAAGACAGAACAGCAGTGGCAAAGGGGGCACAACATCTTTTAGAGTTGATGTTGCCTGTGGGACTGGCCATTTATTTGTCCACTTACCCAATATCACACTTTGATACCCTTTCACCTGGGAGAATGAAAAGCATCACAGTGAACAGAAACATTCGGATGGTGATGATGATGCTGAGCATAGAGAAGCAGCAAAAGCAACTCCAGGCGCTTTTCTTCAGCCCAGAGTTACACCTGAACACTCCTATTAGTACACAATGGGGAACTAAAGCATTATTCATTTGAATTCTTCACAGAAAAGAAAAAGTATTTTGTGGTAACTGTAATAACAGAATTTTTCATCAGAAATGTGTAATAAATGACACAGAAATAACACTATCACTACCAAAGCCAGAAAACAACTAACCCTCACGAGAAAACAAACAAATCAAACCAAACCAAACCACAAAAAACAAAATCCCCTTTCCATCCAAATTAGAAAGTCCTGAATTTTATGTTGTTAAGATTGATCAAACCTGTCAATCTAAATGGTCCTAACCTCTTCTCGTTGCTATCGGGCGACAAGAATGATTTTCATCTCGTTATTTCTTTCAGTGTTTGCTGTCATATTTTGTGTATCTGCCTCTCTGAGTTTTAAGTGGCTAAGCTACTTGCTTAGAATTCAGGTGTTTTTCTTTGCGTGTATTTCTGACTGAAGCTGTTGCAGTCACATATTATGGGATTCCAAATGTCCCCCTGAAACATCACCAAGAAAGCCATCTCATTGCTCTCCTCATCAACACTGCAGACAGTTAGTGCGGCAGGCACGTTATAAGAGAAGTTGCTGGAGACAGAAACACGAAGTGAGCTTGGCACGGAGGAGTGGGTGGTACTAAACGCATGGGTGAAGTTATTTACTTAAAATGTTTCTTGTCGGCCTGATCTGGCTATATCTTCACAATTGACACATAGCGTGCTGTAGGCTTCTATTTTCACTAGCTGAGAAACCGAACGATTACAGACTTTTGCATGTTATGCATTTTTAAATATCACCATGTTAAACTTAGATCTTGATTCTATGCCCGGGACCAAGTGGAAAATCTCCATCTTCAATGGTATCTATTATCTTTGAGTCACAGGACCATATACTGTATTTCTTCCACAAGTGGAACTCTCCCATGGAATTCCAGGCGTTTCAGAACCAATGAGTATTCATTAGCTCGTGGGCCTTCATGCTCAGATTAGATATTCAGGAAAGAGTCAATATTTAATTCATCCAACAAATATTTGTCAAGCACCTACCTCTAGCACTACTGCTGCAGCACAGCTACCTCTTCAGGTAGGCATTTAGTATTTTAAATTGTTTTTAGAAACCTCATCTCCCTTAACTCCCATAGTGAAGCTCTTCAGTGTCTTGAAGCAGCTTAAAGTCCCATAAAATATAATCACTATCAATACTGGGCCTCAGAGCTCTTGTCCATAAAGTCACTAACTACCATAGTATTTTAGATGGCTTTGATGAATGGACAGCTGATCATGAGCAAAAGATTTATATGCATAAATGCATAATTAGATTCCATTGTACTGTATTCCTTCTTGTTAAAACACAATCTTTTTAGAATGAAAGAAATATGGTAAAACTAGAAAATCTGGCAAGTATGTGAATGATGTACTTGATGTTTACAATATCATCTTTTTTCAAAAAAATGTTTTATATATACAGGGGGAGAGGGAAGGAGGGAGGGAGGGAAGGTGGGAGGGAGGGAAGAAAGGACAGAAGGAGGGAGGGATGGAGGGAGGGAGGGAGGAAGGGAAGAAGGGAGAGAGGGAATCAGAAGCCACGTTTGCTCACAGGCTAAACTGTGAGCTGGTTCTTCCTTGTTCTTTCTAGCATGGGCAGCTCTAAATGTCTGACTGGCCAATACTAATAGCTTTAGAAACCCATAGGCTGGTTTTAATAGCATAAAATAATAGCAACACTGAGTTCAAAGAACCCTCAACACACTAGACATCATTCACTTTCTCTTTATACTTTTAACTTTTGTTTTTCAATGTGGTAGCATCTATATAAGCCTTGATTTCAGTTTATGTTTTACAACAGTTTATCCTGGTATGCCTTCCGAATTCCTCACCTTTCTTCAGTTTCTTGCAAGGAGAACCGAGAGTGGCTCCCGAATAGAGTTTTCACATTATACGGCCTCAACAGGCCTTCAGATACAACAGGGTACTTCATATGCGTGATATTCTTTTTCGCAGTTAAAACTGATCAAATATAGCAGGCGATGGCAATAGAATAAATAACAGTGGTAAATTCTGTTTCTCTGCTATAGTTAATATTCATAGATGTTAAAACCGTCATTCCTTAGTAAGTAGATGGCAGTATCAGGGAGGTAAAGGGAGCCTGCCTTCCCACCCATCATAAGCCTGTAAAACTGGAGCCTGTGATTACCCTGGTGAAGTTGGTAGACTTTAAGCTTCGTTCTGTTAGTAAGTATTTGCCTTTTATAGTCATGACGGCTGGGACTATAGCTCTGAAGCAGAGCTCTCACCTGTCCTGTGTGAGACCATGGGCTCTGTCCAAAGCCCCACAAATAAAAGGAAACATACGTAGGCACAAGGATATAACTAAATTTAGAAGGGGAAAAAACCCTATCTCATGTTGAAATTTTGTATGGATTTAGTTTCCCTTCTAATTACCAAAAACTGACCTTCAAACTGCATTCTGCTATGTGTCTCACCTAAAGTAAGAAAATTATTATGTGCCTTAAGTTTGATTTGTTTTCATGCCATAACTGTTCAGTTCTTCACACCTTTCTGTGGGAATGACTTGTTAACCTTACATCCATCCCAGCTATGCACCTCCTTAGCTATGAACACTGGCAGCTGGACATTTGCCATACATACCCTTTCATAAGAGATCCATTTCAAGGGGGTTGTTTTCTCGTGTAACATAAAACAGAAACGCATTCATTAGCCATTATTAAATCCATTCTTCTTTTCCACCTTATTGAATCAAAAAAGAAAATCAGCTGCTCTTTCTTGTTGGCATGCATCAGCAAAAGTATGCTATTATGATGTATTCTTAACTCATATATCTTCATAAAACAATATAGGTGCGGGTTTAAGGAGAAACTAGGAAATAAATTGGAACCATCTGGACACTGAAGGCAGAGAAGCATTTTGCTAATGGTTGTCATGTCCATGTTACAAAAATAACACCATAAGGAACTGGACAGAAAGAGTCAGAGCCATCATAAACTTTTAAAACAAGACAGTTTGAAGCGCAACAATTGAATAAATAAAGTCAACGATCGGAACTGGACTTAGAAGTAGAGTGTCCCATTTGTTGGGTCAATAACAGTTAAACTAACCTCACAGGTGACCTGCCTGGCACTGGGAATGGAAACTGAATAATTTCAAGGTAGGGGCCTGCCTGCACAAGGATGGAGGAGAGGGGAGGAAGGCCTCCTGCATCCACACCAGCCTAATCAACAGGGATGAACCAGCGTAAACACGTGCATTAGAGATTCAAGGGGGGGAAGTGTGAGAAGGAACGCATGACAGAAGAAAGAAACCCTTAGAAAAGATGTCAAGCTCCTTCTCTTGCGACTGCTAAGTAATGAAGAAGCCATGTTTTAACTCGTCTCAGTAGATGTTGAAGAATTAATATCCAAATTAGAAAATAATTAGAGATCGAGCTTGGCTGTGTCACTCAAAAAATACAAAGACTTCTCCTTCACCCTCCCCCCCCCCCCCCGCCGCACCACCCCACTCCCCTCCTTTTCTTCTCTTTGCCATTTCTCCAAAGAACCACTCAGACAGGATGAATATCTTTTATTAGTTTGTTGAATTGATTACTTTTAATCGTAACTGAGTAGGCATGCTCTAATTTTGCCTGTTTCCTCCTCATGTTGCTCAGCATGGTAGAATGCTTCCTCAAACAGGTACCTCGGTCTCAGAAACATAGCTGTCCGGTTTACCTTGAAGTCCATTGAAAACAGACTCTTCCTTATTGATTTTTGCCTGCTTGGCTGCTGTTTGCTGTCAGTTCGCCCACACAGATGTAAACAGAATGAATCAACTCTTGCTGGCCCTGGGCCTCCTCGAGTCATGTGCAGTAAGCCTCTGATTCCTTTATGTTCAGGCACAGCCAGGGAGACAAGCGTGCTACTGTCTTCTACTGCTGCACAGAGTCACCTCGGGCTATGCTGGAAAATGCTTTTTTCTTATTTTTAGACCTGAATCAGTCTATGCCACTAAATGTATTCTTGTGAATACAGATAGCACTTTGTTGTTGGGCTCATGGGAAGGCAACGGAGTAACCTGTTTGGACGCAGCTGCAGGCCACCTGTAGAGAAAGTCAAATTAGGGAGAGACCCCACTGTTCTTTGCATTAATGCTTTTTGTATTGTTGTTTGACTTTTCCCCCTCTGTCTATGTATCTTATTCAACTAGGGAGATGGGGAGCACATTTTAAGGCCTTCTGTCCCTTTAAGGCATCTAATGATTGAAAGGACTCTGAAGTTTGAAAGGCTGTAAAAACTCCCCAGTTACCAGTGAAGGATGGCAACACACAGAATCTTAAAGCTGTTGAAGCTGAAGTAGTGTTCTTACAGATTTGGGTTATCTGTTGGACTTCCACTCTTCAAATATTCCCACGTACCTGCACCACTTCTTCTTGTAGAGATGTGTCACCTTCGCACTGGAAAAGCAACCATCCATGTCAGCTTTACTACAGCGAAGGAGGAAAAAAGAAAAGAAATTCTGAGTCTAAGAAACAACAAGAACAAAACACCTGGTTTTTTTTTTTTAAATCATTTGCCCACTTGAAGCTTTAAAAAAGAAGCCCATAAATGAAATATTAGCATTAGCCATAAATATTAAAGGAGGGAAATGCACAAATAAGACTTGTTTCTGGAAATCTTGAATTTGGCTGAATATCAAAAGCCATTTCCTGACAATGAGATCCATTAGGCTACAAAATAATCTCTCCAAGTAGTGGCTGCACGGCTTATAAGACAGCGTTTAAGGGTAGGCTGAGGACAACCACAGCCATCAGACTTAGCTGCACAAGATTATTTCAGCGGTGGGGGAGGAGGGGGGTGACTCTTTAAACCTGGTTGTTTCTCTTGTTTCTGTTCCTTTCATTGAAAAAAAAATTTATTTTAGAAGGCAGGGTTGGAAATTTCTATAGCCTCCATCATGGGCTCTTGAAAGCCCGTGGTACCTAGGATGGACCTGCTATGTATAACAACTTGGATATATGTGCTCACTGTGTTCTTCTTCAAATGGGGAAGGCTTATCATCTATCGCAAATCCCTTCTGATGATTCTTTTTTGCCTTACATCTTTAGTGTTTAGGAAGCACCTGTATTATCTCTGTAAGACACCGTGCTGTTGCAAAATGTAAGCTTTTTGTCGCCAAAGTGTAAGCTTTTAATACAAGCAACGTGTCCACTCAGAGAACAGTTCCTGAGAATTCCCTAGCAAGTTCGCCCTGTGGGGGAGGTGCCAGTACTACTCCCCCATTACTTACCTCTTCAATTTGTTTCTTACATGCCCTACTAAACTCCGTACAGTTTGAGTAGAGTGTGTTGCAACTTAGGCAGCTTTCTTTCTATGCAAGGCGGCACATGTTCTGGAAGCGGATCACACTTTCTTCTACATGTTCTATGCTTTACGGCTCTTTCCGGTGACAAAAACTGGCTTTATTCTGCTTTTGTCATTAGATGCTTTCTTGACAGTTTAACATAAATAAATTTACACATGATAATGGAAAGCTGATTTAAACAGCAGCAAGGACGCCACAAGTGACACACACACACACACAAAAAATGAGTATTTTATTCAAAACCTTGGTTTAAACACTGGCCATCCTATTTATAATATTTGTGTAGCTGTTGGCTTGGCCCTTGACTTAGTGCTCTATAAAAGGAAGACGAAACTAAGATGGCCTGTTCCAGATCCATGTGATTATTTAGTAAGATGCTAAATATAAGAAGTGTTTTGTTATTGTGACCCTCTACCTCAGTAAGGTCTATGATTGTACTTTCTGTGACCCTCGACCTCAGTATTTGTATGAATACTGTATATGTATGAATACTCCCTGGCAGTTTTTTCTGTCACCTCCTACCTAAGTATATCCTATTTGTATTTGCTCCAATATGTTTGGTAGTTCAGAAAAATTAATTTCTTAACCCATCTATCTAATCATCTCTTTAACAGCTCAATTTGATCCCTGTGTGCACTAAGCCCATATTGGAGTAACTAAAAATGTAAAGAAAAAGACACTAACAGTTTATGACAATTTCTTTGAACCGCTGCGTGTGAGCTCCTGTTTTTTGGTCAGTTTATCTGCACCCAAACTTATACCCTGTTTTGTAAAGATATTTTCAGTACCAGAAATACCATATGGTTTTGATGGAAGTTAAAACGGTGCATATTTCTTAGAGTCAAGCCTAAAGTTTGGAGCATTCCCAGAAGGCTCTGCCACAAGTGAAAAGCTAAAGGCCCAGCAATCTTGCCTGCCTCAGCTATGAACCCTTCTTCAACCGCCTTGCCTCTCTGCACAAACAGAATCTTGCCCAAATGTGGTGGCTAACTGACATTAAGCAAGTTGCCACACATGAAAATACTAAATAGGTTCAGTTTTGAAATAACCCCACAAAATTATAAGTATATACGTGATTTACGTGTACATAACTACTTCTCAGGGATTCCGCAAGATGACTTTCTTCTGTAATTTTGGTCAGAGTTGCCAAATCATTTTCCTAGACATCAGAAACAATTACCACACATACATTTTACTTGACTGCTCTAATTTGGCAAGAGAGTTAGCTCCAAAATTCTGCTGTCTCAGGTAGCAAAGAATCTGAGAGGACACTTCAAAGACAGATTCACTTGAGAGGCTTACTTGGCAGCCAGCTCCTACTCTGTCCCTGGTGGATTTCTTAATACTTATCTCTGGACTCAGAACCCTTGCCAGAGAAATTTTCCCTCCTAGAGCAAATACCCCTGATAAGTTGAGATCCAGACATGTCTTAGGAGTTTGCAAACATCTATGCATTATCAAAAGCTCTGTGAATTATTTGTCATCTAAATACCAGCTCTCTGGATTCTGTTTCAGATTGCCTTTTCATTTTAATTGCTCCCATTTCCTGTTGTGACCCTTGTGCCTCAGAGAAAAGCAAACATCCCACAAAGGACAGAGAGAGAGAGAGAGAGAGAGAGAGAGAGAGAGAGAGAGAGAGAGAGAGAGAGAGAGCGCATTTATTTTGAACGGCAGAGGTCCTAATTTGGCCAGTAAATTTGCCACGCCGTCTTGGAATGCTGTTCTGCAGTTTCAAAAGTGGTCATACTCAGTTTCTCAGAATTCCCTCTATGCCCTGAGGATGCCACTAGAACAAGGACAGCCTTGTTAACAAGTCGCAATCTCTCAGAAACAAAATAGAATTTGGGTATAAATCATCATTTCAGCTCACAGAACAGTGTCCTCCACCCCGCTGAAGGGCTTCATTTACATCTAAAAAGGGTTACTACTGATCTCCGGCAGAACTCCTAAGTGGAGGAATGCAGCTGCCTTGTGCTTAGTGACTCCAAGGTTAGGGAAGAATGACATCACCAGCTTTAAGCATGTTATCACGCTGACAGAGAGGCACCTTGTGTTCCCTACTGCGGATAGAGCGAGGATTGTGCTCTCTGTCCTGTTTTCTCCGCCTAAAGAATACCTTTCCCCCTCCCTCCTTTCTCAGCAGCTGCAAAATGAAGGGTTGAAAATGTCACTTCAACTAATGATGAATGATGCTTGACCTCTAGATGGGTTGCTCTGTATTTTATGCAATTCTCAATTAATAGGAAAGATCCTAACTCAAAGGACTTGGGCTGTTAGGGGCTGTTTCAAGGATGGATTTGTTAGTAGCTCCGGGGTTTTCTGTTTTGGTTGTTACTTTGTCTTTGTGGCATGGAACGGTAGCAGGGTTTGCTCTATAAGCAAGGTAAAAGACAGAGTCTGCTGATTTTTTTTTAATGTGTGTTCTCCTGTGAGATTAATATCTTTTCTTCCTAGAAACATTGTCAGTAAGCAGAGGCAGTATGAAAAAAAAATTCTCAAAAGGGCAACTGGCCCACATGTCTTTGTTGTTTTTATTTGAATATAATTAATTATGTAAAGCAATAGTTAGTGGAAGATTAACAATTAGTAGAGTCTGTCAAGTAGTCACACGGAAATTACTAACTAATTGAGCGACTGGTCCTCTATTGTGTCAGAAAGCAATGCTGAGTGTCATTCTTTTCATCTTTTTACTTTGTTGTTTTCACAGATCCCTGTTTTTTTCTAAGATGTATGTTTCACAGCAGACTAATAAATAAATAACCCTGGTTGTAATTTCATAACATGCAAAAAGGGGGTTGAAATAAAAAACACCTGTTTTAATTAGCATTATGGTTCGTTCACTTAAAAAAAAAAAAGTGATAATCCTGACGCACTGAGCTGACATTCTACAGCTTTGAATTTCCATCTGCATCTTATATTATGATGTTTCAGGATCGTCATGAGTTAATTATGTTAACTTGGGAAGCACTGCTTGCATTCCAAATGAAAAACTTCAGCTTGAATAGACAGAAAAGCAGATGCTATCTTTCTTGTCAATTGCTTTGTTGTAGGCTGCCTTGCAACTTTTCGTGTATTTCTGGCTCTAAAGGGAAGTGTAAATCTATTTATTTTAAGTTTTATATAAACTACACAATTTCAATATTCTGTTTGGGCTGTATGTGTCTAGTGTATCTTTATATGTGTAGCTTCCCTGCCCCCCAAATTAAGCAATCCACAGTCAAATTATCTTCCCTTTAAATTGTAATTTGTTTTGTTGTGCCTAGACATTATGGAGATTAATGCATAAAGAAACCTAAGAAGAGGACAGCTCCACTGGCTCCACCCTCACTCTCACTTTTCTATCACCTTTTTATTTTTGTACATCAACATTATAAATGGTGCAAAAAGTGTACACAGCATCTGGGCACAACAAAGCATGTTAAGAAAGTAGCAAGCATTCTAAGTAGGAAGTTAAGATTGAGAGCAGCTGGGTTTATGTCAATAATTAGAAAGGAATGCACATCCATGTGTTTCTTTATGGGGTTAAAGATGCTAAGGATTGACTCAAACAAATGATTTATGTCCCCCACCCCTACCTTCTCTGACATGTTCTTCAAGATTCTAAGCCAAGTTAGGCCATTTTGAGGACCTAGAAAACCACTCTTGACTGCTGAACTTCTAGAGGCCAACTGACATCATTTTGCATTGCTTATAGTGTCCCCACTGCTTCCTGACCAGCATCTACTCTCCCCCGTCTGTCCCACTCAAGCTCAATGCCAAGACACGGAGCTGCATGCATTTCAGGAGTCAGGCCTCCTTGTAGACACTCCCTCAACTAGGTCAAAGAGAAGTGTCTACAAGACAGCAAAGAACGAAGGCCAGTGGAAGAATGTCCTCATTGTTGAGGTTTAATTTTCAAGTTGGTCCCATAGGCGATAAATGCATCCATTCATCGAAAAGACCTCGGGGGATTTACAGAAAGCAACTTGAGGTGACATCAGTTACTTTAGGCAGAATTTGAAGAATGGGATATTTTCCTTTAGGCTTTGAGGGTTTAATAGTCTCCCATACAAGTACTCAAGCAAAAATAAAATATGAATCAAGAGGAAGATGACCTGATAGGACAAGACAGGACAGTGTAGAACAAGAAGGGCTGAGAGCCAAGGACTCCTTCTAGGCCAGTTCTTGCTTGGGCACAGCATTGAGTATAGGGGACCATTGTTCAGGTCCTCTGTACTCAGGCTGTGGCTATGAAATTAGGCCCCATAATAATTGAATGGAAGACTTATTCTTTAAAATATAAGGCAAAGGTGTGTTCAATATATAAATGTAATCTGTAAATGATATGTACTGTGCCTTATTGCATATTCAAATTAATGTACGCCTGTTCTGCCACTTAAAAATAGCTCTTCATTAAAAGAACTGTAACCTAGATTTTCAGAAAATTAAAATATTTTATTTTAAAGATCATGTTATGCCTTTAATCAAGATTCACAGTTTAATACTGCTTTCTTTATACACATCTTGAGCTAAAGTAGAAGGTTAAACTCTGATAGTTTTCTCCCCACTTGGCCAACTTGTTTAACAGTTTGATAGCAAACTACTGTTGAAATGCAGTATCAGACTCACTATTGGGCCTATGAAACACCAGTCTACTTATTTCACTCCTCTTAACTTTAGATGTTCTTTTCTAAGACCATAGTCAGTGTCGCTCATGTCCTCACATTGAAGAGCTTGGGTTAGCAGTTCTCAAGCACAAGTGACATAAATCACAGTCCATTGTCATTAAGACAAACATCCCTGTGTGAGAGACAGTCTGTGGCAGGTAGGCAGAATTTACCTAATCAGCCAGCCTGGTTTGTCCAGACTCTGAGCTTTGTAAATACATTATTTACATAAAAAGCCCCCCCCCATCGCTTAATATTTCTTTTATGCCTTACTCTAGGGAAGTTTGTTTATAGCCTTTGTTTTAAAAAAATCATTTTGGAAGGAGAAAATCAACAAAAATGAAATACATATAAAATTCCATTTGGAAGTGTATTACTTTGTAAGCAAATTTTAAATTTAAATTATATTATTTATTTATTTATTGGTTAATAGGCTTACTTTTTTCTTTTTAATTTTTTTGAGATTATAATACAATTAAAACACTTCCTTACCCTCCACACCTTCTCAAATACTCATCTCTGCTTTCTTTCAAATTCATGGCTTCCTTTTTCATTAAATATTTTGCATGCAAATGTACGTGTATGTGTGTGTGTGTGTGTGTGTGTGTGTGTGTGTGTGTGTGTGTGTGTGTTTCAGTCCCCATATTGTTACTTGTATGTATGTTTTCAAGTGCGGACCATTTGGCACTAGACAACCAATTGGTGTCTTCTCTGGGGAGTACCACCATTTCTGCTCCCAGCTTTCCTCAGCTGCCTACAGTCTTCATAAGATGGAAGAAGCCTTGTGGGCTTTTCCCACGTCCATTGGTACAGATCTTGTTCTGTCCATGTTTGAGCATTCATGTTGTAAGCTAATTTTAAAACCTAAAAAAAAAAAAAAGAAAAATAGATTACAATGCTATGTTCTTGTTGCCAGGACATGATGTGAGTGATATCTTCTCTTACTTGCTCTCTATATTTCTCTAACTTTTCCTCCCGACGTGGCTTAGGTAGCTTTACAAACTAGTTTGGAAATGAGACAGATCAGTGTCTAAAAGAACTAGCTCTGATACTTCTTTTGAGAACATGAAGAAGATATTGTCTCTGTACCCTTAAACTCTTCAAATAAAAAAAAATATGTTGTTGGGTTCTATGGACTCTCAGTATATTTGTGTGTGTAAAATACCAGGCACCATGACAGCCCACGATAGATGCTGATGGTGTCCGGTGATCATTGTCCTTGACATCACTCCTGTATTGTCCTTGACACCACTACTGCTCTGCTGTTACAGTTTAGCTTTCGTTTCCCTAAGCATCCTCAAATTCATCTCCCCAAGTTGTATTCTTTGGGCTTTGTACTCAACTCTCCCTATTGCTACTTGCCATCATCAAAAGTGGAGATAAAGTGTAACTGTTATCTCCAAACCAAACTCATTATCCGCAGCACCCTAAGACCTAAAGTCAACAAAATGAAAGTGCTACATAGTTTTCTCCAAGTATCTTGCAGGACTGACAGCACAGAGGCAACCTTCCGGCTACAAAAAAAAAAAAAAAAAAAGAGTTTAACTTGCCATACTCTTCCCTTTACCATACCAGCTTGAAACCAGAAGGCCTCAGCCCTCTGTTCCCCATGATGTCTTCGCTAGGTCACTGTGAATTCCATCCCTTATCTGTCAATGAGTTCTTATATTTCAAGTAGACTGAGTTCTATAATAGACAGCCTGATTAGTGCCATTCCTCCAAAGTTTTGAGATCCCCTACTTCCTTAGAGGACTATATAATGTCACGTTATACTTGCGGCTTTTACTGACCTCCCCATCATGGAGAACAAGCTAAGTCTTCATGATTTTACAACCTGCCAACAGTGGTTCTCTGACTACGGTGTGCATCCAAATTGCCCAGAGGACTGTTCAGCCAGAGCATAAACTATACCATGAGATTTCAGACTCAGTAAAACTGATGAAGAAA
The DNA here is from genome assembly GCF_964271855.1 of Acomys minous. Taxonomy (NCBI): domain Eukaryota; kingdom Metazoa; phylum Chordata; class Mammalia; order Rodentia; family Muridae; genus Acomys; species Acomys minous. The sequence continues at coordinate 81,285,947 of NC_140491.1, forward strand.
TTCATAATTTTTACTTTGTATAACTTCTTATGTGACACATCTTTACTGATCCCAGTCCACACTATCTTTAGTAACGCAGCTCAGTTCATCAAAGGCATATACATCAGGATACATCAGGATAACCTTTGCACAAGAGATGTTTCATCTGTCAGTAGCAAGAAGAATATGAGTGTTGATATAAAAACGATAAAGGGTCCAAGTGATTTAGTCCATGTTGTTTTTCTACAACATAATACTATAGTCCGGGAAATACTAAATGAGCAGAAATGTATTGGTTAAGGATCGTAAAGGCTAGAAGTCCAATACCAATGTGCCAACACCTTGGATGGGCGCTTTTGCATGATCACATGAAATCTAAAAGGGCAAATAGAAAGCAAAATGGAAAACAGGGTGCCCTTTTATAATGGCACTTTGTGAACTAGTTTTATGTCAGCTTTGCACAAGCTAGAATCAGCTAAGAGAAGGAAACCTCAACTGAGAAAAATAAATCCGTAAGATCCAGCCACAGGCCAGCCTGTACGACACTTTCTTTTTCTTTATTTTTTATTTTTTTATTTTTTCATTTTACATCACAATTATAGCCCTCTCCCAGTCTCATTCTCCTCCCCACCTCCCCCCTCCCCTAGTATTCAGGGAGGGGGAGCCCTCCTCCCCTAACATCTGACCTCAGCCTATCAAGGCTTATCAGGGCTGCCTGTATCCTCTTCCTCTGTGGCCTTGGCAAGGCTACCCTGCCAAGGGGAAGTGATCAACAAATGGGCACCAGAGTTTATGTCAGAAGTTGCCCCTACCCCTATATTATGAGACCCACAAAGAGACTGTGCTGCCTACCTACTACATCTGAGCAGGGGGTCTAGGTCCTCACCATGCCTGGTCCTAATAAGTGGTTGATGGGATAGTACCTAGCCATTGTGAGTGGTGCCACTCCTCTGCAGGTGGTTGCAGGATGTATAAGAAAGCAGGTTGGGCAAGACGTGAGGACTAAGGCCAGTAAACAGCACCTGTGGACTCTGCATTGGTTCCTGCCTCCAGGTTCCTGTTCTGTCTGAGTGCCTGTGCTGATTTCCTTTAATGATAAAGAGTGACTTAGAAGTATAAGTAAATAGATAAACTCTTTCCTCCTCCAACTTTGTTTTTGGTCATGGTGTTTCATCACAGCAATAGTAACCCTAACTAAAACAGGCAGTAATACAATACAAAAGTGTGTAGCTCTCCTGGCTTAATGCTGTTTCAAAGAATTCATCTTTTAGAGTATGTTAGAATTACAATTTAATTTAAATATGACTTCCGAAAGATACATATTAAGGCAATAGCAGAGAGGAAGCCAGGTTGCCTGGACTTCACCACTGAATGCCTGACTGAATTAGGACAAGCTGCTTTATCAATGAACCTATGCTTCCCTGTCATATAAATGCATAAAACTTATGTTGATATAAGTGTAAAAAAAAAAGAGAGATTATATTTTTCCTAACTCCTCCCAGATTCTTCTGCCATTCCTCTCAACTTTGTGTCCTTCACTCATTATTTTCTTTTCATAATCCAAAGTCAAATTTGTGCTGCTTATAAGCTCATGTGGGTGGAGCATGACTGACCTACCAGGAGCCAAAATCCTTGAAGAACAGTTCGTATCTTTACTGAATCACTTCACTCTGGCACAATGATGTTTATAGCTTGTGGGTCTAACTCCTTCTCTATATAATAAGGTCATTGGAAAAAGAGATATCATCTTTTTGACTGCTCAGAAGGAGCTCTGGATTCAGCTCTTTATAGAAATCCAGCCTTTAAAAATGTTTTTAATTAAATTGAGATTGAGAAAAGATCGCAAAAGGATCTTAAGTAAGTAAAAATCTTCTAAACAATAAACAAACCATCAATTTATTTTCCCTTCATCATAAAAATGAATAAAATGAGGTCAATCATTAATAATACATTGAAAGTAGGTTTGCTTTTCCCTTTGAATTTTCTAAACTCTATAATTAAAGTGACTTCAAGTTGGAAGATTGCAAGGAAGAAATTAATCTTATTGGTAAGTAAAAGAGCAAATCCCATAGTTGATGGTAGATATGACCTGTTAGCAACAGTTCCACTTTTATACTGTCTTTCATGCAATCAGCATGTGGAGACCAACATAATCCAATTAATTGTAATTCCCCTTTGTAGAGACAGTAAAGTAGCTCATGATACTAAAACACCACTGAAGTCTTATCATTGGTCAGATAATCCAAATGGGTTCTTATTTTCAAACTATCAGCAGGTCTTTATAAACTTCTGGAAAACGAAATATCTCTACCTCCCTGAACTCACATTAAATTCAGTAAAAGTCTCTGAATTTTGGTCCTCTGTGCATGATAGCCACCAGTTTTCTGGACCTCTCCTTTCATATTTAATAGCTTCAGGAATATACCCGTGTGTTCCTCTCTTATAAATTAAAAAATAAATTTCCACAGTTAATATGCACAGTATTGTGTCTCTTCAGTCATGTACTCACACTGTCCCACCCCACATGCAACTGTTTTAATTTCTGATTAAAACATGACTACTTTCAGGTCTTTTCACATTTTATTTTATTTTTGAGATTATAATAGAGTTATATCAACTCCCCTTTCCCATTCCTCTTTTCAAACCCTCCTATATAACCCTCTTTTCTCTCTTTCAAATTCATGGCCTCTTTTTTTCCATTAATTGTTGTTGTTACGTGTTGTTACATATATGCAGGATATATACATATCCTGTTCAGCCTGCACAATGTTACTTACGTGTATGTTTTCCGTTTTCAGGACCTTATTACTCTACCATATTCCCCTCTCTCCCTTTCAATCCACAGTACCTTGAGATGTGGAACCTATCTTTTTGTGTTCTCCAACAAGCCCTGGCTCATTCCATGTGCTGTGGCCTATTTTTGACATGCTACCACTTCTACTTGGATCCATCTGCCTTTCTACCTCTTGTCCTTTCTCCCAGCCCATGCTTGTCCTTCATCCCCCTGATTATATCCTTTGAAACAAATATAATGTAAACTTTCATGTGCAAAATCTCTTCTGGTCACTACCCAGATGAAGGTTGCTCACGATCTTCTATTTTCCCCAGTAGTCTATAAAAAACTACAACACTTATCATGTGTTGCCTGAACTTCTCGTGTATTGTAGTATATATGATGGTAAATACACTATATTTCCTTTCACATTTCTAACCTTCACAGCTAGCTATAGGACTAGCATAAAGTTTGCATTCAAGTATTTGACAGAGGAATGAATACGTGGATGAATGACCTATGAATGTCTTCAGTATTGGTTAAGTACTATGAAAAGTAATCATGGTGAAAAGAACCATGCGTTTTGCTTTTTGAGTATACATGTCTGTTGTTATTGGCATGTTATTATAGTATTAATATCAAACTGGGTTAAATTAAGATTGAGGAAGGTTTGCAAAAAAAAAATATGTATTCCAAACTAATAAAAGGAATGCATCTAGACTCCAGAGATAAGAATGTTAATGAGAACAAATTTCTTTCAGTAATAAAGCTTTAAAGACGTGTCTATAGTTAACACCCTTTGGTTCACAGGTGTAGTTATACTTGTCGAGAATGGTGGAATTCTCATGCTAGGATTAGAAATGTCTTAGTGAAAAGTGAAATAAATCTGTGAAATGAGTCTACTTCATCGGAGTAGACTATGAATGGGTTCACAGTTATAGACAAGAGACCCGGCAATCGGTCACAGATTAGTGTAAGAGAAGAAAAGCTAGAGTTTCTCACAGTTGTGAAAGCCTGTGCTGTCTTGCACTTGACACAAAGTTTTCTCCACCTCCTGTGCTCTCTAGCTTCCTGTGTTCTCTTACACCAGAGTGTGTGCCTGGTGAAGTTAGCTTCCCCCACTCGCTTCAGGCTCTCTGCCATCACTGTGCACGTTGAAATTCGCTTTATCCACTGGCTTCCGCTTCCCACGTCCATGTGTGTGGTGAAGTTAGGTTAAGTATGTCTCTTCTCTTTGAATCAGTCACGTTTGTGCGTGCCAAACCTGTCTGTGCTTTTTACGAAGACATCTTAGCCCCAAGAAGTGCGTTGAGCCCATTGCAAATGATGTTTTTTTTCTGCTAAAATCAAAAATTAAACAAAAAAAAACTGTAGATGACCCTTTTATTTGAGAGTTTACTCAGTTTTTATCACCGTTATCATGATCTTTCTTTAAAAGACACTTATTAAGCAACTAATTGAGCATGGATTTGTACTAATGCAGGGAATATAAAACTAAAAGGGGTAACTTCTTCCACAGAAACAGTACTATATGTGATAAAGTTTTAATAGGAACACTAATAGGAATCAGAAAATTCTAGTGACTTCAAAAGATTATGGAACACTTTTTTAGGCTTCTCAGTCTCCATTTTCTCCAACATTTATTTGTTGCATTTAGTAGGACACCTAGCACTTACTAGGTGTTCATAAATTGCATAATGATTAAGTATGTTAAATTGATTATCTTATTTGATCTATGAAAATTTTATGCATCCATACACACACATACTTACTACAGGTAATGAATGTGAGTTATGGACGAGGATATAACGTTAATTGTTCTTCTAATTCTAACTCTGTCATGGATTTTTAGGTTCTGGTGGTAGATGGATACATTATTCTATAGTTAAAGTGTAAACCTCGTGTGATGTTCTACAGCTTCTTTCTCAAATGACTAAGCTAAGTGTATAGAAGTTCACCGAAACATATAGAGTTTGAGTCTGTTTAATTCTGGTGCGTGTTTTTTAGTTGTTGTTTTTCAAGTTTCTTAATTATTAAGCTTATACCCAAATTTTGAAAAAGAGCGTCTTTTACAGGTATCTCTTCTGGTGTTTAACAAAGTTTTACGTATTATTAATCAACATCTTTATATCTTTCTGTATTTACTTGTTATTGTACATTTTCAACTATTTATTCACAGGTATACTTTATCTGTGGACATCAGAGAGGAATGACAGGAAGCAATGGTTACACACATTCCAGTGATCCACAGGGTTTCCAGCATCACGATGTAATGCAAGTTAGCTCAAAACTACAATAGCAATTTGTCACTGCTTATTAAAATTTAAATAGACACACAAACTTTCACATAGGAATTAATCCTTTAGGTGTTTCCTCTACGCACACGGGTATACCCTGGTACATATAAAAATTACGTTGGTGATTGGATATGTGACTGGTTACATGAGTCATTATATTCCAGTAGATGGATACGTAGGTGAATAAACAGAGACGTTAGTTTTAAATGATCGCTAAGATATATCAAGTGAAATAAATCAACATGCAGAAAAATGTACATTTTTTGGGGGGGTGGTATAAGGTAATATTGCCTGAGGGTAGGAAAGTCTTTAAAAGGAGACCCTGGAATTGATAGTGTAAGTTTTCTCTGTAAGTATAAACTAAATAACTAGGAGAAGACAAGGCAAGGGTGCTGGAGTGTACTCTTGTGTATATTATTAACCAACACTGTTTCCACACATGGCACAACTCAAAGCAAACTAATAAAGTATTTAAATGGCAACATTACACGATTCCTATTTTTAAATTATGTATTTTCCAATACCATGTTATCAAGTGCTTTGACAATCTTAACTAGAGTTTTAGTTTATTTGTGGTAAATTTTTGAAAATGTCCTTGTGAATCACTTGAATGAGTTATGATTTTTTTTAGTTTATAAAAGAGCGACGGAGCAATGTTATACCCCACATCCTTGAAAGTGAGGGTGATCAACAGGTCTCCAAAATTTAGGCAAGCAACCTTACTAAAGGAGAAAAACACTGAAACTTCTCTATGAAAACCAAAACTCACCCTTTAAAGAACCTATTTTATTATTCTGGACATAAAAAATTATGTTGGTGCATAGTTATGATAGCATTATTTTGCCATTTGAAAAAAGAGTGTTGCAATAGCCATGGTATCCTGTCTAATACACAAGATGTTGAAAATATTGTGTCTCACAATATTTTTTGTATCTGTAGAACTCTGATAATCATTGTGATATGAAGTAGAAAATTCACTTAGCTACTCCTAGAAAATAAATACACCGATCAGTGTTATTTAGGCATAATTGTTATTTTCTCTTCATTTGATAATTATCATACATTTTATCTGAAGACAAAATGGTTTGAATACGTCAGTGTGGCAACATCTAAATCCACAAATTTGGCTTACCTCTTCTACTTTATTTGGAGGAATATTTATTTCCAGACTAACTTCTAAATTAGCAAGTTAACTACTAGAACAAATCCCTATTCTGTCCAAAGTCCCCATTTCTCACCCAGCAAATTCCAACAATGTAGTGAGGAGAAGGAAGGAAGCCAGAAGGTATATTAGAGTCTGGAAACATTTGTCACTGGCAAAGTGAATTATATAAATGTCAGTGTTCCGGTACTGAATGATGGGTCTATGCAAGTTTGTTACCTATAGAGCCCTTACTCAACTCATATGAACTTAAGGGTTCTCCTCTGACAAGAGACAACAGCTCAATGTTACATTACATCCCCGTGTGTGCATGTGCAACAGAAAGATTATCTGTGCATAGCCACTTATAGGAACTGACCCCTTAGGCTGATATTAAATAACGTAACGTGAACTGGATAGGACAAATGAGCAAGCCAGCGTGAAGCAAACTTTTAAAATGACTGTTAAATTTTTATCCTACTGATTCCACACCCTTTGGAGGCTGTAATATGTGAAATCATCCATGGAATTCAAGCAAATTTGGAATCTATTTGGAGAAAACAGTCCCGTAAAACGAACCATTGTGTGTAATGATTGTGGAGTACAAAAGGCCTTTGACTGAATGGAAATGAGAGCAGTGTTGAAAGCTCTAAGTAAGAAAGGCATTAAAGATATATACCAAAAAAAAAAAAAACCATCAGAATTTATGACTTAAAGAAAATTTGGTTTATTTTTGGTTGTGTTGCCAGGATCTGTGTAGGACCAGTACTTCCCGGAAACCCAGAGAAGTTTATCTCGATGCCTGGGAAGAGCAGGGTATCAGTCACTGCTTTTTATACAGGGGCATTATGCGCGGAGTTATGGTGACGGGAGGGTGTCTTGTGTTATGCCTCTGTAAGTTAAAAAAAAAAAGAAGAAGCACGAAGCAGTAGCACACTTGTTAAACTTCCCATCTGCGGTGCTTGCTTCCAAGGTTTCATCTGTACCTATTTGCTACATTACTATTACATCCAAGCGAAACCTGATCAGAAACAGGGAGAAACATTCCTATTATCGACTTCCGCCAACACTTGGTGCGGTAGAAGACCACTCAGCCTCCTTCAAAGAGGTGATGTAAAAGAGTTCCCCCTGCACTGTGACATTGTGTGTATGGCTTGGGCATGTCAAACGACTCTCAAAGATATAGATGCAATATAAGAATGTAGAAACAAGTCAACATGGCCTGACAGAGTAGCCCACTGGAAAGTGAGGGACTTTTTCTTTTGTTCTTTGAAGTTTTCTCATCTTAGAAAGAGCATCTATTATCTCCTTCCTTCCTTCTTCTTTCTTACTTTAGAAAGGCCATATGGAATTGGCTCTGTATACTGGGTTGCAGAAGAGCCTATTCTGTGTGACGGCCCAACCATTTCCAAAAGTGGGACTTCCAGCAGTTTTCCTGGGATTTCTTTCATAGATTATGGTGTGTGATAAGTCTTTGAGGTTGGGAGTATAAAATGTCACATCCAAAACTACTTTCTTCATTCTTTCTTTGATAGGTATTATGGGCGTAGATGATTGGCTTGACTTGGTTAATTTTTTTTTTCATGTAATTTAAAGCATTCTTTAGTACTTTAGACTTGGCCTTCAGAAACAGCAGTGTATTTCTGCTCTAGTAAATGTATTTGTGAAAAAGAGGGCTGGGCAAGAAAAATAGCCATTATATTTTATTCTTTGATACCCCAGGATATATCCTATATGTTTACTGTTAGGTTGCGCCAGAACAAGCAAGCAATTTTGAATTGTGGCTTCAAATTATTTCTTAAAAAAATAAATAATCTTCATCTGAAATTATCTAGGCAGCTTTATCTTGTTTTTCACAAGTGTGGCGTAGCCGTTGCTTGAGGATATAACCTAGGAATGTGACATCTTTCAGCGTGCAAAACGTTCGTTTGTTAAATTAGTTAGCTTGGGCTACATTCCGCCTACAGGCTGGGCAGCTTAAACCACAGTAATTTACTTCAAGATGCTTAAAATCTGAACTCTGGACTGAACCAGGCTGTCATCCAAAGTGTCTAAACTTAGTGTTAGCTACCCACTCAGGCATCTCTACATCCAGTGCCCCCCCCCCAACAGTTAGTGGTCTTTTGTTGGAAGGACCCTACTCTTATTGGATTGTCATGGTGTTTGGAGTTCATATGATCTTAGATTATAAATTGCTTTTTAAAAAGACTTATCTCCAAATTGTCATATTATGGAGTACAGGCATAAACCCTTAAATATAAAAATGTTTAGGTTTGGTGATTCAGCCAGTAGCTAGCATCATGTGGTGGTGGGATATTTATTGATTGAGTTTGTCTACTGGTGGTCCAGGTCAGCAGAATGTGATGTAGGGGATAAACATAAGATGTGAACTGTTAGAACTTGGTCAATATTCACTTTAGCAATGTTGTTGAGCACCTGGTAAAGCCCTCTCCTTTGAGGATCATAAGGCAGGCTGCCAGCTGTAGCTTTCTAAATCACATAGCACCGTGACTGGTATCCAGTCTGTGTTCAGCCCCTGTTTGCTTAATAAAAATTAAGTGAACAAACCAATTAACTGGCCAACTGGCCTAGTTTTCTAAGATAATGCCCTCAGTGCAGCCTCTTGTTATAACCAGTGTGTGTGGAAGACAGGGTCTTCTCCTAGGACAGCATAGGAAGGCTCTGCGTCGGCACTGAGTTTGTATCACAAGGTATGAGAATTTTGACCCTGTATCACCCACCAGAAATCAGACTGAACTATCACTTTGAAGAGATAACAGAAAGGTTCAGCTACATCCGTGACTCAACTGACTTCCTTTTGACCTAATCCTTTAAGCACAACAACCTAAATAGAAGCTGTGTATTTATAGACAAGCAGAGCCATTTCGTCCACTCTATTATCTAACCTTTCAGTTTTATTTTGTAGCCAAACACTGTATATAGACTCATCCTCTCTGGCGTCCCTGCCATCTAGGGTGGGACATTCGTGCACTCAGCAGGCCTATGGGCAGTGGTCCTTGGCACTGGGAGCAGATGCCACATCCTCCATGACAAGTTTACAGTGTAATCTGTTCTTACCATTGCACTAATGAAATCAGAACTATTCTTTCCATAACCTGGGTTGTCTTTTCCCCCTTTTCCAATGTGATAGTAAGGTGAAAGTTGGAACAGCTTTTGAAAATGTCATGGAAAACATGAAAAAGTAAAGAGTAAAAAAAAAAAAGAGCATTAGATTGTTAAATATCCAAAAGGTGTCCCTTTACACTTTCGACAATATTCTGTTCTGGATAATTCTAGTTACCCATGGCCACATTTTAACCAACAGTAGATAAAAACAATTTAGCTAAGCTCAGACCTGATAAAGCAACTTACGTTCGTATTTATCTATAGGTGTGTGTGTGTGTGTGTGTGTGTGTGTGTGTGTGTGTGTGTGTGTAACAGGAAATTAGTGATTAAACTCTCAGTGGCTTTTAAATTCTCCTTCTTCTAAGGAGCTACTATTGCGCCTCTATGGTCATCAAGGATCCATCGTTCAAGCCTTTTTTGTAAGAAAAAATGTCTTAAACTGCCTTAAAAAGGACATTTGATTATTTTCTTTTAAGTTTACTTTTTCTATGCAAAAATAATATTTTCCTAAAAATAAATAAAATATACTAAGACTTTCACTAAAAGGCATTTCAGGACACTCTTGTTTGGATAAAACATCTAAGTCTCCTACTGTTTAGATTAATCCACTTTAATCGCATTCATATATTTTGAAGCCAATGACTAAGATGTATTTATAATAGCCTAATTAGAGGGCCAAGAGAATACAGGACATATTTTGAGAATAAGGTTTATGAGATAATATGACTCAGTCAGACTTTTCCCCAGCAGTAGAGTCCAGTGGGTAAAGTTGTTGCTCTGTATGGTAAGCCACATCACACTGAAATAATGTGTCTAAATCAATTACCATGGTTAACAATGTTCACTTGGTGTCTCCACTGTCTTCATCCTTTATGTATTTTGTCTTTTGAGCCTTTGTTTACCTTCCCCATCATGATTGTAGTTTGAATGATTCTTTCTTTATAACTTTGAAATGTTGTATAAGTTTTCCTCATTGATAGTAGCACCTGTCCCTCTGACCATCTTCACATCACAAATAAATTAATAGATATCAAATGTATCAGTGGTGAGTCACGCCTACAAAAGATGCTTCATATAATTTGTTTTCTACTCTATCATATTTCCTGAACACATCATCTCGTAATAATCTATTCCATCTCTACCTGTTTCTCACTGCAGTTTCTTTTTGTGACCAGTTTGTATACCTCAACACATGGGGAATTACTAAGTACTAGAGTTAGCTTATAGGTGAATCGTGATCTCAAGTAAAACATTTAGGGATAAAATGTAAAAAAAAAAAAAAGTCCCCATTCTTGAAGTCAAGTCAATCTACTAGCACTTCACACTACTTTTTGTCTTTTCTGTCAGAGGAAATGACGTACAAGTATAGTGATTTTCAACATAGTAAGGATATATTGGATCTTTATCTCAGTTTCACTACCTGTCACTCATGAAAAAATTCCTTAAGCTACTCCCACACCTTTCATCCTCTCTATAAAATGGATATCATGCCAACAACAACATACACTTCATTATCTTACTGAAGAATTATATTAGGTATAGTTGTAAAATGCACATCATAGTGTCCTGTACAGTTAAATTACATAATTTTTAGCTACAATTTTTGCAGCAAATACTTTGAATACAGTTATGTCTATTTTGTTCTATAAAATGTTTTGATCTTGTCAATAATTAAGAATGGTTTAGTGAGTGCTTTCCATAAGACCCTGATGACCTTAATATTATTATCTAGACCTACGGCAGAAGGGAAATACCAATTCCTACAAGTGGTCCTCTGACCTCCAAACACATGCCACAGTATGTGTTTACCTACACACACACACACACACACACACACACACCACATTAATAATAATAATACTTTTAATAAAAACAAGATATGAACTCTTATTTATATTAAGGAAATTATAGTATCTGCAAACACACATCCACAGATGGGGGCAGGAGGGAGGGAGACAGAGAGAAGGAGAGGTGTGTGCATCATTGGCCACAGGAGGTAAATTTCATAAGCACTGCTTGTCAATGAGTGTCTATAGACTCTTACAGCCTCCGGCCTACATTATAGTCCTATCAACCAGGAAGAGTTTTCATCCCCTAGAAGATACTTGAAAATGTTTGAAAACATTTTCTATAGTCAGCCTTGGGAAACACAACTGTCCTCTAGTGGGTCAAGGCTAGGATTGTTACCTATGCATGCCAAAATGCAAAGACCACCCTCATAAGAAAGATTGTCTTTTCTCATATGGCATGGTGTGCCCCTCTCCAGAAACCCTGCATTCATGGAAAAGGAAAAAGTCCAGTTAGGAAACTCCTACAAATAATGCAAATATGTCTGAGCAATGCCTGTTAACACCAAGAAAGGATAGGCTTATGATCAGTTTTTTTTTTTTTCCTTCAGAATAGACTGATTTATGAGATGGCATATTATTGGGGCATAATTATGTGCTTAAATAAACCACCATGGCCTTGAAAGTTCAACCATGAGATCCTCTGGATTACAAGTGATGTGTTGATTATGAAATGGCAGATATAAAAATTAGCATATTTCAGATGACTAATGTCAACTCTTGCCACGTTGTTTATTTGAGCTACCTGTTGAAGGTTACAAAGTATAATTATTTTTTCTTTCGATAACAGCCGCTACTGATAACCATATTAGGAACTTTTGTATTAGTGACACAAATTAACAACAGTACAGTTTAAGGCTTCTAAAAAGATATAATCAAGTGGCGCTCATCAACTGACATAATTCCATTTTTGTATACCAAAACTTCTTCTTTTCACATTTACTAAAATTTACATACACACACATACACACACACACACACACACACACACATATATATGTTTACATATACATATATATATATATATATATATGAAATTGACTAACATTAATGGCATTTTCCTCCAGTTGAGTAGTTATTTTGTTGGCTTTCTGCTCAATATGAAACCATCCCTTTTGATCTGCACATTTTCCTTTGGCAGTCTCTAGTCTACCCACCACAATGCCATTTACTTTTCTAATAAAGTTTGGGCGTTGTACGCTTGTGTTTGCCTGCATGTGTGTGTATGTTTAGGTTTCCACTTAAGTTCGGTGCCAATGCTACAGTACTGATACATTTTCTAAATGTGTTTTAAGCAGTAAGTTGTACAACATTTTTAGAACATGTGTTAAACTATTTCTCTAAGAATGAAGCTCTTAACAAAACATAAGCACTCTGCATGAGATCTTAGCAGCAAAGTGCTTAAAAGATAAAGTAAGAATTGGTACCATGGGAAGAACACCAGCTGTAGAGCGCACAGGTCCATTATGAGGAGTATGGTAGTGGGTAGGGAGAAAATGATTTAATCAGGAGTAAAACCAATTTTATTATAAGGGCACGCAGGGGGTGTGGCACCATAGTGAGAGGGACATTTCAAAATATCTGACAGATTTCAACAATGTGAAAACCCTGTGCTTTAAAGTGACAGTAAACCCCATCAGGTCTCCCTTTTTGAAGCTATTGTTAACAGTTGACTGTTTAAAGCTGGCCTGCTAAGATGCTGTCGGCCTGTTTCAATAGTGTGCAGCCAAATAAAAGACTAATTGTTGAAATACAATCAATCAAAATGATTGCGGGGCAGAGAGAAGGTCTCCTCTGCTGATTTTGTTGTGAGTCGTGTTAGTGTGTTATGACTGAGGCTGGGATGGAGACTGAAAGGAAGAGAGAAAAGAGCCCCTCTGACATCATGAGGTCCACCTCATCTCCCATGCCCCAAACATACCACTGAGCGGGAGCATCACTTGCAAGCCCTGAAAATAATGGTCCATTAGAAAAAAAGATCTGATAGTGTCGTGAGCTAATATTTTTAAAAGGATGTGAACACTATTAGCAAAACAGCTCCTATAGAGAATCCGTACAGTGACACTTCTCAGTTTTTCTTACATTGTGTGTGTGTGTGTGTGTGTGTGTGTGTGTGTGTGTGTGTGTGTGTGTGTGCGCACGCGCGCAAAATGCTGCTTGGCATTCATAGACCTCACATGGTAGGGGCGTGTGAGTGTGAGCTCAGACATTATCAAAATAGAGGGGGGAAATTCCAGTTAACCAAATACCTGTAAGTCCTTACCAGGATTCTCGCATTTGCAGTTAACTCCATATTGCAACTCAGAAGCTTGTGTTTCTTTAAGCCCCAAACCAAAACTTGTTTCTACGGAGCATATCCTATAGATGAGCAGAAATGCCATAGCACCTTGTTTCCTCTTACTTATATGTAAAGGTGCCGCTACTAGACAACACTCATTCTCTCCGTGTCTGTGAATGATCCCAGATTTTCCTCCCGTGAGTCAAAGGACGACACTAATCGCCCGTCATACTCCCCTGCCACAGAGCATTCGCGTTGGCATCTAAGTTCTCCAGTGTGCCACCGTGGCAACTCACTCAGCCTTCCCAAGCAAATATTTTTGTTATTTCAGAAGAGTTGGTTAGCATTTGTGGTTTGTCGTCGGTGTGTTATCATTTGGCAGCTCTGCATAGCCTGGGTAGGCCAACAGGGGTCTGTCTAATATTGTTGCTGGGTACGATTTTCTCACCAAGATGAGAACTAGAGAAAAAAACATTTCTGAACCAGTAAGAAGGAGTTAATATCCTTTCTCCCCCTATTCTATTCCTTGCTGACTTTACATTCAGGGGGGGAAAAAAAGAAGAAGAAGAGGAAGAAAGAAAAAGAAAAACGTGTTAGCCATTATTCCCTTGTACATAGCAAGGCTAACACATGTAAAGCAATAACTCGTTTTCTATTGCCATGTTTAGCATATGTCTCCTGTTGGCTCAGCAAGGCCTTCAGGCAGGTCCCTTGAGCCAGCCATCGCTGGCAACTCTTAGCCCCTCGGCCTCAAAACCAAATAGCTTTGAATCATGTTGAGCTGTGATGCTAATTTTCATACCGATGCATTATGGGAATGAGCGTATCTGACATACTGTGTCAGTGGTACTGTCTCTTTGTGTCCCTTGTCCTTTTTTTTTTTTTTTTTTTTTTTTTTTGTGAGCTGCATTCCTACAGATGGTATTCCATTGAAAATGTTCCCTTCCTACAGAAAACGGGAAGAAGAAAAAAAAAATCCATGCGCAGCACCAAACCTCTAGGTGCAGAAGGCTGTTAACGGTTGCTGATGATAGTAGGCAAACATTAACATAATAATTAGTGTCTTGTAATTGTTTCATTAAAACCAGTTGTTCCATTTCTCCTCGTGTTTTCCCAGAAGAGAAGCTCAATTTGGATGACAGCCAGTGGGAGGACATCCACGTCGTCACCGGAGCACTGAAGATGTTTTTCCGGGAGCTGTCTGAACCACTCTTCCCTTACAGTTTCTTTGAGCGGTTTGTGGAGGCGATCAGTAAGTACACCCCAGAAAGGAGCCGGGCGTGGTGAATAATGAGATCAATACTGATCATGACCACAGAGAACAGCATATGTGCCCCACGTTCGTATCTGTATCCTTAGGTTTTGTCATGTGGGTGGCTTGTTTTATTCCTCACCCTGCAATATTATCTGAGCTTCAAAACCAAAATTATTCAAACCAAAAAAAAAAAAAAAAAGATAGAAATCTATTTAAGGCCACCAAATTTAAGCTTTCTCAAATGAAAATAGCTTCTCCTGCAATCTGCTTTATAGGGTCATCGCTTGTCCTCCCAGCCCCTGCCTTTATATTTTCAGAATTGCACTGTTTGCAGACAAAGAGATCTTGCAAAGGAACCCAACTATATTAAATATTGTGTTTCATTAAATATGTGTTAAAGCATCAGCTGAAATACCATCTTCTCTTGGCTCCCTCATTTGTTCCCTCACCAATACCAGTAACTGTCTACAGTTGGCTTCTGAGTTGTGTGTAAGGCTAAATGACAGCAAGTTTCTTTTAGTGGGTACATTCAGCATGAGTGTCATTGCTCCATGAAGCTTCTTTTTCTGATGTATTATTTTCTCATTTACAAAAGGGACAATCTCAAGTCAAATAGAACGAATGAATGAATGAATGAATGAGCAAAATCTTTTACTGTAAGAATACTTTTCTGTAGAACCACAGGAAAATAAACACTTGAACATCACTAAATTTAATATCATAGGGTACATTTACTTTAATTGTGACAGCTTGGAAAACGTCTCCTGGCAAGCAGGCTGATATTAGAAGGAAAGAGAAAGAAAGAAGAAAGAAAGGTAAAATTAAAAAGCTTGCAAGCCTGGCAGGAGCTTAATTAAAGTCCCAACAAGAAAAATCTCCCAGGAAAAATGTTCTACTTAGGAGGTCTGATCTTGGATGCTGTGTGTGAAGGGTTCCCAGTAGTAGGAGTGAGGACTTGGGGGGCCAAGTGCTGGAGAACAGCTTTTCAATATGCCCTCTTATTCTGTTTTTCATTGGGGGGAAAATCCCTCACACTCTTTTAAAGCATTGTGAAACGAAACCAAGAGGATGAAGACAAGGGTTTCTCTCCCAGCCTCTCTCTCAGCCTGCTCACAGTTTCGGATTGTCTTGCTCTCGTCTGCCTGTTGTTTGAAGTAGAGAGAAAGTACTCTTGGTTGAGTTCCAGGAGAGCATGGAGTTCTTACCCTTTCTGGAGAGCAATGATTTATAGTTCTCAGGTTCTCTAACCTACAACTTAAAAGGAAAAAAAAAACAAAACAAAACAAAGAAGAAAAGCAGGTAAACAAGCAACCCCATCAGGGCCAGTCTATGTTCCATCTCAGGTCACACATGCGCCGCCGGGAGAGCAGCACCCTGGGAGGGAATGCGAAAGACTTGTCTGCAGATTCCTGCCTTAGTTGTGTATATTTAGCAATGCGTATGCCACGTTGTGTTCTCCATACTTTTAGGTGACAGCCATCTCATCTGGAAGCCTGCTTGCATATCTGCTGAGCAGGGAAGAGTTTTATACGATACCCATCAGTTAAGCTTCCTACCTTCCTTTAGTTCATATGACCCAAAGATATTAGCAAGCCATTCCCACAGGCTAAGCATATGGAAAGCAGATGCTCAGGGCTCATATGAGTATGTGTCCCTTGAATCCCCACAAGAAATATGATGATTTCTAAGATATTTTAGACTTAAACCCAAATTGGACATAGTTTTAGCGATATAGGCACGATTAGAACCAAACAGCAAAAATGAGGCAGGCAGCAAGCTCTTCGGGGTGGCTGTAGAGAGAGCTTCTGCAAAGTTATAAAATAGGTAATGGTCCAAATGAAGAAGAACATGTTTAATAAAGCCCTTTTAAAAATTCAGGATGTTGTACGCATGCTGGCAGTAGCTCTCCAGGTGATCTGTGTTGAGCAAGCAATCTGAAAATGAAGGGATGGAATATGCCCTATTAAAATTCATATATTGATACCCCTGGGTATTGGTACTGAGAGGTGGGGCCTTTAGAAGGTGATGGAGGCAAGAGGCAGAGCACTGCTGATAATGGTAACACTGTTATAAAAGAAGCCCTAGGGGCAGGGAGGTAGCTGAGAAGGTAAAGTTGCTTGCTACTTGATCCCTGGAACCCATATGGTGGACGCAGAGAACTGACTGCCACAAGTTGTGGTCTGACTTTCATATATATACCATGGCACACTCATGAATAATTAAATAGATGATAGATAGGTAGATAGATAGATAGATAGATAGATGTAAAAACCATGATGCACTTTTTAAGGGAAGCGAAATTAAAACAAGACCTAGAGAGATGCCTTACCTCTTCTAATCTATGTGAGGGCACAGCGAAACATCGCTGTCAAGTGAAGTAGAAACAGGTCCTTCAGCACACAATGTTACTGACTTGGTCTTGAATTTCTTAGCTATTACAATTGTGCTGTACCCATTATAGGTATACAGTTTATGGTATTTTTATCGATGGACAATTAGAATAAGGTTCATACCAGTCTTGCCTTACCTAATCAAGAATACCAGAATATCACTCTGTGATGTTCGAAATGTGGAAATAAGGAAGGCGTAGGGTAAAATGGTTGTGAATATGTTTTAATGCTACAGAAACCAAGACATACCAACTATGTACACGCAGTTTAGGTATAAACTTTATTTTTACTTTTCCTGTGCTGGATGTAGAACACAGGGTCTCTACCATGCTAAGTAACTGCTCTGACATTGAGCAATACCCCTAATCCCCTAATCCTGTGTGTGAAACTCTGGGGAAGCTCTAGACTGTGATTCTAATTTATTTTATTTTATTTTATTTGTTTGTTTGCTCGCTTTATATCTCGATAACAGCACCCTCCCTCCTCTCCTCCCAGACCCATCTTTCCTCCCTCTTCCCCCTCCCCTCTATTCCTCAGAAAAGGGGAGCACCCACCAACCACCCACTAATTTAAATATCATTCAGGGATGAGGAAGCAATCACTTTGATATGCAGTCCTGGGAGAAGTCACACACGAGGGGGTGCTTTTATTACACCTAACATTATTAAGCTTTTAAAAAAACTTGCAAAGTTATGTGGACACTCATACTCAGGCACAGATGCGTCTTGGATTTCATCACAGCCTGCACTGCAACACCTTGTAAAGCTGTAATAATTTCAACGACAAATCTACCAAAGCCATGCACAGTTGACTCTTTCCAAAAAGAGGCAAAGCAGTTCAGGAAATCCATGACCTATGCCGTCTGTGCCCCGCGTCACTCACAGATCCTTGCTCTGCTCCCTCTGTGCTCTGCACCATCCTAGGGTTGGCCCTGAGCGGAGCGATTTCGCAGGTATCCTTGGCAGCTAGCAGTGGCGGCAGAGAGTGGACAACCACTGACTGGCAGGGATAGCATGGAGAGGAGTGTGTTCGTTACTACTCTCACTTCTGTGGCCAAATGTCTCTCAGAGGACACTTAAGAGAATAAAGGATAGAAGGTCTCGTGCATCATGGTGGAGCAGGCATTGCATAGTGTATTGCGATGGGAGGGCATAGCTGGGGTTGGTTGTCTGTCTGGTACAAACCAGTAAACAGAGAGACCTGGGCCTGAAATCAAAGTGGATATAACCTCCAAGGCCCATTCCCAGTTTCTCATTCCCTTGAGATAGGCACTACTTGCTAAAAGTTCCACAACCTCCCAAAATGTGCCTGCAGTTGGATACCCCGTATTCAAGCTCATGTCACTGTGAAGGACATTTTACATCCAAACCCTCCCCCTTTGCTGTTACCTACCTAACTGCCTGGCGGGGGGGGGGGGGGGGCAGAGTTCAGCATGAAGCTTTGGGAGACAGGATCACTCTGGTCCCAGCTTCCATCTTGTGATTCAGACCCTCCTGTCTTTGCCCTCCCAGATGGAAGGGCTAATGGCTTCCTGGAAGGATTAATTTCTGATTTTTCTCACTCCTTCTTTAGCTCTTTCATCTTTTGGATAATCAGTTCCTTGCATCAAATTAATTGTGTGTTAGTGGAAATGCTTAAAATGGCGTCTGCTGTTTGGTTAGGCATGAACAACACACCATTCCCATCAATGCCACAGCCCATGTTATCTCGTAACATTATTTCCATTTTCTCTTTCGCTACTACTAAATCCAGTTTCTGAAGGCTTAACGTTTTTATTTGGCCCCTAGCTGAGAGATGTGTTTTCATGGAAAAGTCCCAAAGCGAATAGGCCAAATGGAATTTTACATCCTAATGGAATGCTTTGCAAAGAAAAAAGAATGTCATTTGTAGTGGAAACACTTGACCTGACTGCTTGCACTATTTGAATTATTTTATTTCTCATTAAATGTTTTAAATTCATCATTGCATATTCCAGGAAGAGTGAACAGAAAACACTTATATTTTTTAAAGAATTTCATTTTGACCAATTTAATATAATTTCTTTTTGCAAGGACCTGCAAGTGCTATGGTGATCCCCTGTCTGATACACTGGGCAACAAAAGCCCTGAATTGGGTTTTATATTTCAGAATCCAAGAGTCCCAACTATCGATATGAAATTCTGTGTCTGAGGTCAGTATAATTGAATTAGCAGCACATTTTCCCCCCATGGGGATTTAACCCACTATCAGCAAAGACTTGACTTCCTGGAAATAGTTTGTGCTGAAGGCACTATGAGTCCTGTAAAGTGAACTTGTGAGACAAGTGATAGCACAGAACTCTAGAGTAAGTGGTGCAATCTTGTGTCAGGGGCTGGAGGGCATTCTGGCTCTTTCCAGTAGCTGTAAATCCTGGGAAACACACTGTTTATCATCTCTCCCATCTTTTAATTCTTATAAATACAGATCCAAAGGGAAAAAAGACAATATGTATTCTTTTTGTATTAGTGTCTGTATTTTTGTAGCAATCTGGCAAAAGTAAATGAGAAGAGATAAAGCAGTTGGCATTTCTGGTGTGGTCTCTAGTAACGCTCTGATAACATTGATGCTGCTAGTGACAAAGTAGAAAAATCATATGCAAAATAATTTCAAGCTCATAAAGGTTCTATGAAATCTAAATAAAATAACATTTTTTTTCTTACAGCATGGGTATTAGGTGCTCAATAAGTGATTTTAAAAGAAGCTAAGTATTAGAGGCACTCTGAGGTCGCTTAGCTCAAAAATTCAACTTAGCATCAAACTCCAAACTCAAAAACCTGTGTACTAGCTACTTTTTCCACAATGGTTTGAAGGAAAACAAACATATATTTATTATGTGAGCCTTTTCAAAAAAGCATTCTTTATACTATTAGTTTCTTCTTCTTTTTAAAAGTAGTTTTTGAGCTGTCTGGGTGTGGCAGTGCAGGTGCCTGGCTTTGCTGCAAGGACTAGGGAGACAGAGCTTGAAGCCATCCTGGACTCCATAGTGAGTTCCAGGCCAGTAAGGGCAGCAAAGGAGGCCCTGTCTCAAATAGGAAGTGCATTTAGAATTAAGTGTGAGGTCAGAAATTTGAGTATTGAAATTTTAAGTTAGATATAAAAAAATAGAACTTTCCAAAAATAAGCAATGCTTCCATATTTATTATGTGGCAGTGAAAGTACCAATATTTTAAATATCATCTTCCCTGGGAATATTTTTAAACTTCCACTCACTTATTTCTACAATCAATTTCAGGCCCATCCTTCTTTAGAATTCTTTAGACACATAAAAAGTCATTTTCTTATTTCATGTTAGTACTATCTCAAGTTTAATTTGATTAGCATTCTCTTTTCTAAGTTTTTATTTGTATAGTAGTCTAATACACACACACACACACACACACACACACACACACACACACACACACACATACACACAAATCCAAAAAACCTAAAGAATTATTTATTCTGGGAAAAATGTTCAGCTACCACCAGAGCCTCGCTCATGAGAAGAATCCTTATCCCTGTCACTCGTTTTGTTGTTGTTTCGTCTTTAATAACTTTTAGTGGTTACTTTCTTAGTTCTTTGTGATATTTCAATTTTATCAATCAGTGATAATATCTTTTATTGTGTAATATGAAAAGTTAGCTTATTGCATGTTACTCTCATTATATTCAGGTTTAAGTCATATGCTTAAACATATGTATTGTTTCACTAGCCCTGAGCACTATCTGATAGCTGCCCTTTATAAAGTCAGCACATCCTTCCTTATCTCGTCTTTCACAGGAACAGTTGTCCATTGGCCTCTTTAAATTTGCTATACTGTAATAAAGCACAGTGACTTGTCTCACTAGGAAAGTAGTATGCAATATTTACACTACCACTACAGTGCAAGAAGCATTGCTGGGGCCTTTCACTGTGGTTATGCAAACATGTCGTCTTTGGCATTTGCTCTCACAGCTCATTCACTCCTCAAAGAAAATTGTTTGGTTGATGAAATATAACACACACTGTTATTCTTCAAAATTGCTTAAATTATGGACCATATTTTACTCCCCTTGTAGTTGGATAATGGTTTTCTTAGGTAGATATTTTTTTTCTTGGAGTTTGTAATTACTTTTCTTTTTCACTGTTCTCTCTTTTCAATGCCTACCAGCCTTCCTTTCTTCCTTCATTTCTTTTTCCTTCCCTCCTTCCCCCTTTCTTCCTTCCATTTTTTCTTGTGCATGTGTGGGTGCTGTCGCACATGGCGCAAGTGGAGAGGTCAGAGGACAACCTCTAGTGCCCTTTCTCAGGTAAGTCCACCCTTTGTTTGAAACAGGGTCTCTCCTTGGGCATAGAATTTTATCTTGGAAAGCCGGGTGGTGGTGGCGCATGCCCTTAAACCCAGCACTCGGGAGGCAGAGGCAGGCAAATCGCTCTGAGTTCGAGGTCAGCCTGGTTAACAGAGTGAGTCCAGGACAGCCAAGGCTACAGAGAGAAACCCTGTTTTGGGGGGTAGGGGGAAGGAGAAGAATTTTACCTTGTAAGTTTACAAACTTCCAGGCCTGACTTATCCCCACTTATCATCTCGCAGTCTCCAGGATTACAGATATACTAGCCTGCCTGGGCTCTTTTCATGATTCTCGGAATCAAAACACCGTTCTATATATTTGTAAAGGAAGCACTTTATTCACCAAGTCATTTTCCCAGTTCTTTTATGTGTTTCTAAAGCTATGTCATGTAGTCTCTTTTTCCCTTGTATAAAGAGCCTCTTGTCATTCATGCCGGAATGAGTCTACTGCTTTCTGCATTATACAAGGACTGGTTTCTTGAAATAGTATTCCAAACACAGAAGCTTAAGATTACATAACTATATCATCTGAAGTCCCAACAGGACAAAAGTCTAACATAGGTCCTGCTCGACTAAAACCAAAGTGTTGGGAATGCTACATTCCTTTCTGAAGATCCTAAGAGAAATCTACCTCTATGCCTTCTCCAGCTTCAAGAGGCCATTTTGAGGATAGCGGCCCTTCCTCTGCCTTTCCGTTTAAGGATGGCCAATGAAGTCTTCTCAGCACAACACACTGGCACCTTCTCACTAGGCCCCATCACATGCCTCTGCTTCCATCTTCTACTTCTGAGGATGCCCATGAATAGATGGGGCTCATGTGGATAATTCTTAATCATATCTCTACAAAGTGTCTTCGGCTATGTTAGATAGTGTATACAAAGGCCCCCAAAATTAAAAACTAGATAGAGTTGACTGCTCACCTTTTTCCATCTAGACTAATATATTTTCCCTCTCTTAGTTTTTAAAGGTTAACTCCCTCTATACATTTAAAAGTTGCATATGCTAATATTAACTTGTTAATCCATACACTTTATTGGCCTTCTCACAAGTCAAAGCAATCATAAAAATTTAGATAGAAGTAAAATTACATAATTGTCAGTAAAGGAGAGGGCTCACCTCGTGCATTTATAGTATATAGGATATACTACTTATGCTTGTGAGGTCGGGCTTGGGCAAACCGCACTCACAGACTGATCATTCCATCTGGTGCTCACCTTCATTTCAGCTCCTTCACACTCACATGATGACTTATGAGCTTTTGGTAATGAATTTGATGGAGTTTTCCCTTATCAAAGCTGTCATTTACATGTAAAATTAGTAACTCCATTCCCCCCCCCTCTTGACCAATGTCTCCTGCATTTGCCATCATAAAAATGAAATCAATGCTAACCTCTTAATTAAGTAACCCTCATGCTGCCGAGCATGGGGTCCTTTTTGAAATTCTTATATATGGGAAGATAAGGAATGAGTCATCCTGTGCAACTAAATAATACTTTGGTTACATAAACAAATACCAACAGCAATAAGCAAACATAAAGTTCTGTGCCATTCCTTTGGTCTCCATTTTCAGCTTCTCTAAGTAAATGTTATGCACATACATATAAGGTATATAAGTATTCATTTTATTATGTCATTTGATATATTATTTTATTTCGTATATGAATGCATACATATGTGTGTATATGTATATTTATGTGTCACTTAACAGTTAGGCAGTCCAGCAATAAAATGGCATAGAAATGATGCTACATAACAGTCCGGGCTTCAACTTAAAAGCAACATTCATGTGAGCGTTCCACAACAGTGTGCCTTCATGCCTTTTGTAAACATTAATTACTTCAATTACAATAAACTATCAGAAAATCAGAAACAGCCACCATAGGATTGAATAGTTATAATTCAGCCAGTCAGACACCAGAGGTAGAGTGTTCCCATGTGTATTCCTTAAACACAACTCATACATATACCTGTGTCTATGTCACTACAACCATCCTCAGATAAAAATGATTTAAAGACGTTATCCTATGGCCAAAAGTACCCATTACATGTTCCCAAGGCTTTGCCATGGAAGGTCCCCATGTCATTCTGCTGATGAAGAGTATTTTGAATAGGTAATCGGGGAGAAAAACCAGTCAAATATATTTGCAAATAGTCTCTTTTCTTGGCTTTATCTTGCCCTTTGGTCAAGCTATTTCTAAAGCATCATCAACTTTGTGATTACATTGCTTGGGAGAAAAGAAGCAGAGCTTGGAGAGCAGTTGGCTAAAGTTGTGGCTAGACATGAATATATGATATATATGATGTAACAAAATGCTTTAAAACCAGAGAAAGTAAAAGAAGGCTCTAAAGGTTCACTGTAAAGAAATCAAAGACATAAAAAAATGATATAGTATAAAACTATCCTTGATCAATGGACTTTCAAGAAAGTTTCAAATTGAGTAAAAATAAATTTTACAGATGCCTCTAAAACCTCCACTGAAAGGAAATATTCTTGCAGGCTTCAGGGTCTCTCTGTCTGTCTGTCTGTCTCTGTCTCTGCTTCTATCTCTGTCTCTGTCTCTGTCTGTCTGTCTGTCTGTCTGTCTGTCTTTCTCTCTCTCACTTTGTGTGTGTGTGTGTGTGTGTGTGTGTGTGTGTGTGTGTGTGTGTGTGTGTGCATGCGCACGCGCATGCTGCTACTCTTGTATGTAAGCACAATGGAAATTTTATAGCTGATGCCTAGACTGTCTCTTAACTCATTCTAATTATATTCATAATTAAATTGTAAAAATTATAGTTGACTAGAGCCCAATGGCTTGTACAGGTGTCTCTTTGTAGGAATGGTTTAGCACTAGATAATAAACAACTGGACTTCAATCTACTTAATTTGGCTTAATGAAAGTCCTTTATAAGTAAAACTAGAAGGTGATTCAGAATTCAGTTCAGGCCTTGACTGTGAAATTAATTGAGTAATAAGACATCAACTCCATTAGAAAGTGTAGTGCTAGTCTTTTGCTTTTCCTTAAAACCTTTATTTATTTGTACTCTTCCATGTCCTTGAGGTCACTGTTTCAAAGCAATAATTGTTTCAAGCTGAGCAATCAGCCAAGCAGCCTTCGTGAGTCAGTTTCCCAGCCCCCCCCCCCCACCCTCCGCCTTTCCTGCGTAGACATGCTACCAAACTGCACGACACGGCACAGCATTCCTTCTTAGTACCCAGTGGAAAACAGTTAACTTGACCAATTCCTCTAATGACGGATTTGGGTGGCTGGTTTTCACTGCCTCAATAGACCAGGATGAAATTGCTGTGGCCTTTTGTTCCATCCTGCTTCGTTTCATATGCTTCAGTTCACCCTGAGTTACGGTCACCACCACAGACCTTCCACAGCATCTTCCATCCACCACCACCACCTCTGAGTGTGGCCTCATTCCCAGGAGAACATCCTCTCTTACTTGCCCAGGAACTTTTTGTCAACCTACCCATTATAAAAATAGACAAATTACTGTAAGGGTCCTCATTTCGTTTTGAGAGAAAGCTAGAATCTGCCTCAGAGATTCAAAGCCCTTTAGGAGCTGGTGATGCATAGCTCTCTCACTTCGCTTTTCTGCCTCCCCCATCAAACCCTTTGAGCCAATGCTTTCCTTCAAATACTCAAGGCACGTTGAGCTTGGCTCATCATATGCTGAACCTCACTTTCCCATATTGCTGCTCAACTTCTAATGCTTCAACCACATCACACGTGGTACTACCATTCAATTTCTAACTCTAAACCTTGATCAAAATCTTAGTTCTCCAGGCCTCTATTTTTTCATTATAAAAATTGATGAAAAAATGATTTTTCTCTACAGCGATTTTCAAATAATTTTAGTGAAATGCTAATTACATTAACTTACTTTTTACAGTTTCTGGCACATGGTGTTCAGTAAGTATTAGCTAATATTATTATGTCAACCTATAATCAGACTACTCTTTAGATAGTCTGATCTCAGAAGAACGTCCTGCTTATACTTGCTCATCTCTCTTCTGGTCCAACTATAGCAAGTGATGCACGCGACTGTCTCTATCCTACTTTAATATTTTGTTTCTAGAATTCACACAGTGTAAGACATGTCTAAGATAATATTATATTTTCTTCTTCATAACCCAGTGAATTCCAGTTTCTTTATCCCATCACATTTTTTTCTGAAGAATACCCTACAGGTAATCAAAAAGTGTGTCCTTTAACCCAAGAGCTCACATCCCTTTCATAACCTGAAGTCTACCTACCCCAGTTTCTCCTAATTGATTCGGTCTTGTTTCTGTTATACATTAGGAAGCCCATGGTATACACTATGGCACCAAGTAACAACTCTCAAGTAATTCATCTCCAAGTTAGGAAACTATGTGCTTTCCTGGTGTGTGTCTGTGTGTTGTTGTTGTTATATGCACCTGTTGGTATGGCTGTGTACACTTTTTTGTGGTTGTGTGTGCAAATGGAGACCAGAAATCACTGTCAATTGTCTTTGTCTATTGCCCTCCACTTTGTTTCCTGAGACAGAGTCTCTCATTGAACCTAGAGTTCCCTTTCCTGCTGAGATCGGAGGTTATAGGTACGTGTTACCATGATAGGCTGGTATTGTGCTTTTGTTGGTGTTGTTTTGGTTTTGTGGATGTCATAAACTCTCTGGTAAGTAGAAAAGTGAGTGAAGGCTTTCGTGGGACATGCCCCTTGGGCTAATATGCAGATATAAGTGAGTATATACCATTTGAGTCTTTCTGCTTCTGGGTTAACTCACTCATTATGATCATTTCTAGCTCAATCCATTTATCCACAAATTTCGGGAATTCCTTGTTTTTAATAGCTGAGTAGTATTCCATAGTGTATATGTACTACAGTTTCTTTATCCATTCTTCTACTGGTGGACACTTCGGCTGTTTCCAGGTTCTGGCTATTATGAATAAGGCTTCTATGAACATGGTTGAGCAAATTTTCTTGTTGTGTGCTGGAGCATCTTCTGAGTATATTCCAAGGAGTGGAATAGCTGGGTCTTGAGGAAGCCCTATTCCCATTTTTCTGAGATAGCACCAGATAGATTTCCAAAGTGGCTGTACTAATTTGCATTCCCACCAGCAATGAAGGAGTGTTCCTCTCTCCCCACATCCTCACCAGCATGTGGTGTCGCTTGAATTTTTTATCTTAGCCATTCTGATGGGTGTAAGATGGAATCTCAGAGTTGTTTTGATTTGCATTTCCCTGATGATTAAGGAGAATGGCAAAGTAGAAGGATCCAGAGGGTCCTAGAAACCTACAAGTAGAACATTATGATAGGCAGATTTGGGCCCAGGGGTCCCGCTCAAACTAAGGCACCAGCCAAGGACAATACAGGCGGTAAACCTTAAACCCCTACCCAGATCTAGCCAATGGACAGAACATTCTCCACAGTTGAGTGGAGAGTGGGATATTACTTTCTCACATACTCTGATGCCTCACCTTTGACCATGTCCCCTGGAGGGGGAGACCTGGTGGCACTCAGAGGAAGGACAGCAGGTTACCAAGAAGAGACTTGATACCCTATGAGCATATACAGGGGGAGGTAATCCCCCTCAGGAACAGTCATAGGGGAGGGGAATAAGAGGAAAATGGGAGGGAGGGAAGAATGGGAGGATACAAGGGATGGGATAACCATTGAGATGTAACAAGAATAAATTAATAAAGGAAAAAAAATAAACTCTCTGGTAAGTAGAAAGGTGGCAGGTTTGGTGTATGGTAGAGAAAGCTATGAAATAGAAATAGTCTTTGAATATCTTGGGACACATTGGATTCTGAAGTTTAAAAGTTTGTCACCTAAACCACTTTCAATAACCCTTCCTTACACACGCAGGAACAGACACTCATAGGTGCATGCGTACACTCATTCATCAAATCAGAAATGCTTCCCTTGTCACACATTATCTACTCTATCTCCCCAAAAGAAGACTGGTGAAAAGATAATTTTCACCAGAAGAACATCCATATTGCCTTAACATGTACTATTTTCAAGATTTTCATGGAGTGACACCTGTGCCTCCGCCCTCTTGCTTGCTGATGCTAAGTTATAAACTGCAACTGCTAATCCTGATTGTACAGCAGATAGGACTGAAAGATAACTGTGAGATGATTTAGCATACCTCTGAGCGTATCTGTTACATTGTTTCCAGAGATGCTTAAATCATGCAGCGTCAGACTTATTCAATTGTTTAACAGACAGATAGAGTCCAAATCCTAATAAAATTTGAGAGCCAGTGGTACAACTAGAGTATGTCACTGAGGGCATTCAAGTGGCATGCGTTGTCTCTGACCTTCCCTGTGCTTCCTGGCTGCCATGAAGTGAGTAGCTCTGCGCTACTATACACTTCATCATGGCGCTGTGCTGCATGGCAGGTCCAGAAATAACGGAGCCAATGACATGGAATGAAATGAGTTCGGAATAAGGCTTTCCTCTTTGAGCTGATGCTCATGGCAACAAAACGCCAGCTAACACCCGTATTTTTTTTCCCTCAAGTGTGTGTCCTTACTTCAACCCTCTGCCTTTCAATCAAGAGAAACACGTTCTTTGAGTATCTTCTAGATAGACATCGAGTTCAGTGAAGGGTGGCATTTCTTCACTGGGCTCACTCCTCATTGTCCTGCAGAGGCAAACTCTAGACGGGTTAGCTGCTGAAGTACCACCTGGTTCCTCGGGGGAGTTTTGCTCATGTTGGTCCAGCTGATCACAGCCATGTGGTTAGACTAGAACATTTCCCCCCTAGGATTGTTGCAGACATTTCTACGCACACTTTGGGAAACAGAGGCATGGAAAAGTCTCGGTACTTGTTTAAGAGGGGGGGGGTGGAGTATTTTCAGAAAGATGAAATTGCATATATTTTTTAAAAGTATTCATGAACTTTAAAAAGTATGTAGGATATATCTATGTGGATTTTTTCCTTTCCCTGTTGTAATTTTCTGTTTACATGTGCAGTTCTCCCTCCTTTTTCTACCATCTCGCTGTCAGCAACACCTTTATTTTCCCAAAATGCAATTCTCAAAGGTCAAATGCCCAAGGCCTAAGCTCATGATTGCTCTCTAACCAGATAATCAGC
The DNA here is from genome assembly GCF_964271855.1 of Acomys minous. Classification (NCBI taxonomy): domain Eukaryota; kingdom Metazoa; phylum Chordata; class Mammalia; order Rodentia; family Muridae; genus Acomys; species Acomys minous. Next base: position 81,314,439 of record NC_140491.1, read on the forward strand.
TCTTGGCCCTTTGCTATTTTCCTTCTCACCTTGAGAGTCCAGCACGCGAGAGGTTCGCCCTTTCAGTTCTCAGTTCTACTCCCCTGCCAAGTAACGGATGGGCAGACATAATTAGTGCCATCTGTCCTGCTCGTTGCAGGTGGAGCCTATCTAACCAACAGATGAAAGCATGATCTCTTGAGTTCCTTCTGCCGACCCCTGACTCCTCGGCACAATAGTAACATTATTCTTTGGCATTTAGTGTATCTTAGTATCTGAATTTCTAAGCGGCACCTATGACAAATCCATTCTCTCAGAGAAATAAATATTCACTGGCATTTTCTATCCCTCTGTGTTGTGTTGCGTTGTGAAAATGTTTTCAGAAAAGTCAGAGAAATGTGAGGAAATCCGAAATGAGACCTGGAAAGCCAGCCCTCAGAGATGGTTGCTGATGATGCTTGTGTCTGTTGCTCAGGACATCCGAGATCTGGTTTCCTCAATAAACAGAGAGTGGTGTGAGCTAACCAAAGTGCATGAACAAAGAGAAAGAGAGCAGCTAGACCCTAGCAAGAAAGGCTTCATTGCTCGATATCAGTCACCCAGCAATGCCTTTCTCCAAAAGACCCTTAACTTTGCAGCTCAAGTACAACTGTTTTATCTTCTCAGTTTCCCTCTGCTCTTTTACTAGTTTCCCATAAATCAGTGTTTCCATATTTTTCATCACCAAAATCACACTCCTCCAAGTCTGTCCTTCCAAAGTTTGGAATTTGTCTTAGCCAGAGCTTCTATAAAGGAACTGCAGCTTAGAAAACAAAAGCTTATTTCTCACAGACCTGAAGTTTGGAAATCCAGAATCAGGACCCCATCGCTGCTGAGCCCCGGCACAGACCACGTTCTTACATAACCTGAGCCATCTGAACCCCGCTTCTTTCCGAAGGACCTCACCTTCGTGTACTTTCCCACTGGGGGCATGAGCTTCAGCATGCAAGTTTAGGACAACACACGGCCTAAAGCTGTAACAGAAATCCTTCTTGGACAGAATGTTTTAGGTGTGCAAATTTGTCAGCACACGATGGTTTCCCCCTTTATTCTGACAATATCCTCCTCCTACTGCACCACAAGATTTAATTAGTTCTTTATTTATATTCTTAATTCTGTTACTGTGGTCTGAAATTGAATTTTACAGTCCCAGGCATCACTTTTACCCATGTTTTCTCATATCGTTTACATGTAGAAATGTTCGGCCAACCCTGTAATGATTTTATTCTAAGCTTGACTTGCCAAAATAACGACACCAAGAAGAGAGTTTGTCTTAAGTTCTGAGTATTTGTAAGACCTAATCTCACCTGCATTTCTAACAACTGGAACTAGAGCCAAAGCCATAGCCTAAATTATAAAGCCTTTAGACAACATCTCTTAATCTTTCTGCTCTTATGAACAACTTCAAGAATATGTAATACAAATTATAAAAACCATTTGGAAGAATGGAGCTGTTAGAGATAACAATTCGCATTTTCATAAGAATTTCAAATACACTTCCTGCCAGTATGATTGCAGAAACTAGGCCTCTCAGCATAACAAAATAAAGGACACTAAATTTCTGGACTAATTTTAGAAAAAAATATAGGCATAGTTTATTTTGTTTTTCACTTTAGATATTGTGGTATGTGTGTGTGTGTTGTTGTTGTTGTTGTTGTTGTTGTTGTTGTTATTGTTGTTATATGCACCTGTAGGTATGGCTGTGTACACTTTTTTGTGGTTGTGTGTGCATATGGAGACCAGAAATCACTGTCAATTGTCTTTGTCTATTATTCTCCACTTGGTTTTTTGAGACAGAGTCTCTCACTGGACCTAAAGTTTCCTTTCCTGCTAAGATCTGAGGTTACAGGTGCATGTCACTACAATTGGCTGGTGTTGTGCTTTTGTTGTTGTTATTTTGGCTTTGTTTTGTTGATTTTTGAGACAGGGTTTCTCTGAAGAGCCTTGGCTGTCCTAGACTTGTTTTGTAGACAAGACTGGCCTTGAACTCACAGAAATCTGCCTGCCTTTGTCTTCCTGAGTGCTGGGATTATAGGCATGTGCCACCATGCCTAGTTAATATTCTGCTTTTTTTTTTTCAAAGATTTATTTATTGCATATACAGTGTTCTGTCTGCATGTACACCTGCAGGCCAGAAGAGGGCATCAGATCACATTATAGATGGTTGTGAGCCACCATGTGGTTGCTGGGAATTGAACTCAGGACCTCTGGAAGAGTCTGCTTTTTAAACTGAAGATTTGTGTCAACATTTTCTCATAGATGTCTGTTGACTCAACTTTACAATACTCTGTGCTCAATTTGAGTCTCTGTGCTACAACATTTTAAGTTGTATTTATCTATTATGTGTCTTGTCATTAGTGATCTCTTATGATATAATTATAATTCTATGCAGACACCATGAACTATAACCACATAAGATGATGAATTTCATTAGAATTATTTGTGTTATGACTGCTGCAATGAACAGCCATTCCCAATCTTGTTCTCTCTCCTAGGAGCTCCCTATTTCCTGAGCTACAAAAACACTGAGATTAGAGTAGTTAGTAAACATTCAATGGCCTCTATGAACTCAAGTGAAAGGAAGAGTGTAAATTCTCTCACTTTAAATAAAACCCTAAAAATAATTAATCTTAGTGAGGAAGGCATATTGAAAGCCTTGATGGGTGAGAAACAAGGCTTCTTGTGCCAAACAGTGATCCAAGTCATGAATGTAACTAAAAACTAGAATGCTAAGAAAGCAATAATTAACATTCTTGCTAATGTAGAGTATGTTTTTGCCTTTTAGATAAAAGATCTATAAGTTATAAAAATTTCTTAAATAAAGCTTACTTTTACTTTAAGGAAGGTGAAAAGGGTACAAAGAAAAGCTTGAAGCTGCAAGTTGCTGGTTCATGAGGTTTAAGAAAAAGATATCATCTCATGACAAAGTTCAAGGTGAAAAGGAAAGGCTATTAATGAAATCCCAACAGATTTCCAAGAAGACCCAGTTAAGCCAGTGAAGGAGTTACCTGTACTAATCAGAAGACTTTCAATATAGGTGAAACAGCTTTATCAGAGAAGCAATTGCTATGGAGCACTTTCATAGCTAAAGAAGAGAAGTCAGCAACGGACAGACTGCCTCTCTTACCAAAGACGCATGCTGCTAGTAACTTCAAGTTCAAGTCAGTGCCCATTTATCATCCTCAAAATCCTAGGCTGCTTGAGAACTATAGTGTTCACTTTGCTTGTACTCTATGGAGACAAAAATAAAAGCCAAGATAAGAGCATATCTGTTTACATTACAATCTACAGAGTCTTCTAACTTCATTGTTGAGATTTGATACTAAGGAAAGGGGTAATTTTCAAAGTCTCATTGCTCAATAACTATGCCATACTCACCTAAGGGCTCGAAGAGAGAAGAAAATGAGAGCAAAGTTGATATCTTACTTGCTAACACACCACCCATCCTGTAGCCACTGGGTGATGCAGTAATCTTGATTTTTCAGGTCTCATTATTTTAAAAGCACATTTGATAAAGGTGTAGTGGTCACAGATGGTTATTATTCTGATGGAATCGGGCAAGGCACATTGAAAGCCATTTAGAAAGGATCTATCACGCAAAATGTAATGAAGAATATTTGCATTTCTTAGGAGATGGTAAAAAGCTAACAAGAGGTACAGATTGGGAAAAGTCAGTTCCTACTTCAATGATGACATTGACGGGATGATGACATTGCTTGAAATGTCTTTATAAGGAATAATACAAGAGACATAGAATGAGAAATGGAACCTCAAGATGTGGCTGCATTGCTGTGACTTTATGATTAAGCATCAGTGAACAAGCCGATGCATCTCCTGTGTGGCCAATATTCTACCTTGACATTACTAAAATGACAACACAGAATTTAGAATATTACATGAACATTAACAGGGTTTGAGAAGCTGATTCTAAATTTTTTTCTGCCATGGCAAACTAGTATTAAACAACACCACACAAGGCAGACAAATCTTTCATGAAAATAGGTACAGTTGATATGAAAGACTCCGTTACTGTTTCAGAACTTGTCATAGCCACTGCATTCCACAGCCACCATTGCAATTAGTCAGCCGTCATCAACATCAAAGCCACCCCACAACCAAAAGGACTCTGGGTGACAGCTCAAATGTTCTTTAGAATTTTTAGCAACTGAGTTTTTGTTGTTGTTGTTGTTGTTGTTGTTGTTTACATGAAAATTCAAATATTTTTAAATGCTTGTCTCTTTGATAAACTTGATAGCCAGAATCTTTTAACAATGACTTCAAAATATAATCCCTTGATATACCTCCTTTGTAATTATATAAATGTGTACAAATACACATAGACACTGTCTTAGTGTTTCTTTGCTGTGATGAAACACTATGACCAAAAGCTATGTGGGGAGGAAAAGGTTTACAATATGTCTTAGAGTTACACATCACAGCCCATAAGGAAATTCAGAGCAGGAACTCACACAGAGGAGGAATCTTGAGGTAGAAACAAACAGAGATCATGGAGGAACTGTTTTGACTGGTTTACTCCTTGTGGCTTTCTCATATACTCTAGCATCACCTGCTCAGGAGTGGCACCACCCACGATGGGCTAGGCTCTCCTGTTTAATCAATAAAATGCACTACAGACTTGCCTATAGGCTGACCTTATGGTAGCATTTTCTCAGTTGAGAGTCCCTCTTTCCAAAGGACTCTAGCTTATGTCAAATTGATCAGAATCTGTAAGTGCTGCACTTCCTTGGTGTAGACAAAGATTCATGTGAATCTAAGGAGGGGAACATGTTCCTTATCATCTGTAAACGTGCAGTGAGACATGAGAACCAGACACTCTGTGGGCTCACTAGCTATTCAACTGTCCCTAGTAAAGACGCCAATGCTTAGTTCAGCCAGTATTACAGTAATAAAGCAGATAGAGAAATATATATATATATATATATATATATATATATATATATATATATATATATATATACATACATACATACATACAAGCATTGTAAGTTTTCGTTCTATAATCATGTTCAGCGTGTTAAAAAGAGTTGCAGTTCTGGCTGTGTTTCTGACAACTGAGGCCGCAGGGGCATATAAGACACCAAAGACCCTCATGATGACCATCTCAAAGTATTCTTTCTCTGCTCTCGGCCTCAGCTCAATGAGAGGATTCTGGTGTCCAGTGTGCCAAGCAGATTTCTCCATGAGTCTACCATGTAGAAAATCTTTATCAAATGGAAGATCTCTTTTCCACTGAGGCCCAATGGGAGGCTATTGCTGGTCAGATGCTTGGTGACACTATTAAAGCAATCATAAAGAGGACCCTCGGGACACCATTGGCATCTCCTATCATCATACTGTAGTACCAGACAATTCGCTTAGAGAAGAATGCAATGCTCCCGTGGCCCAAACTATCATTCTCTTTAATATATTATCTAGGCAAGATGGATAAAAATGGGAAGTCATTACAATGATAACCACAATGTGCATTGTGAAACTCACTGGCTTTTTTGATAAAAGCAACAACATCCGTAGATGTTGGCAATATCCAAAGAACAGAAGAAAACTGTGTCCATTTTTAAAAAATAAATTTCAGTGTGCTCCAGATAAAGAGTGTGCTTTTAGAACTCTGAGGAGAAGAAGCCACACAAACAATAATGACTTTCTTGATCATACACATAATCTGAGAACCTTGTTCTTTGTTTCTGTCTTTGCTATTCAAATGAAATTCAACAATTATTTTTATTGCTTTCAGTCTCCAAGGCAACATTACAGGTTTTCATTCCTGTGCTTAGGTTGCTGGGAAAACTTTTAAAAATAAAATAAAGCACCAGTGAGATTCAAACACCCCTAACAGATGGAGAAGGTTGAAGGGCACGCAAATGTATTTGTAAGGAACATTTAATTTATCTTTTAGGAATGTTGGCTAAGAGCACCTATTTTATGCAAAATGCATCAGGAGAAAACAACTACTGTGGTAGCAGTAAGCCCCTCTTTGATTTGTAAATGCTTAAAGTATAGATCAAAATAAAGGAGTCAAGCCCTCATTACAATCCCCAAAAGTAGATAGGAAACAACAAAGTGGCATTTCCTACAAATTTCATTGTATGTGGTTAGGGAGAGAGAACTACAGCATAGCATCACTTTATCCCTCATATCATGTGCTAAAAAAGGATGTTTTCAGCCTGCAAAATAGATCCATCATTTCAACCCTCCCTACCAAGAATTATTTTAAATGTACACCTAAAATAATACCAATATGCCTACTCACGTTGGATGGTAGTGGATATCTCACTTAGGGCTACTATTACTGTGAAGTACTAAGACCAAAGCAACACTGAAGGGAAGGGTTTATTTGGCTGACACTTCCATGTCACTGCTCATCACAGAAGGGAGTCAGGACAGGAAATCAAACAGGGCAGAAACCAGGAGACAAGAGCTTGACGCAGAGGCCATGGATGGGTGCTGCTACTGGCTTGCTCTGCCTGGTTTCTTACAGAACTCAGTACTGTGGGTTCCTTTTTCCAAGCGGCTGGGCTGAGAATCTGCTCGCAAGAGTTTTCTTCAGACTCTTACAGGCTAGCTGAAGAAGTCTCCGTCCTGAGACTGGTCATGAAGAAGGCCTTCTAGGCAGGGAGGGAATGCAGAGAAGCCACGCTCAGCCAGGGTTGAGACAATAAAAATATGCGTCCCTTCCAGAAGGAGAAGGGAGCCTCTGGCTTGTGAAGGGCCAGACCACACTTGATTAAAATGAAAGCAGTCAGGAGTCAAAGAACTAGATTTTAATTCACTAAGCTTAATGATATATATGTGTGTATATATATATATATATATATATATACACATATATAAAAGACAAGGGGAGAGAGCTACAGGGAGAAGTGGAGAGTATACTCCCAAACCTTCCAGCCTCTGGGTTTTTTAAACCAAGTGGGCTTGAATAGCAGGAGACAATCCCAGGACACTTGCTGGGAGGGGGCTGCTTGTCTCCAGGGCACCTTTGATATGTTTTTCTTCAAATAGCCAGCTTTTGAAACCTTTTGTGTGGGTTAGGGTCTGCAAGGAACTGTCTTTTTTTTTTTTTTTTTTTAACACATTTGGGTCTCGTGGGCTGTTATCAGCAAGGGCATCGCTCACCTATGTCAGAGTTTACAGGGAGGGAGCACTACCAGCCCAGGGGTGGCACCACCCACAAAGCAATGGCCCCTCCCACATCAATCACTAAGTAATAAAATGCTCTATAGGTTTCCTACAACCTGATCTTATAGGGGAAGGTTTCTCAATTAAGTCTCCCTCCTCTCTGATGATGCCAGCCTGTGTCAAGTTGGCATAAAACCCAGCCAGCACAATACATTTTTTACATCCTAAAATACTTATAATACTTATGAGTAGAGAACAAAAACTACGGAAGAGTCCACAGGATGCAGGGGTATTCTTAATTGCGAACTTTAAAAATAATAAAATTTGTTTTCTAGGCGTATAGCTTTCTCCTCTGACAATGATTTACGAATTTTCTCTACTGCATTTTTGTTTTTCTGTTTGTTAGTTTGCTTTTGTTTTGCTTTGTTTTGTTTTGTTTGTTTGATGGTTTACTTGAGAAGGCATCCTGCTTTGTAGGCCCAGGCTGGCCTGAAAATTTAACTGCTGCCTCTGCCTTTCCAAATTCTGGTTGGAATTACACATGTACACTGCAATACTTGGTTCTCTATTGAGATTTTATGTGTGAAACCAAGCATAGCATGTGTCATGTCGACTTACAGACCATGTAGCACAGTTTTTCATCTAATTCTCTTTGGGTTATGTGAATTGAACCAGGTTTCACACATACCTTGCAAATATGTTACCAGTGACTTAGTCCTCAAGCCTTATTTTCCATCTCTTAATCTGACTTGAGATTCTCTGGGGCAAGAGCCATATCTCACTCCTGCTCTTGACGCCAACATATATAAGTGATATGAAAGTCATCACATCCTGTGGTAGTTGACTCATGTAATCCCTCCTGGAGCAAGCCCTGGTAATTAGCTACAATGATCTTGAGCTGACCATGTGGAGAGTCAGAAGAAATGGTAGCAGGAAAAGGAGGGAGGTGGAAACTTGGCTTTGTTCAGTTCCTTTTATTAACAATACATTTAAAAACTAACTACTTAGGTCTCTCCAAATGTTCATCGGTGTTTATGAGCTCTTTTACATATTATCAGTGGGCCTTACAGATACTACCCCTTACATTTTCTAAATGTCAGCGTACTGTATTTAAGCAACCAATATATTTCTTTTTATTTTAACTGGCTAGTGAACTTTTGCAGCCTTCAAAGGGTTACCTGAATTCCTGTTAATCCAACTTGCCAGGCTTAAATGCAGAGCCATAGAGCAGAGGACAGTGAAACTGTACCATAAAAATAAATTACTGTCATGAATATTAAGCAAGAAGAATATAATAAACATGACTGTTTACAGGATTCTGATTTATTGGTACTGATATACTTATAAATTATGACACTAAGTGTTTGTTCTAGAATTGTTTCAGAATATAGACCAAACAAAGCTGGATGAACATTTCCTGTAGACCAGACCATCTGCCATCAAATCTCTACTGCCTTGCTCTTGTTGACGTTCCTTGTGCTAGTGGCCCTGGGTCCATGTGTGCACACAGTTCCCTTGAGTTTCCTCTGCAGACTGAAGCAGGTAGCCTTGCACAGTGTGATGCTACAAGCACATCATGGAGTTTCTGCTCTCCTCAAGGAACAGCTCCTACCTGTAAAGTAGCCCAGAGGCCTCTCCTTCTTGCTTTGTTCAAAAGTACTCGCCTTCTGTAGCTTTGAGCCTTTTGTCACTGGAGTTGGGATTTCCCAACATAGACGTTTGCTTAGCAATGTGTGTTCTGATCATGAATGCTGAGAGATGGGAGACCAAGAAAAGAGAAAAACAGTAAGCAACATGACAAAAACAAAACTGTGCACACATTGAGCTACCTCATTTACCATAAGAGAACTACAGGAAAGCCCTGTCCTAATGTTTCTGATATTCACAAGTAAGAGTTAGTAAAATGTGTCATCCATTTTAAATGACATTATTTGAAACCAGTGATTTGTTCAACAGATGGCTAGAATAAGGTATCATACTAAAAATAATTTTTAAAAAGTATTCTCCTACCTCAGGTTTCTTAGCTTTTATGTTACATCTATCAAAAGTTACTTCAGGAGACAAATTATTATTTTGATGTTTTCCTTTTTCTAATGTTTCTGAAAATTTTCAAGGAAGCTTGCCAATAAATGTAATATCCCTAACAAAGGACATGATTTTCAAATGGTAAAGTGTGCTACATAATGTCTGTGAAGGACTATTTTATATATATATATATATATATATGTTTGCAGATGAAATATCAGATACCATGGTGAAGCAAATCCTGTCAGTTTCTTGGCATCATCATTCTTACAAATTCTTGGAGGACTCATGTGTGTGTGTGTGTGTGTGTGTGTGTGTAGAAAAAGCCTTAAAATGTGAATACCAATGTAATAGCAAGTACATATCTAGTATTTTTAGAGGCACATAAGAATGTATACAAACAGGCTCCTTAAAATAGTATTCATAAAAGTGAAAAGATATAATGTATACATATGAACTTAGAGAAGGTGACTCTGTATAGCTGAATGCTTGTCTGGCATGCAGGGGCCCTGGATTTGATCCCTAACATGGCAACAACAACAACAATAAACATAAACCCACAGAGGACTATACCATAACTAGTTCATATGGTACGATTGTTAAATCATTGTACCAAAATGTTACATCACAAGGCAAAAAGGCCAATAGATATCAAGAGAAAGCATAAGCTTAATGTAGCACTGCAGTACTTACTGTCTTAGCCTGTGCCTGTGTCGCACTACTGTCGTAAACAACGGAGACCAAGTAATGCATGAAGAGCAGGAACTGTAAGTTTTGAAGACTGAGAATTTTAAAGTCAAAAGTCTTTCATCAACAAGGACATCCTGCTGCAGGCCCTAAGGTCTGATTTGGAAGGACGTCATAGTGTACACAGCGGAGGGAGAAAATTGGGCAGCAGAGAAGAGAAGAGAGGAGGCTGTGGTAGGGAAATGGAACCCAGATCCAGGATAATGGCATTCACTCTTAAATGAAGGCAGAGCTATCAAGGCCTAATCACCTCTTTAAAAGTTCTATCCCTCAACACTTGCACCAGGGAGTTCAGTGTCTAACGCATGAGCTTTGGTAGACAAGTGCAAATCATAGCAAGTACAAATATGATCTTAAGCATGAATATGACTACTCATATGAATAGAAAAGTATATGCAATTTAGCTGCGAGTGATCATATAAGCATTGGGTTGTTTTCTCCTGTTTTTGCTTTGATATGAGCTGTGAATTTCTGAAGTAATATTAATATCTTAAGGATTATTAAGAACCTATTTTAAAAGTATACAATGCAAGGAGTAATCTTATAATCAGTCACTCTATGAGTTTCCAAAGTGGTTCTGACTCAGATGACTTCTGCAGAAATAGATTGCTGGAACGAAAATGATAGATTTTGTTGTTGTTAATTGCACTTGAAATGTGGTCCAACAATTTATACTAAGAAAAACAAAACAAAACAAAACAGAAAACAAAAACAATGAATAACCCTTGGGTGACTTATATTATGCAGTTAGCTCAGGAAGTCAGCTGTTTTCTTCCCTTTTCTTGATGAAGCTACATAGGAGGAGTGAAATTCTTCCTTCCAGTAAAGATGGATGATGCCCTAGCATCTTGCTCTAGGCCAAGGTATGTACACTTTCAGGGAAGTGCTGAAAAGTAAGCCGTACAATCCCTGACTGAGCAAATAATGGCTTAATGTGATCCAGCTGGACAGTGGGCTATAAAGACTACAAACGTTCCACAGAAGAGAGACCTGATAGAGCAGGGCTTGCTTCATAAGGCAGGGGGGAGGGGGGGCAGCAGGGTATGTGGTACTTGGGATATCAGCCAGAGAATAAGCGTGAGACCCCACCCTGAGACAAACACAGTTTAGGTATCTGGGTTGGGTGAAGCAATATTTTTTAGAGATGAACAGTAGGGAGAGCAGATACAGTTAATCCAGCATTATACATTCCAAGTAGGCACACCCCGAAATTACCTAATTACATTCTCTGTCCTGTTGCCTAGCACTGGCCTTTCCATGGAAAAGGCAAATATTTGACCAACAAATTAATCAATTACAGAGATTTTTTTAACAGTATACATGGTTTAAATAGTATCAAATACATAATAAATATCCTATTATAGATTTTTGAGGAAAGTGGTTAAAAATGGAAAACTATGCTTCGAAGAAAATAATCTTAATGGTGATTGACAGAATAGTTTAATTAGGTAAAGGAAACACAAAGGCCCAGAAAGCACTCTTCTTGGCTATCATCCAAAGATGACTTAAGTAGAGTTACTTTGTACACAGTACACAGTTGGGACAAAATAGCTGACAAAAGCAACTTGAAGAGAAAAACGGTTGTCCAGGCCCATGGTTTATGAGTCTAGACCATCATGATGGGAAAATAATGGCTTTAGGAGCATGAAGAGGCTGGTCATGCTGCATCTGCAGTCAGGAACAGATACATGGATGTTGTCTTCCCCTTGCTTTGTCCATCTTATATGTGGATTAGAATTCCCAGCTCAGGAAGCAGTGCCACCTGTACTCAGACTGAGTATTTCAACGTCAGATAGTCCAATCTGGATAGGTGCTCACAGACAAGCCCCAGGTTTTGTTTCCAGGCTGATTCTAAACTGCATCACCTTGACAATATCACCCACCACCACAAGGGGCTTCCCTGCCCTGTGCTCTAGCCAGGCGTTTGTTTCATAGGATTCATCCACAGCTTCCCAAAGCAGTTACCACATGTTCTCAGAATATGTTATGGAACAAGGTACTTGGGTCTGACGCAAAAAAAATAAGTGTCATCTGAAGTATTGCAGGCTGAAAGCATCTGAATTACCTGTGTTTTGACTGCACACGTATATCCTGGTATCTAATGCCATACCTTCCAAAGGACAGTCTGTGGAAAGAGACCTCAGAGATCAGTACTTGTTCAGATTGCACACCAAAGTTTTAAGAATCATCTTATTTCTAAATGAGTACCACACTGTTCACAAACTTTAAAAAGTCCTTCAATATTTTTTAAATTAAGAATTACATGTATATTAAAAGGTATTAAATATTTATTCAAATTAAGTATGGATAATAAAGAAGTAAATATATAAAAATGGTAGGAAATAAAGGTTATGATGGTTTTAGTATAATTTGGAAAAATCAGGAAAGAGAAAAAACATAAGTGAGGTGTTTGAAACTGGATGATCCAGAAGAAGGAAATATTCTCAGCAGTAGTTGAGAAACTATGGTTTGACATGTTTTGTAAACAGCAGAACATAGAACCAAACACAAGTCATCCTCAGTCAGACAATTTCCCCACTGGCTTGTTGTCCCTATAAACAAAATCTAGACCATTCCAGAAGTAAACGTGACACAAAATCTTTTCTCTATCTACTTAATGTCTATGGCAAACACCCCTAAATAAGAGATATATTAACATGGAAAAAGCATAAAATATATCTAATCAAAGTTATATATGGCATCACTTGAGCCTTCAGAAATGAAGACACAATAAGAGAGAGAGAGAGAGCTGTGGTGTCATTGGGGTGGCGCTCAGATGCTAGCAGCCTGGAGGGGGCCTAGCAAGACCTGTTGGCTCAAATCCCTCTCTGCCTCCTGGCACAGGGAAAGACAGGCAGCACTCAAGGGGCTCAAAGAAGGAAGGGAGAAGATGAAAGGCGGCTCTAGGTTTTGTGGTTGGCTTTAAGAAATACAACACAAGGAAAGAAAATTCTGGGTTTCATGACTTTCTTTGATGGTGAATGTCAGAAGGAGAGAAAAAGGCAGGAGAAGGCCAGAGACAATATCTTGCTTCTGAGGCTACGTGCTATACACTCAAGTGTCAAATTGGATGTATTTTGAGCCCAGCATAGCCTCTAACCTACCATTCTCGGCTCACTATATTTTTGCTCTAAAAAGTCACTCCAACACGAGCTATGAGCATGTTGAGCAATCAGAAGTTGAGTATTATCAGGACAATGTCTTTGGGAAAATTGATGATCCTTTATTATATATAGCTTCTTGGTAGAGCAGTGTGTTCGTTATGGGGTTGAAAAGCCTAAACATGAATTTGTTCATATAGAAATAGCTATGCATATTAAAGCTATGTGAGACTCAGTCCCTAAGTGGCTGAATATGAAAACATTAATGAACTGCATCCTCATTGCAGCACACACTTTAATCTTGTGTTTCAATGGCAACTCCATCTACCAGACACATATCAAAAGCCCAGTATGGCGAACACTATCCTGAAGGACAGCTCTGCCCTGCAGTAACTGCAGTCCTTATCCAGCAAGTTCATCCACACAAGGCTGCTGTGATTTGATGAGTGTATATAATGGAACATTCCTATTTCATTGATGTGTAGTTATTAATTTTATTAGAATATTAAGGAGTAACCAAAAATGCCCAATAGGATGAAAAAAAAAGATCCATATCTAATTTTGAAGTTTTCCAAGCTGAAAGACATCATTATAGAAACTGCAACCAACTCTTTTTGATCCGAGAAGGAGAAAAGATATGCAGATTGAAAAAGAACTTTTAACTCTAAGTCTACACTATCATTAAGTATACTTAGATTTGTACCATATAATTATTATGATTGTAGCAATTAATCAATCAACTGATTAACATGTAGGGTCAGCAGGATCCAGTGATCTTATCTTAAGCTTGAATTAATTAATTACACTTTCTTCAACATTATTATTTTCTGTTTATGTACCCAGTTTGTACAAGTTGCCCCATTAATAAAATGTGCTTGAGTCTCTCTACTTATCACAGCAGGTAAGAGCCTGCGCTGAGGTAGTTTGCTGATGTAATGTCAGAAGTATAGGAAAACTGAAATGTCTTCATACTTCCTGGAGTGACTGTTTTGGTCCTTTTCATCTTTATCTGTGTTATATAAGCCACACAAGTAAATGAGACTCTTCTAAATGATTCCAACATAAGACTAACGAATCTGTCTGGAAGAGTATGTCAGATTTAACTCTACTACTGCATTTTAAGAAACTGTTACTTTTAGTGCCACAAACACCCAGCCTGTACCTGGTAGACACATGCTGTCTGAAAGCATGCTCTCTCCTTTTCTTGTGGTACTTGGAATTAGATTCAGGGCCTCAAATATGCAGATATGTCCTCTACCACTCAGCCAGGTCCCCAGCATTTCTTTTTCAAATTCCGAATCTCTTATGCTAAGTTTTTGGAAAAATAAAATAAAGTTCAATGCTCTATTGTTCCCATTTATTAGTGAGGAAACTAAAGCAGAAACAATTTGTCCAGAGCCTCTGAGGGTACTGAGATCAGTGCTGGAACTCAGCAACTTGTACTGAGTATGTTTTGAATAACTTCTTAAGAAAGCATTACATGGAAAGGAGAGACAGTGAGACAAACAGTCCCTGGGGCTGTTCTCGGAGGATTCATAACCCAGCAAGGGAACGGACAAGGTATGGAGAGCTGTGAGAGAAGCCGGGTAAGAACATTCTAGGGCCCCTGGTGGTTGGGACAGGGCTCTTGATGAAGTTGTTCCACTTGAAAGAAGGAAGTTGGCAAAGGGAAAAAGGAAGACTGTGATGCGACCTGTTGCATATGCTAAAGCTGGCTTTCTTCTTCGGTTTTTTTTTTTTTTTTTTTTTTGTTAACTTGAAGCCACTTATTAGCAGGGTCTGTCTCAGTTGGAGGCCTTGCCTTTCTGCTTACAGACTGTCTGACGCCTTCATAAAGTGGGCCACTGCATTGTTGATTACTACACACCAGGGTGGTCTGCGAGCCGCTGTTTTCTGCCATCCCACAGTGAGACAGCATCTTCTGAAGTTCTGGTCTCATATGTCCTTAGAGAATGGTTTGTGTTTCCTAAGCAGCTTAACTCTGGATGATTTACATGTGACATTTTAAACTCTGCTTGTGTAATGCCTGGTCTGGGATTTATATATGCTGGGAACAATTTTTCAGGCCTGTATATGACAGCTAGCTACGCATTGTACAGTCTATCCAGGGGACTGGAGGAAAGAAGGCAGTCACCCGCTGGATCTCAGGGGGTGCAGAGCAGCACAGTGCACTAGACACGCTGGCCACACACTGAAGTCTTGCGTTCACATGGTTATTGGGCAATCCAAATTAGATGTGTTTGACTTTGAGTAGAGAGGGAGAGAGGAGGCAATTGGCATAAGATAAGAAGTAGTCAGCCTACTCTTTCTGAGCTCATTTTCTCCCACCTACTCTTTTGCTTTTTTCCCCCCAAAGCAAAACACGGTTCCTTGGATGTCAGAATTTGTCAGGTGATTTCTTAACATTTCAAAACCAGATTCTATCTGCGAAAGAAAATACAATATTTTAATTCACTTTCAGGAATGTTAGGAGAAAAATCACAAGACAAAAATCAATACCGGTGTGGTAACAAGCCACACAGACCCAAATTTGAGTAACTAGCGTACGCTGCCGTACAGCACATATAATACATGTGGTAAGTGTGAACACGAGTGTGTAGACGTGCCACTGCTGTAGTGTAAAAGAGCAAATTAGCTTCCACCGGACTAGATGAGAATCTTAGTTCTTATTTTAAAGCACTTGGTTGAGCACGGCTAATTAGGATATCACCAAGCAGTTTTTAAACAGAGAGACAAACAGCAGGGCTCTGCTGATGGCACACTTACCATCCACTTCCATTGCTGGGCTGACCGAAGGATTACAAGAGGAATGCACTAAAGCCCCGGTTGTTAGGTTCCTTCTGCAAAAACACATTTTTCTCCAATTACAACAAATTATTATAGTTATTTTATGTGGTGCTGCAGTGCTGCCTGTATGTGAATCATTGAGTTATAAACAAAGAACGCATTCCAGCCCTCCAAGCAATAACTGTAAGAGGACAAAGCCAGAGAGAACTCATTTGGGAAAAACAATTAATCTTTAATTCTGCTCTTATTCTGTCCATCACAATTCTTTTATCTCAATTTACTAATGTACATCATGTTTGTGTAATGTTAGTTTACAATAAAACCTCTGAATAACTGGTGATGTTAAGCATAGCCATCCAAGATTTACATTGTACTTTTTCATGTAACGTATAACTTTCTCTCGAAAGACTATCCCCGTCACAAATAAGTTAACTTTTCTCATTAATGTAAAAGGTGGAAATGGGCCACATATTTTCATGCACATACCCCCTTCATTATGTCCCTTTGCATGCGTGCATGTGTGTGTGTGTGTGTTTGTGTGTGTGAGACTCTTTTCAAAATAACTGCATGAATTTACAGTCTGAGAGGACTGGGGCTCCAGAACCTCCAGGGCTCCCTACATATATTGTAAAGCTCCATAGGAATCTTCTGCTCCTGGGTAAAGTTAGATAGTTAAAGTATTTGAGGCTTGGAAACAAAAGGACAAAACCAAAATCTACATTTTGCCCTACCATTTAGATGGCTTCCTGTCTCTTGTTTTCTTTATTTCAGCTTCTTTTGCGCATTACTTAAGACTTAGTATGAAACAACTATAAAGGGAAAAAAGTGTTCTAATACTTTGTTGACTCTCGTGCAGAAAAAAAAAATAAATGTTAAATTATAAATGGCGTATCCTAGTCATTTAACTGCAGTATTAAGGCTTACATGTGAATAGCCTAATTGTTTACATTAACAAATATGCTAATGGTTTGGTGATACATACCTATAATCCCAGCACCTTAGAAGCAGAGACACGTGGATTTTTGTGAGTTCAAGGCCATTCTGGTACACAAGCCTTTTTTCAAACTAATCAAAAGGACACAGTGAGACCCTGTCTCAGGAAAAAAAAATGCCTCTCTCCATTCAGGACACCTCTCAGTTCTTTGAAGGCAATCTAGTGGGGGGTTTTATGTTGAGGATGAAAGTCACCCACCCAGCTTCTCCTTTCAGACCCTCAGCATCCCTGGTGCTGCCATGGCCCACAGTTGCATCTGGGTATGGGGATGCTTTGTGTGGTTGTGCCTGTTGTGTCCTTGGGATAGGCTTGGGGCTTGTTCTTGCTTTCTGGTTCCTTTGCTCTTAAAATAATTCAGCAGCCCTGTAAACAGATGAGAATCTAGATAATAATATACATCATAAAAATTATATTGCAAGTTGAAACTGTTGCTTTATCTGTGCTGTTACTGCACAGGTTCCCGGTATAGCCCACAGTTGCATAAAATTCCGATCTCCACCCAGTTTCCAAAAGTAAATCTTCTGTTCACAAAGATACATTATCTGTATCTTTCGCTATTGTCATTTCTCATTTATTTTTATTCATGTTGTAGTTCCTTAAGTGAACAATAAGGCAGGCTTTATAATCCCTCTATGTAAAAGATGGGCATTGCTCTTGTAGCATCGCAAGATACATAGACAGCTGAGTCAGCCCACTCAGGTCACTGTCATGCCAACACTAGGATACAAACAACATTTTCAGTCCCACCAAATCATTTATTAATAAGTCAAGGGTTTTCTTATGACCTTATTTAATACTCTTAGTCAATGTATTCACTGTGTTTTGACACAGTCAAGATTATGGAGTGGAAAGTATTTCTTAATAATTGCTGCCTTTTTTTTTTTTTTTAACCGATGCTGTATAAAAGCAAAACCTCTTTGTATTGTGCAGTGAACTTAATCCTTTCTGGTCTCATTTACAACTACTACCACCTCTACCACCACCACCTCTACCACCACCACCACCACCACCACCACAACCACCACCACCACCACCACCACTTATCCATCCATCCAGCCATCCATCCATCCATCCAGCCAGCCAGCCAGCCAGCCAGCCACGAAACCAGTTAAGTAACCAGCTTGTGGCTCTAAACTCTAATCGCAACTTGTTGAAGGGGCAAAAGGATGATATTCAGTTTGCTTCTTCATTTCAACACAATCGTCAGATTACCCGTTGGAATGGGAAAGGCGACTGGAGAAACTGACATCTCTGTCAGCGGTTAGGAAGTAAATATGGAAGTGCAAAATGGCATTTTTAAACAGAACTGCTTTCCTGACCATAACTTAATTTTCACATTGTCAGCACTTCTATTATAAACATTTTTTTTTTTTAGTTTGGAGTTTATAACACAAATGTAAAGATTTGCTATGAGCTAAATCGCAACCCAAGAGCAAATGTTTATACCAATTTTGAAAACAATCAGCTTGCCCATTTGTAGTTATGCATGTGTTCATCATCTGTTATTGCTTGTCCAATGCTCTCCAACTTCTGGGAGAAAAAGCAGACATCTGGAGAGAAGAAACAATGTTTGCTTTCCGGCAGATGTAGTCTGTTTCCCACAGTCGTCCAATAAGGAAGGTACAGAATAAAATGTATGTCCTTATTGTAAGGAAATGGAAATGGCAAGTTTCTTCAAGCATGCTGATACTGAAAAATACTAATCGGGCAGCCTGTGAACGTCCTACCTTAGGTGACCAATTTTCTGCCCGTTTTATAAATGATAATAGCATGAATAATAACAGAAAAACACACTCGCCTGTAAAAACATTACACGTCAAGTATTGCCAAAGTAAGTGAAGAATAGTCATGTGTACAAAACTATCACTACAAATGATTAATAATTTCCCAAATATTACAGACTATTATTTCACTACTAGCTCCACATTGCTAGAGAAGTGTTCTTTTTTTAAAAAAATTAAGTTCTTCAGTGAACTAGTGGACAAATACCTGCACAGAAACAAACATGTCTGGAATAATTGTGAAAGTGTTCTTCCACAAGGAAACAGATGGAAAGGACAAACCAGGCTGGGTCTAGGCAGGTTTCTTTTGTCTTCTTCTCTTGTGTCATTTCACTTGGTTATTTGTATGATGTACACTGATGGGATGTGGTTAACAAAGGGACAGGATGACTTACTGAGGGCAGAGGACATTGCTACGGGGCTGAGTTCTCTTGGTTTGTGTTCTAGTTAGTTCTGCCACATCAAGGAAGACCCTGTCCCTAAACCTTGTATTTTTCCACTAAAAGAAAAATGAGGTTCTTGAACTAGGAAATCTGTAACCATTTCTTCTGATTCTAAAGTTCAGCAGTTTTGCAGTAAAGTGCCTTAAAATGTCTTCTTCCAATGTTTGCAAGTCCTCGATGAATTGAGACTTCTGTTTTATCTTATTGGATACTGCACAATAAGTGTTGTCTAGGCCAGGGATACGGGCAAATTTTTCTTTCCTTTGTTAAATTTTTTTCTCCAGTAATTTCTGTATTTATTCAATTTATATCCTGATGGCAGCCCCCCCCTCTTCTCATCCCAGCCCCCTTCTATGGCCCTTTGCCCATTCTCCCCTCTCCTCTCCTCAGATAAGGGGGAGGGTCCCCATGGGTACCAACTCTTATTGGCACATTAAGTCGCCACAGGACTAGGCACATCCTCTCCCACTCAGGCCAGACAAGGCAGCCCAGGGAAGGGACCTGGATCCAAAAGAAGGCAGCAGAGTCAAAGAGGGCCCCCTATCCATTTTGGGGGCAAATAATTTGAGGGAGGTAAAATTTAATGCCCTTTTTTTGTGACATGCTCACTGTAATATAATGTCTTTGCTGTTTGTGAGGTTTTGGTAATATGGGAGATGAAATTAAATCCTTAGCATCATTTGTCTTATCTCCACAGAGACAGTTAATGAAGCTGTTAGATAAGTTTTCAGATAAAATTGGTTATTTTAGTCATCACAAAACTTGACATATGATCTCCAACATTGACTATTTGCATAGCTTCTTTTGCTACAGTGGACATATGTTGCCATGGTGTCCAGGAAGGCTTCTATGTCTTTATGAACTAAATACATTATTCTTAAATAAACCTATCAATTTTTATGAAATGTATTATTTTAAAATTCATATATATATATATATATATATATATATATATATATATATACAGTGTATATATTTGTTTTCCCTTCCCAACTCCATGCCTTTTTTCCATTCTCACTAGTGTCCATGGGTATGAAGTCATGGACTTCCTACCAGGACCCAAACAGCAGAAGAAAAAAACGACTCCCTCTACCAATAGCCATCAACTTCCAATGCGTCTTCAGCTAGTACTGGGGCCTCATGGGTCAGCTCGCCATCAGTGCTGGAATGTTGACTGGCTAGAAAGCTGAGGTCTGTCCAGGCAACTACAGTAGCGATGAGATCATCAGTGCAATGGTACTGTCATGTCCAAACAAACCAGTTTTAGTAGCTGTCCTTCTCATCTGACAGACATCCTGCCAACTCTTCCACGATGTACTCTAAGCCTCGGTTGGGAGCTGGGGTATAGATGTCTCTTTAGCAATGGATACTCCATAGTCACTTACTCTCTTCAAATGACCAGTTAGCTGTGTGCCTCTGTATTAACTGACACCAACTGCAAAAATGAGGCTTCATAGTTAAAGATGAGACTTAATACTAATCTGTGAGTATAAACACAGACATGTTAGAGGGTAGTTTAATGATATGTCCATTTAGCAAAATAATTTTTCTCATGTGGTTTGTGCCCTACTAGCTACAGGCTCCTGCAAGAAATACAGTACCACCCATGAGTTTCTTGACTTATCTGTATAGCATTCGTGGCACTATTGCAGCAGTGAATAAAGGTATTAATTCTCACTACTTATCTTAACAGGAAAAGTTTAATGCAATAGACTTCCTGGAGCATAAGTAAAGACCATGGTGCATTTAACTTTTGATTCCTGTTTTTGTGTGTTTGCTTTAACTAAACATAGAATGGCATATATGGGTTTGTTCCAGTGTCATTAAAGTATGACTTGGTGCTCAAATTTAGTATAGTATCTGATATATCCGACACAAGTTGCCATATGTAGACATATAATGAATACTCAATATAAAAACATAACAATGAACTCCTTTACCTTCTAAAGTTTCTCTGGCCCTTTCCTAATCTACTCATCACATTCTGGTACCATAAAAAAGAATTTGCTTTCTGGTATTACATAATCTTTTGCATGATCTAGAATACTAAACAAATATAATTTCATAGCATGTAAATATAATCTTTTTCTGTTTTGTTTCATGCAAAATAATTATTTCCAATCCTGTTAGTGTTGTATTACATGTAAGAAAGAATTATTCATTCTTGGTTAAAAAAGTAGCATTTCACTTTGTTGTTATATCAAAAATTATTTACTGGTTTATCTAATTATTGGCATTTGGATTGTCTAGTTCTTGCAGATGAAAAATGGAACTACCCCACATTCCACTGCTTTTCCCAAATCTCTCCTTTATTCAAGTCACTTTTCTGAATTTTGTTTGTGTTATTGTGGCGGTTAGTTTATGCATGTCAATGGCTACTAACCTTCATCGTCAACTGGATTTGGAATCACCTAGGACATGTACTTCTAGTTATGTGTATAAGGACATTCAGATATGGTTAGCTGAGGAGAAAGGACTTTCCCTGAAGGAGTATAACACAAACCCATGGCATTGAACCCCGGGGTGAATAAATAGAGGGGTGAAAATCAGCCATGTCATATCCAAAAGACAGCAAGCCATCACACTTATTTCTGTCCTCCAGCTCATATGTTCTCCCTGCCCCTTCTTCCACCATGTTCCCCGAGCCCCAGCGAGGACTGCATAGATGTTTATTCCATATAGGTATTAACTTTTAAGTCAGCTATTCTCAGCTCTTTGACCAATTATGAGTCTCTGGATTCGTCGCTTCCAACTGCTAGCAGAAGCTTCTCTAACCAAAGTTGAAATTAATTTTAACCTAAGAGTATAGAAATAAGTACTTAGAAGGCATATTTGACAAAAATTGCCATGTAACAAATAGGACCTGACCTCTATAGCCATGGACTTGAATATACCAGGCACGAATTCCTTCTTGCGGAGATGGCTTCCGATTAAGTTACCGATTAGCTACCATAACAGCTATGTACTATTGCACCACCAGTGGACTCATCCTCCTCCATCCCACCTATCAGCCTTAAACATAGATGCTTTCATTCTAAGCCTGGATTCCCCCTGCTTTATTATGTTATTTCCACGAGCGCTGTGACAGTATCCAGTCATGCTTTCACAAATGTGAAGGAAAAATACAAATCACAAGAAGAGTCAAAAATGTGAATTCTGATAAGCTCATGGCCAATCACCTCTCTTAAGGCGACGGTCTTAAATAAAGGTATAAACCGTGTTACAGAAAAAGGCTGGGCTTTGAAGTAAGGTAAAAAACTAAATTGAAATTTGGGTTATATTCCACATTCATAGTTATCAGAAACATCTGAATTCTTCAGTGTTCTCATCTTTAAGGTTAGGATGCTACCCAGCTGATAGGATCATTTTGAGCATTCGTATCACTACATTACCATGCTAGTTAACACTGATGGTATGAAAGACAACAAGCATCTTTCACATTTTTACCATGAAGTTCAAAAATACTATGTATACCAAAAACATGATGCTGGAGGTTGGTCTGATGTATTTTGATGGTAATTACTGCTTGCTGTGTCTATGACCCACCTTGCCTAAGAGCCTAACCTGTTCGACCAATGAAAGGCCTCCACACCTGGGCAGGGCAAATGGGATAGGCGTGGTTAAGGTTGCCAGGCTGGGGGAGACAGAGAGAATCTTGGAAAGAAGAGAGAGACTGAAGGAGAAGAGAGGAGAAAAAGATGGCACCATCATATCTTAAGTGGAGGAGAATCACATGGCCGGCGTGGATGGAGATTTGGCCCAAGATGAACAATATTAGCAAGTATTTGTGATTATGGATGGGAAGTAGCTTGATAGAAATTATGAGAAGCAGATGGTATGGGATTCCATCCCTGCCCCACAGTGGGAAGTAGTTTAGGGGATTAATATCTGCCCGGCCCCAGGTTAACTAAGGCTATTTTAAAATATAACAGGTGTCTGTGTCTTGATTGATTGCTAGTGGGTTAGAAAAATACTGCCATAGTAATAATTATAGGCCTAATGATAAACATTATTGGGTGATACTGGAAAATTAACTACAAAACGTGACTCAGTTTCTTCCTACAAATCAGCAGACTGACTAAAGCCATTTTTTTCTGCATTCAAATTGTCACAGCTTGATGAGTGAAACAGAAAAAAAAAGAAGAAGAAGAATGTGTGGGAAACTCACTGTTCAGGATGGCTATTTTCTGGATTGATTTCAACTAGTGAATATCCTCTGGTTTTCTTCTAGGATCAAAAGACTATTAGCCTCTATGCCACGTGCGGTTTTAGAGATCACGTTTAAGGATGCTCTGGTTCTGAACTGATTAAGTGCGGCTTGATTTCTGGATGGCAGTTGTTTATTAGTTGAAAGAGTTTTCTTAGTTATTGTGCGGTCCACAATGATGCATCTTGCATACAAGATGATGTCTTTGCAGAAGTCATCTTTGACCACACTACCCACAGACCCGGAATAAAAAGACACCACAAATGGCTGAAAGTGTCAACGTAAATAACTATCAATAAATATAGACTGTAGGGAAGCACGTGGCTTGCATCTCGCTACCCTATCACAGCTAACGACATGGCTATTATAACTTGCAAGGGATGCTCCCAGTTCAGCTACATACAGTATTTATAACATGCCCATCACCGTGGTATTGAAACACTTGGGCAATCTAATTAGGCTGGTCCAATTACTTTTGTAGAAGAGATGTCCTTCCTTATATCCCACTCCACTGGAACCAATTTGATTGCATTTTTAAAAGCAAGGAGAGCCTTCTGTGAAAATAGCTTTCTGGGCCTCCTGTTCCAAGATTAAAGGACTGCCTAGGTAAAGAAATGACTGTTTCCCGTTCCTGAAGGTGATAATGTTCGAAATCAAGCAACTCTCCAGTGGTGGGAAACACCACAGCCCAGAGATCTTGACTGAGAACATTTTAATCCTTTCCTTTGAACTTCACTCTGGGGGCAGGTAACGGCAAGTACTTTCTAAAAGCACTTCACCTGAATGAGAGTTGTTTCCTAAGACAGCCATGTTCTCCCCGGCCTGCTAAATCAGAGTCATTCTCCTATGCAGGAAACTTAACTAGGTCAGTCCAGAACTTAAGCTTGGTAATGAGGACCTGTCTTCTGACTTTCACACTGGACAAGTCAGCAGAACTTCGGCTGTGGCTGCTGTTTGGGTTTTGTACGAGAGCACATTTACATAACAGCCCAGGTTAATGGTGCTTTGGTCAGAGTTAAGTCTAATTCTCAACCTCTCACCTGTAAACATGCATGTGGGCGGCACATGTGTTGGGGTGATGAAGACTGTTGTCCTTAAATGAAATCACTAAAATCAATTTTTTTGAATTTGTTGTTGTTGTTGTTGTTAAGCAAAAACTGTTTTTCTGAGCTGAGGACTGTGGTTTGATATTTCCAAGGTGAACTAAATATTTTGCTTAGTTAAGAAGGGACTAACATTTCAGGTCAAAGAGTTGCTAACTTTTTGTAGTGGCAAAACTTTTCCCTGGAGTTTATCAGAAATTCAGGATGATGTGAATCTAATTTATCTAATGTTTTATTTTATTATATATTTTTTCATAACAAAGTGTCAATCAAGCCAGCATGGCCTGTGGTATTTCAAAGTACAATTAGAAATTTCATAGAGCTAGCATGTACCCTGAAAATGGTGCCTCATTTCCAAGGCAACTCTTAGTGTTCTATCTGTGTGATGCATCCCACACATTACAAAGTGTTCAATTCAGTCTTTAAACGCCTCTGTTTCCTCCTATAACTCATCCCTTAGTGCCATGGGTCTCTGTACCTGCAGTAATTAAGTCTTTTGGCATAACCATAATGTTTTAACCTCTCTCTCTCTCTCTCTCTCTCTCTCTCTCTCTCTCTCTCTCTCTCTCTCTCTCTCTCTGTTAAATATCCCTGGCTGTCCCAGATTTGTAGACCATGCTGACCTCTTTGGAGACAAGGTTTCTCTGTTAAATAGCCGTGGCTGTCCTGGCTTTGTAGACCTGGCTGTCCTGAAACTCATAGAGATCTGCCTGCCTCTGCCTCCCTAGTGCTGAGATTAAAGATGTGTGCCACCACGCCCAGCTAACTCTTCTCCTTTACAATATTGATTTGAAAAAAAAAAAAACCTGTACAGCCCATCAGTTCCTCTGACTGACTAATCTGTTTCTTTTTCATTAGGTTCATTTGCAATTATAGTCTTAGGATTTCATTTTTAGAGCATTCAATCATACTTCTGTTGTGTTTGATCTAGAAATTATTACCAAAGGACTTTAAATCATGCTTTCCTCTTGCTATTAAAATAATGGTAACTCTTGCTGAACATCTACTTCATAACAGGATTCATATATGTATCAGCTAATATAATTTTTATAAGTAAACTTTGGGGTAAGTCTATTATTTTATCTATATCTATTATTCAAAGAAGACATATATAGCAATAATATTAAGGATGAATTTCAGGTACATATTTGTTTTCAAATGCCATAGTCTTAAGCATTATGTCCATATATGGTAGCCCAGAATCAAACTCTTCTGTTTATTTTCTCCTAAAAATTGCTAATTGACTTACAACTGTCCCTCTGTTAATTATCAAATATCAAATAATGGATTCTATATCTCTGTTTGACAGAAATCAGTTCAGTGGTTGAAGGAAGGGAATTTACTGGTCCTAGTAGCTAGGAATCCAAAGAGAGTGTGAAATGCAGAATGGTTTACTCCAGGAACCCAGAAGTGAAAACCAGATTCCTGCATCCCGTCTACTCTGTTTCACCTTGGTGCAATGGTGAAGCCCACTGGAGAAGCCATGTAGACTAGACAATTGGCAGTAACACCTACCCAGTTCATTGGCTGTTTGAGCATTCCCTTTAAAACTCTCACATCTTACCTTTAAAATGCTCACTACTCCCAAGCCATGTACAGCTTCCCCAGATGGATCCAGTCAGGCTTGTGCCCACTTACTTTCCTGGGTATCATGGAACTTGAGAAAACCCTCAGAAGTAAGGAAAGAAAAGATACCAGCATCAAACTTCCTATTACTAAGGCTCTAAGGCACAGTATGAACAGTAATTGGTTCATTAGTTAATTTCATGGAAGTTGTAGTAACTTTAATGAGAATGATCCCCATACAGACTCATATTTAAATATTTTGCTCCTAGTTGGTGGGACTGTTTTTGGAAGGTTTAGGGAACATGGCCTTGGAGGAGATGTGTAATGTGAGTAGACTTTGAGGTTTCAAAAGGCCACACCAGGTCAGTCTTGTTCTCTCTGCCTCTTGGTTGCCTCGAGATGTAAGCTCCCTGCTAACTGCTCCAGCACATGCCTGTCTGCAGCCATGTGCCCCACCATGATGGTTATGAACTCACTCTCTGAAACTGTAGAAAAGTCCTAATTAAATGCTTCCCTTTTTATAAGTAGCCATGGTCATAGTGTCACAACAACAGGAGAGTAACTAATACATTGGTCATCATTGTTCTGTATAGATGCATATCAAGTCACCATAGTAATCTTTATCTTTTTTTTTAAATTCTTTTAGAAGAACTAACAGTAAGAAAGCCTGTCCTACTTCTTGACCTACAGGATGTATGCCATTCTACTGGGTAGAAATAGTGTGTGCTCTGTGCCCTGGCCCTCGGATAGTTCTTGGTCCATCCCTAAAAGATTCTTGGATCATTTCTGTGATCCCAGAGAAAGCCATGCTAGAGGCCAGTGTAGCTTCATCCCTTTCCAGCCACACTATCAGAGGTTATGGGATGCAAGAAGAAGACACCTGTCCTGTCCTTCTTAACCAGACCTGAGTCAGTATCACTATAAAATTAGTATTGAACGTTGTAACATCTCTGATTTATTTGTTTCTGGTCAGTGATGGAGCTTTTAATAATCCTAGGAATGATTTATGTTTTTTGCTTTTGTTTTTCTTTTTTGTGGTCCTATTATAGAATTGTCATCTCTTCACAGTTAGTTTCTACTATATGCTCAGTTTCCTGGCATTCAGTTTAGTTAATATGTTTTAAACTTTTTATTGATCCTTTGTGAATTTCACATCCAGTACCCTAATTGCACTCATCTCCCAGTCCTTTCAAGTCTGCCTTCTACCCTTGTAACTCCCCACAAAGAAAACAAAAATATGAATAAATAACAAAAAAAAATCTCACCATGGAAAGTGCAGTGCATCACAGTGAGCCACACAGTTTACCCTTTTGCCCAAACAGCTTTACTTCCGTGCAGTGAGTCACTCATCTGGTTCCAGGGTCTGGCTTCTGGATCCTCAGTTATCCTGTTGTTACCCTGTGTCTTGGAGATCCTGTGGCTTTGTATCTATAGGACCTGCCCCTTCACATGCTCCAGCCATTCAGAGATGGGATAGATGTTGCAATGGGCCAACTGAGAGCCCTGGATCTATGCCTAAGTAGAAGCTGAGTTAGTCAGCCCTTTACCACTCCTATACTGGTGCTACTAGAGGCAGATCTTCAACTTTATCCAGACAAGGGATGGGACCAGCTCTCCCATTTCCATGCCACCAGGGCCAGCTTTACTGTGCTTCCCAGGCAAGGTGCCGGACCCATTCTCCAAAGTGCTACTGCCAGAGCAGGGCAGGAACAGCTCCTCTCTCACACACTTTAGGGCCAGCTCTCCTACCTGTCTCAGGCAGCAAGAGGCAGGGAGAAGACGGTATCTCTCCTGTGCCCATACCATCACACAGCAGACAAGGGACAAGGCCAGCTCTCACGCTATCCTGCCCTCTTTAGAGCCAGCTCCTCTTCTTGCCAAAGGTGTGTGGGCTAGCATCTCTCCTGTGCCGATGTCACTGCACTGCAGATGAGAGGAGGGGCCAGTTCTCCTGTGCTCACACACTCAGGGCCAGCTCTATTATATTGCTCGGCCAGGTAAGGGCCCCCCAGTGCTGTAGTTGGCAATAGGCAGGGCCACCTCTCCTGCTCTCACACACTTGGGGCCAGCTCACCCACCTGCTGCATGTGGTGGGCACGAGGGCAAGGGTAAATATTATTTTTATTTTGAAGTTTTTCTCCAAAGACGTGGAAGCCATAGCAGGACAGACTTTTAAAAGGAAGACACTAAATAGCAGTAGACAAGGAAGGGTAATATTCGAAATGATGATTTTTTTTTCCTAGCAGTCTCAGTAATGTAGGAGTCTTTGCATTCAAATGATATATAAGGTCTGAATGCAGTCAAATGTTCTTATGCTACGCCACAATGGCAATGGCAAAGTCTAGGGTCTGGAATGTGGGTCTAAAGGTCCCCATACTGGCTCTTTTCCTCAATTTCTTCTCTCTCTGGAACCTTTATCTGAAGTATAGCATGTCTATTTATAGATAGATAGATAGATAGATAGATAGATAGATAGATAGATAGGTAGGTGTGTGTAGGTATATTTCCTCCTTCCTTCCCCACACTCAGTACAATTCTCTAATTCTGAAACCCCAAGCATTCCAGGAGAAGCATTGGGCTCATTCACATTACTTTCAAGCAAATGTCAAAGTTCTGTTTTTCTGAGCAGCATTCTGAGAATCAGAAAATAAACCTATATATTGAGACACTCACAGAATTAGTTCAATCTAGCTAATGACTGAAAGTTAAAAAGTACGACCCTTTAAAAATCACAAGAACTAGAACCAATTGTGAAATATGCAGCTTGTGAATAACTGAGAGAAAATATTTTAAAATTGCTCATTTAGATTCACCTACACAAATCTCCACGCACTGTGTATTGGGTGTTTTGCCACTGAGGTTACCTTTATTTTACTACAAATTTAACAAATTCGAAAACAAGAGTTGGATTATACAGAAAGAAAAGGTTGGGTTTGGCATGCATGATTCTTGATAGCACTCTCCTCCTAATTGCTGAGTCTCTCCCAAGGAGTAGAAGCAACACAGCGTGTGTGTAAAGGCAAGCAAGTGGCACAGTGCTTTGTCCCAATTTCACATCATGCCATATTCATAGTTTCTACTGATGCTTGATAAATTACCACAAGCTTACTGACTTCCTGTATCAAGGTCTTATAGCGGAGAAGTCTTAATGGGGGAAAACCCAAGGGCTGATGAGGCTGTGCTCCCTTCTGAAAGCTCTAAGGAAGAATCTAGAGGATACCTCATTTTTTCACTCATGACCCTGTCCTAGTTAAGGTTTCTATTGCTGTGATGAAACTCTATGACCAAAAGCAACTTGAGGATGCAAGGGTTTATATCTTCTGTTCTTCCATATCATAATTCATCATCAAAGGAAGTCCGGACGGGAACTCAAACAAGGCAGGAACCTGGAGGCAAGAGCTGATGCAGAGGCCATGGATGGATGCTGCTTACTGGTTTGCTCCACATAGGTTCCTCAGCATGCTTTCTTTAGAAGCCTGGACAACCAGCCCCGGAGTGGTCCCACCCACAGTGGCCTGAGCTCTTCCCCATCAATCACTAAATAAGAAAATGCCCTACCTGCTCGCCTACAGCCCAATATCATGGAGGCATTTTATCAGTTGAAGTTTCCTCCATTCAAGTGACTCTAGCTTGTGTCAAGTTGACATAAAACTAGCCAGCAAAATTCTCTTCCTCCATTTTCAAAATGATCAAGGCTCCATCGGATATCTCTCCATATGCATATCTGGCACTGAACGCAATAAAGAAACCTGCTCTGCTTTTAAGGACACGTGTTCTAATTTGAATGGACACAGCCACATAATCCTGGACAATTTGTTATATGTTAATTAGATTAAATTAGAGTACAGTTTTGTACAGAATAATGAGTGAATGTCTTGTGAGTGGCGGCCGTGTGTAGAGGAGGAGCAGGGGATAATAAGGAGCAGCTAAATGCAAATCTTATTTAAAAAATAACATTGTAAAAGATAACTACCTTGAAAAAGATCATTTCACAGAAGTTCGATTATTCAATCTTCAAGAAATTTTGATTTTCATAGCTTACTATAGTAAATCACAAAAAGATTCAAGCAAGGGGAAAAATGTGTTTAAGAGAAGCAAGGAAGGAGGACATATTTTAGGCACATTACATAAGAGTTAACAATTCTCAAATGGATGACAGGGAGTGCCATTTATAAGCTCAATAAAGTACACACTTAAATGCCATAGGTTGGAAAATACTATGTAGATATTCAGATCCAACTGCATCTTGACAGGGTACCCGTACTGCATTCCCACCACTGTCCTTATTCTGTTCTCTTTTTTTGTTTTCTGTTATTTTCATTGTTTTCAGCATGCAGTGCAAAGTTTGGCAACAGCTTTCAGTTTTGAATGACTAATGAATTGCTCATCTGTGAGTAGAGTCTCCCTGGTGCAATCCCTTGTATAAGTTTTTATCCCTCCCTATTCAAAGGAGACACAGTGGACTGTGGCGTTATTGCTCGTGTTTACAGACCCAGCTGAAAAGATAAATGAGAGAGCAGCATTCTTTTTAAAGTCCCATGCCTTAAACTGTGTCTTTTGTTGCAGGCGTAATTAGCCCTTTGACAAGCCTGCACTGACTCTTCCTTGGCATGTAGAACACATGATCATCTTGACACTGGCTCTCAAACCTGTTCCTTTCTTTGTCAGTTATTTGTCTTAAATAACTTAAGAGTTTTGATATGACTGTCTTTTAAAGCTCCTCCAGCAAGGTTCAACTTGAAGTACTTTAGGAATTCCCCTATAAAAGCAATGATATAAGATACATAATTATTGAAGTTCACAGCACAGAATTTGGTTCGCAGTAGCACCCACAAAGGAAATAATGAAATTCATACGCAAGTAAAATATAATCTAAAATCAATATTCTTTTCTCTATAAAAGAACTGTAATTTTAATTTTGCTTTGGAATTGGTAACCAAATTGGAAGTTTAAGTACCTAGCAGGCCTTAGACAGCTGAGCTTTGGCCTTAACATTTCAATTCAATATACCTAGCATCCATCCAGCATTTGTAATTTGCCAAGTGTAATCCCACACACTAACAATGTCAACTTGAATTTCAGGACAAACCTAAGAGGGAGGACCTAATGTTCTTTTCATTTGTATAATAGGAAAAACTGAGTCACTGTTTGTCTACTGCCTTGGGATTCTGTATCTGGGATCCCAGCTGGCCTTCAATCAGTCCCTTACACAGGACAGATCCCAATAAGAGGAACACAAACTGGAACTCATGCCAAAGCACAACAGCTGAACAACTGAATGAATGAGTGATCTAAGCCTACCGTGTCACAAAACAAACATTTTAAGTGTAGAGATAAGTGTAGAGCCATATAGGAAAATATTATGATAGCAGCAGCCATGACTAATTGAGCACTGGCTATGCTCAGACTATGCTAGTGGGCTTCTGTGTGGTCAGCATACTTTAAATAGTGCTACAAGTATGAGACTCCACCACCCCCTTACAAATAAGGAAGCCAACACTTCCTTTTTGGAGAGGTCATGAGGTTTGTCCAAGGTCAGACCCTTAGTAATTAAGAAAACTAAGCATAAAACCCAGGTCTCTGATTCCACGGCCAAAAGTCATACTTTCTTCTGAACAAGAGGCTTTACCATTACATGACTTCTGTTTTAATGTGATATATATCATCAAGAGGAATACATCAAGAATTTAAGATTTGGTGACTGTCTTAGCACCGTCTCACTACTATAACAATACAATACAAGCTTACTTCTTACCAGTCCCACAACTGTAAGAAGTGAAAGTTTAAGAGCAGATTCAATATCTGTTTTCCAAAATGATAGATTTCAGGCTGGTACCATAGTTTATAGATGGGAACTTTTCCAACATCCTCATGTAGTGGAAGGGACAAAGCATCTTTCTGGGTAGTTTTTCATAGGAACTCAAACCCCATTATTCCCAAAAGCCCACACTTGAAATTCATTTTGCCCCCAAAGACTATATCTCACCTTGATAATATGTTTCCAGTATATGAGTTGTGTGGGGGATACAAACTCTCAAATCCACAGAGCTACATTTTATAACCAGACAATTGTTTCAAGGAAATGGAAGGTATGATAATATAAATTTTTCCAACTAAACAGACAGAGAAAAGACAAGAATCGAGCAATAGAGGGACCTAAGATCTGATATCAGCACATGGGTGCAGGCCAAAGAGAACTTAGGTTAAGATGAGCAGCAAGGCTGCCATGTTATCCAGGTCACATGCCAAGCCACTGTAAGTAACCTCCTCTCCTGAAGGCTGGCTCAGACTTTGGATACCAGGGGAAAATTAAGTCTCTAGTGAATCCATGGCATCCCATGGAGAGCATACAGAAAAATTCTAGGAATCAGGCTCATAGAAAAAGGATTTTTCTTTCTTCTTCTCAAGTTCTTACAGAAAACTTTACTTCTGCCCTTAATCTTCCTGTTAGCACCATTGTTTTGTGCTAACTTTTCTACCCTCCCCCTTCTCACCCCCAACCCTTGCTTCCTCAAGCAATGTCTGCATCGTCTTCTCTGTGTTAGCAATACTATTTCATTCCTTCTTGTGCAGACATATTTGATTTATGACATAAATCGTATTTTGTATTGAAATTGAACCATGCTAAATGATGAAATCTGGGCTTGAAGACTGGCAAGACTGTGGACTCACACTGTGGTCTCCATTCTATTTTGCCATATGGCTTTCTAAGTTAACCAAAAGGTGAGCCTAGAACACTCAGCATCAAAAATCCACATAAGTACACTTATGCTCCCTATCCAGCACCTCCACCCAAATCCCATAACTTTAATAACCTTCAGGAACTAAGGGACCCAGGAGCTCAGGTCCTGGTCTTGGTAAATTCAGCAGGTAATGATGAGTACAATAAATCTCAAGTCCAGAGTACCAACACACAGAATTTCATTTTTTATCCTTGTTACATCTGATGAATTCCTTGATGTCTCTTATTCAATGATCCAGGTCCCTCTCTGAAGCAGGAATGATTCATACCTCTAAAGGCTAAAGGGAAAGAATTTTTAGATACAAGGCCAAGGCCAGACAAATGACAGAGATAGATGACGGAGGGATAGGTAGGTAGAAAGATGGAAGGGTGGATGGATGGATATATAGGTAGGTAGATAGATAGATGGATAGATAGATAATAGATAAATGGTAGGTAATATGATATAGAGAGATGGAAAATAGAAAATTAGCTTTAAATGTTATAGGTTTCCAAATATCTTTCCCCCATTTAATCATCATGTAACTGTATATACAAGGAATCAACTAAATTTGTTTTTAAAATGGCCCAAAAGGAAACCATTGGAGGAAATTCCTGGAAAGGCAGTCTTAGGAGCACTCATTTGCTCTTCTGGTATTCACTACATGCCTTCCCTTCTTCACAGTATTTTCTTTGAGATCTTTCAACTCTTGGAAAACCTTCTAAGTACCTGATGAATCAGAAAGCTAAGGAGTACATTTATGTAGAATGGTTTACAGTTAAATGCTGCAGTGTTCACTGTTCATACAATAGCAAAGAAGCCTTGAGTTTTGCATTGATAGATTCTTTTGAGAACTTACTTTGACTCCATGCTTAGAAGTTAGAGTCTACTTACCAGTTTTTTATATCGGTGAGAGATTTCCTTCTGGGGACACATTTCTGAGTGTTTATATTTCAGTAGCTACTTGAAAGAAAGCGCCTTAGAACCTTCTTTTTCATAGCAAACTGAT
Source organism: Acomys minous (assembly GCF_964271855.1). NCBI lineage: Eukaryota > Metazoa > Chordata > Mammalia > Rodentia > Muridae > Acomys > Acomys minous. Next base: position 81,348,079 of record NC_140491.1, read on the forward strand.
TGGATGTGGCATTATTCTTTGTTTAGAAGATAATCTTACTTTTGGTTGCAAAATTGAAGAAATATTAATTTCACTAAATAAATTAATATTTTGTATCTCTCAAATGTGAGATTGTATTAATAGAGGATCATGGGAGTCCTTGGGGTAATTAAGCCAACAACACGTGTATAGGCATCTGATTCAGCCAACAGTCATTGTCATTCATCGCTTTGTGGATGTTCTTGTTCTGGTTATCCTAATATTAACATAGAGTATCAGATAGTTAGGCATATAGTGGAGAAGGTAAGAAGGGGAATTTAAATTCTGATCATCTTCAGAGATGTTTGCAGTGTGCAAATCAAGTTTTAAAATCTATGGTTGATGTCTCTGGTACTGAAGTAGAAGAACAAAAAATCCTTGGCTTCTGAAGGCCTTACTTGATTTTCAAATAACTGCTCTGAATGGCCCCAGACACATGCACTGTGTGGTTCTTTACTGTGCTCTACATTTCAGTTCTGTTAGTCACATTACCCTCCCACCTCTATTTGGTAATATCTAAACAAACAACAAACAGAAAATTCCTACTTACCCGTTTCTGTCACCTATCACATCCAGAACATTCTCTATGTTAGATAAAGACTTGGTGAAGCTTTTAAATATTTGATGGGTTGGGTTTGGCTAGACAATGTGGAATGATCCTTGTAGATAATGGAGCTATAAGTCGGGAAATATTAACAGTCTTAAGGAATTGGCTTCATTTTTTGCTTTTTATGCTGGGCAGTCTAAGTGAGTAATTACCACGTATAAAACATTGAGCTAAGAAACAAAGGATAATCAAAGATAAATAAGGGTTGTTTTTTTTAATATATAAAAAGAACCAGGTTTGCAGGGAAAACACAAACGTACATCTGCTATAACATAATAAAAAGACCCAAAGTCACATGACAAAAGAAAGGATGTGCATGATGTTATCAAATGACAAACCAAAAAAAAGTGAAAAATATTTTTGCCTCCGTGATTACTCCCAAACAGGATAGCTCACTTCCTGTGGGGTCAAACTTCACTCCCACGAGTGCGGGAAAGTAAAAATAAAAGCCAGAGAATAGTTTTAGAAATCTTAGTGTCTACCGCCAAGGGGGTAAAAACCTGCCCTCGGAGGAATGCATCCACTCTCCTCCTGGAAGGGAAGTGTTTGTGAACGGCAAGTGACACCAAGACTTCCGGCAGACTTCCTCTGCCCACTCCCGTCTCTTCCTTCCCTAGGCCTGACTCCTGAGCCACCCTGGTTTCTAAACGCATTTCTGCCTGTAGCCAGTCAGAGACCTTATATAACTCCTTGCCTCACAGCTTTTCCAACCTTAACATTAAAGACTATAACGACACAGTGATTTCTAAGATCTCCTCCAACTCCAAAAAAAGTTAATGATTCCTTTGTGTGTGTGTGTGTGTGTGTGTGTGTGTGTGTGTGTGTGTGTGTGTGTGTGTGGCTTTGTGGTTGTGATGACTTGTTTTTGTGTGTGAGGGTTGAAAAGGTAGGGCACTGCTCATGCCAAGCAAGCGCTCCTTCTCTGAGCTGTAAGGGAGCAAAGAGGCCGTTGTGTTTGCCACATTTCATTAACCCACAGCTTATTTCACAATCTTATTTTCAGTTATATTATTATGCTAAGATTTTTTTCCTAAAGCTAAATTATTTTCATACTTAGACATAACTTTCTCCTAACTTGCAATATGCCTGAAATCATAAATATTTGTCTAGCTCATGCCTTTATATACTGTATTAAAATAAATGTATAACCATTATTTTTGTCTCATGTGCTCCCATTTATATCCACATTCCACTTTAAGAAACACTGCTTAACTATACTAATAATTTTTAAATTCTTTCTACTGGTTGATTAGAGAGGTTGATCATAAATAATATAGGGACAGGCCAACCTATATGCACTAGTGTCTATAAACATTTTTTTAAATATATGCTTCACTCAACTAGAATTTTCTAATATCCTGATCACCCACTCCTAAATAGATTTGTGCATTACCTGAAAAACAATTTGCAAAACAGATTTTTAAGGTTCAGAGTAAATTGGAGAAAAGGCTACATTACATTTGAACCTTAATAAATACTTAATAACCCATAAGGCAAATAGCCATGAATTACAAGAATGGCTTTAAGCACACTGCTTCTGTGGAGTCAACCTGCCCTCTTGGTGTGTGTGTGTGTTTGTGTGTGTGTGTGTGTGTGTGTGTGATTATAAAATAGGAGTTACAATATTGCAAAGTTTATTAGCACCGCTGATTTGTGTGTTTTATAAAATGAGACACTTGAATAATACGGGGCCAGAACCATTAAAAATAATCTATTTTCTTTCTTTTCTTTTTCTCCTCTATATAATCTCCTCTGCCTTTAAAATGTCTTTCTCATAGAAGCGAGAAGCATGAAGGGTTCTCCGCATCTTTATTTTTTTTAAATAGAGGTTGTTTACTTCTTGAATTAGTGTGTCTGTGTGCCCGTATGCCAGGGTGTGTGTGTGTGTGTGTGTGTGTGTGTGCGTGTGCGTGTGTGTGTGCAAGCTTTGGTCCTCAGGTGGAGGCATGGTTCCTGTGCTTTCGTCCTCGAAGCTGTTTTTCTGGAAGGGAACGGAGGCAGCTGTGTTTACAGCTCAAGTCTTGGCATACATTTACCAGAATCTATTATTCATATCATTCAGTATCAGGGAGAGATCTCAGGCCACCTGTCTATCTGACAAATTCACCCTTTTGTGAGCTTTCTGTTCATAGCAAATTATGTTCACATTGATGAATTGAGTTTTTATGAGCATTGCTAACTAACATTCTCACAGAAGGCCAGGGGCAAGAGCCTGCAAGTGTTTCTGGTCTACAAGTAAATGATTTAAAAAAAAAAGGCAAAAGAAAGAAAAAAATGCTAGTGTTTAAAGACAATTTGCCATGGAGGGTAGTTAAATCTTTTGGCATTGCTTTAATATTTATAACTCCAAGAATTTCCATAAATTATTGCAAATAAATTATTGCTTATATAGCAAACAAAACACGGGGGGGGGGGGGGAAATCCACACACTATTTTTCTTGGTAGCACAGAATATCCTTGATGAATCCTATGTCTTGACAGGTAACTACTGACCTGGACAAAAACAGCGGATTGAAGGATGACCAGCATTAGTGAGCATAGCGCTTTTCTACGGTAATGTGGAAAAGTCACAGTAATTATAGCTTGAATTCCAGCTTGCTATTTCCATAGATACAAAGCGGATTTCTTCAATCTCTAGGAACTCTAGTGGTTATGATGCGAAGCCATGTGGCAAGAGTTAAATAAATGAGAGCAGCCTTTCACAAAAGACTAACAGAATCCGAGCCTCCTAAATGGTGGGTGGGAGAGACCCAGTGTTCGTGGTGAAATTAAAGCTTTTCTTTCGTTCACGTGTAGAATTGCTTCTTCCCTCAGCCTTCTCTGCCCCTCCCACTTATTCTGCCTCTTATTTTGCATTTCATTTAAAGCAACTGAAAGAGAGGAGGGGTTGAAAAAGAAAGATATGCTCTACTTTTTCCTATACCCACATGTCAAAGCTCTCATTCAGAATTTACTCACAATGATGAGCCTGCTTAGGTGCCAGATTTTCCTGTCAGTATCTTTTTTTTTTTTTTAAGCAACAAAATAGATTTTTTTTTTTTACAAAGTGCCATACTGAGCAATATCAATAAAAAATGATTTTTCCCTCTTTGCTTCACAACCTCAATCCTATCTTCCCCAAAAAGTCAGATCCTCACCTTTGGTCAGGTACAATATTATTCTGTTAAATTATAGCCAAAGTCAGTGGAAAATTCCAAACCTTTTCGCAGCAGCCTGCCAAATGTGCCAGACACATCACCTTTCAATGCAAAGACACCATAGCACAAAGAACACTTGGCATTATCCCCTGAAAAGGCACACCTTTTCGGGGAGCAAATGGGAAGTGGAGCCTGTGAGACACCATATGGGAGGAAGCGGCACCAGGCTTGTTTCTCCTTCCAAACGCCACACTCTGATACCTCATGGTGGTGTGTGTGACTCTCAGATGCAATCAATGACAGCCAACTGGCTATCCGGTCCCAATGTCAGCTGGACTGCTGACCACTCAAGAATACAGCTGAATAGGCCACTGTGCTCCAGTGGCCTCGGATAAATAAGATGCCCCATCCCTCACATGTGTTTAGTAGTGTGTATGCAACTTTTACAGGCTTCCCAGTAGCTGCCATCACCTTCAGATTTCTGAGCAGAATGAGAAAACTGGCTTTGTGATCTTCAAAAAAAAAAAAACAGTGAATATATAGGCAATTTTTATAATTTTTCTGGACTTTGCTGTGCATCTCTAAACATGTTAGAGAAAGACCCCTCTGGTACTCTGTGTGTGTGTGAGTGTGTGTGTGTGTGAGTGTGTGTGTGTGTGTGTGTGTGTGTGTGTGTGTGTGTGTGTGTGTGACAACATGGCACGTGTGTAGGGGATAGAGGACTGCTTGTAGGAGAGGTTTGCTCCTTCTACCATGTGGGTCATATTTAGAGCATCAGGCTTACTGCAGGGCGCTTACTCCTTGAGCCATCTTACCAGATGTTACATTTTTCCTTCACATTCTCTTTGTTTTTATTTTCCTGTTTTATTTAAAGTAAATTTTGACAGGCACATGACAGCACAATGCTGCCATCATAGGTTTGATCAGGATTTTCTGTGGTGAGCATAGTGACCATTCATTCACACCAATTTCTCTATGAGAGGTCAGCTTTCAAATAGTGTCCTTGTATCCAACCATATGCCTCTATTTTAGTTTAGAAAATGGGCTAAAATGCCACTAGCACACTGCAAGACCAGTTTTCCCTCAATAGCTATTTTCCCGATTGTAAGAGTTGACACAGGACATGGAGAATTTGGGTTTCCGCTAGAACCAAATGCTCTGCTAGTGCGGTCTCTGACGAAGTCATGGCTGGCAGCCCTCTGTAGGTTGGTGCCATCTTCACAGTGTCAAGCAGCTGAAGGACCGCCATTTTGCTCCCTGGAATTACGGCAGCATTTTAAGCATTTCTAGAAGGCTCAGAGTTGGCTGCAGCTGGCAAAGCATTGTTCCTTTTTTTTTAACTCATGTGATAGGTATCTTCAGCAGTGTCAAACAAATTTGTAGAGCTGGTGATTAGCTGCCCAAAGAGCATAATGTATGCATTATTAATTAAAGAAGGTAAGTTTGGCTAATTGTCATTTCTATACAGTAGCAGTGCACTAAGATACATTTTAACAATCTATAAATAATTGATAATTTTTTTCTTTCATCTTCCCTCCTAGTTTGCATAAAACTAATGACTTGGTAAATGTTACTCACTTCAAAATACTCTACTGCTTCTATGAAAATTAAACTAACACTGTAACCTTAGCAAATAAGGAGATTTTTCCCCTTTTATTACAAGTTAAAAAAAAAAAAAGATAGGAAATATAACACTTGTAACAAAAATGTGATTCTGTGAAATCCAAATGAGAATCATAAATAATATAAAATCAGCATTAAGAATGTGACTCTAAGTATAAGAAATGGGATTGACTTCACAAATACCAAGGTTCAAAACCACAGTCACATATACCTGTGCACATGCTTACATGCATGCATCTGAACCTACTCATGTGTGTGTACACATATAGGCGTGTACTTATATATCTGTATATCCCAGCATGTCCAGACACTTGCTCATTTTCTCACCAGGGCCGGAACTTATGTAGTCCAAGAGCAGCTCCAAATTTCTTCCCAGCTCAGTCCTGGTGTTGTGATATTTGCTTAATCTATGAATAATCCCTTAAACCTCATCAGCTGAGGGCGAGGGGCACACACAATGTTCTCAAGTAAAGGAGTGCACTTCCAACATGCTGAGTCAATGTGCTTATAGCACCTAGCTGGATCTTCATAACGGGAGATTGCTGTAACAGTAGCTGTTTCTTTTGAGGGAGAGGTCTGTTATTTCTATAAATCCACAGTCTGTCACTCCTGGATACCAATATAAAAACTTACTTCTTCATTTCCGATGCAACTGCAACTGGATTTATGAACAGCACTATAATCTCTTACACTTATCTCGTTGGAAATACACCGTGCTTGTTTTTTAAAGCTTGTTTTTTAAGAAGACCTACAGACTAGGCACTGCCTAAGTGACATATTGTTATTTAAGCCTTCGTCTAGTCTTACATATGCTTCATTATGATAAAAAACAGGTTGTAAGGACTGATTCCATGACCTCTTTTTTCTCATTTTAACCCTACTGATATGTCACCCATGGCAACCTTAAACTGATTTTAATAGAGTCAATCCTATTATTCATTTAAATTGAGGTGCAAGAGCACTTAGACCAGAGAAATTTGCATTCAGCAAATGGGGATTTGATGAGCAAAAATGATAAGATATATGTTGTATAACATGGCCTATTTTGCTAGCAAATAAACAGCTCTTGAAATTGATAAACTTCAGAATATTTTATCCTCAAATGTTTATACATAAATGATTAAAATGCATTAGCAATTCTGCTTTTGAAAAAAACATATTGGGAAAACAACACAGTTGTGTTGCTTAAATTTGTAATTAACAAATTTATTACTAATTCTGCTCAGTTCTTTAATATGCTGCATTCCTGAAGAAGAACATTAATACACAGTGGCAGGAAGAAGCTAATTTTAAGACTTTGGAGAAATGAATGTCTTTTAATGCTGTGTGTTTCTCTTATCTACATGCCACATTATTGTAATAAGTACATTCAGGAATAATTTCTTTTCAAATATTTTTACAAATCTTGCTCTTATTTGCATGCAAGTAAGTTGTCAGCTTAAATCTTTGAAATGCAAAATATATCTCATTTCTATATTTCATCAAGGAGCCTTTCATGTTTAATAAATTACAACTTAGATCCTCTAAGACTTTGTTTTTCATTAACTAAAAGCAAAAGGATACATTTAAAATCTTAATCACAACCTGCAAGGGTATTTGCATGTTGCTGATATTTGTCTTGATGGGACTTTTAATATTTGCAAACTAATCAGGGAGCAAGGTTATACCAATAATTTCTGAAGACAAAACTTTTTGCATTATTGTCTTTATTATATTCAGCAAGAACTTAAAGAAGAACTTTCAGAGGATTAGCTGCCACAGTCCTTACGCTTTTGTGTGCAGGCACTTCTTCTAAAGGTTTTCAGTGGCGAAATGGCCACATCTCAGAATCACTATTGAAAAATATGTAGAAGAGTGTCACACTCCTCTGGATTCAGTCTGGTCTTTTACTAATACTTTATCGCCATATTAGACTGAATCATTATCAGCCCCAAACAAGCAAGGTAAATCCCCTACCCCCTCCCTAGCCACTATCTCTGAGTGCTAAGCAGAGGTGTGCACTGAGGAGAATTCAAAGCGTAGCCTTCCTTTTCTTCAGCTTGACCCCGGTTCACATAGGGGATAACGGTGTCTCTGCCTTTTTTTTTCCCCTTGTTTTAGTTGTTATTTTCATTTTGCCCAAATACTTTCATCTGATCTTACAGAAAGAAAGTCTGTCGGCTCAAAAATGGGATGGATCATCTCAGCAGAGACAGAAAAAAAGTCTTGACAGCCCAATATCCTTATTAAGGGTGTAGGGTCCCAAGGGCCACTGCAAAACAGTGTCACACAAGAGGCAAACTTCTCCTGAACTTGCTGCCCTGAGACCTTCCCTTAATCTTTTACTGTGGAATGAAAGATCAAAAACCCCAAGCAGTTTAAAAAATATGCAGCTAATGTCACGCAGTTAAACTGATGTAGCATGCATGTTGTTTTGCAAGCTAACAGGTTAAATATGGCTTTGCTTTAAGATTCCCACCAAATTTCGTTTTTATAGAGAAATCTCTGAAAGCAGAAGGGGTTGAGGGAGGGTGAGGTAAAAAGAAATAAATCATTGTAGTCTCAGGAACAGTAATCCTTGTTGAGGATTTTGGCTGATTGATATAAATAACATCGTCCCCGCCATCTGTCCGAAGAGGGACCTTTCCAGTCAGTGTTAAGCTGCACCGGCAGAATAATTAATGAATGGTGTCCTTTGTGCTGGTAATAAAGACAAGACAAATTATGTTATAATCCAACTGCTGCTCATTTGTCACAGCCAAATAAAATGTCAAATAAAAGTGAGGGGGGCACTGTGTTTGTTTAACGGACTGCATGCTACCTGTTTCTATTGTTGACAGACAACCAGAGTGTAAGTTTTGAACATTACAGAAAAAGAAAACCTCTGAACTCAAATCACATTTCCTTGAGAGCTGGGGTGGGAATGTAGCAAGATACCGGGCTGGGGGGGGGGCGAGGGGAGGAGGGAAGCCTGGCAGAGAAACACTGAAGTAAGTTTTAATTAGAGAGCTGTAATGCCACCCGCTCCTCTGAGTAAGTCGGTTGCGATTACAGTGCAAAAGCTTTGCCTGCAAAGTCCAAGTTCAAAACACAGCTGAGCTATTTGCAAATCTGCAAGAATTCGGTAGGGCTCTCATCTTGCATTTTCAGGATAGACACATTCATCCAGTTGCTCGGAAAGCCAAATAATGAAAACTGAGCCGGGATTTAGCAAGTCCCGCTGGGAATTACCTATGATGGAGGGCAGGGCTGCACCTCCTCAGAACATGCTCCCGCTGTAAAGATTCAACAGACCTGGCATTCAGACAGGCATCTGTCGCTTGCTCTAATGCCAGTTCATAGTATACATACAAACATCTGCTTCCGTGCACAAAGGGATACAGAGCGCTTGACAGGTCTGTGTTAGCCGGTTTCCCAATGCCAGTTCTTTATGCAAAAACCCTAATGCTTCCCGGCAAGCCATTAGAAGTGATACAATCAGCCCAGGCCCCATTAAGCCATCAGTGTCCACCTGTGATAAAGATGGCCATTTGTTTTCTTAAAGCCCACTTAATGTCTGCTTAACTCAATTTGTCAGGAAATGTAGAACAATTTCCTCACAGTCTGAAATTTGGTAGTGGTTCAAGTCAAAGGCCAGGTCTCGTCCTATTCAAATGATGGGATAAACAGTCTTCACATCGAATCTCCCTGAGGAACCAGTGTTTACTTTTTCTAAAAAAAAAAAAAAAAAAAAAATTATGTTGCTGGAAAGGGAAAACGTTTGCATCCCTTTACTATTTTTTTTTCCTGAAGTCCTGGAAAATGTCTAGCAGAAAAACAGGCTATGGTTGGATTATCTAAAAATAATAATAATAATAAATAATAATAACTATTTTCTTTCTTAATTCAGCCAAAAAATTGGTTTTAGGAGAAAAATGTATGCAAAGTAAATGTTACAACAGAGATCACTTTGCCCTCTTTAAAATATTCCATTGTCATGTGCATCAATTTACTATTTGGTCCACTTCTGCTGAGAACATTCTCCATTGCTCACATTTGCAGCTATATATATACTTTTTTTTTGGGGGGGGGAGGAAACCGGTATTGTCTTTTTATACCCACTAACATAGAAAATGTACAAACTGTTTTTGAAAAAAGTTATTAGGAACTATGTTAATCAAATATGGAAGGTTATGTTGTTTCAGTCCCAAATCACTTTTAGCCACATACCATCTAAAGGGAAGACTCAGAATGTATTTCCATGGTTAGCCAACAGGGGGCTCCCTTACATATTTTCGCTATAGTGGGGCCCTAGCCCAACAAACTTGTGCCCCATACAAAATGAACATCAATTTTTGACCAAAACATAATCTAATAGTTATTGCCCATCTAACAACTTCTACCTTCAAATATTTGACTTTTAGATCCTTGTATCTCTGCTTAGTGTACATAGGCTGGCTACTGGTAAGTAAAGCTTTTCTCTGCTCTCACTGTTTATGTGTAAGATCCACTAAACAATGAAATCAATTAACTACCTGGCTAATTTGATCAGTGAATACTAATTGGGCATCTATGGTGTTCAGAAAACAGAAGCAAATTAAGGTTTCAGCATGTATATTAGCTGAATAACTAGCTCAGTTTTAATTTTACAAGTATAGAGAAATGTAATAGGTATGTTTTCTAAAGGGAAGGGAAGTCAAGTCTGAATGGTGGTGAATTGTGTGCTTGTGTTCCAGTAAACAGCTGCTTTCCTTTTTTTTTTTTTCTTTAACTTGGCAATACACCAAGGGCTTTGCTTCTGTGCAGCAGTGTTGTATGTCCATGGCTTGTATGTTTCATATTCCACTATTCAAAGGCACAGTCCAGTAGGCAATAGAACTCCCCCAAAACTGATAGGATTGGGGAAGAACTAGAAATTGAAATATAAAGCTAGACTATACACACAAAACACAGTGCAGGGTCCCTGCTCCTCAGATTGCAAGCATATAATCATCTGGGTTTCCAGCATTCTGCCTTGCCCCACAAAAGCCCCTCCGCCCAAATATATTCAACCAGGAGAGGAAAATGAGCAATACAAACACTTCCTACTTGATTCTGGACACAGTCACAAAAAGGGCAACAGTACCAGCAATACCTAGTGGAAAGTCTTAAAAGACTGTGATTTTTCTAAAAATTGACCTATGCACTGTGTTTACTTTTCTACAGAACCAACTAAACTAAAGTTTCTCATATTGCAAAGACTGATTTTTAATTTTATTGTCATAAATCCATGCGGTGATAAAAATAGGAAAATATTTTTAAATACATATTATTTATCCCAGTTAATATTTAGATATACTTCTTACCAAACTTTCTACTTAAGTGTTTGGATGACTTATGTGTACAAACTCATGTTTAAATTGATTTTTTTAACAGATCTTAAAAAATAATTAGTATTTATTAAAATTAACTAAAAGTCTACTTAAAATAAAAAGAACATAAAAGTGACTCCAAATTTTATGCTGATTTAAATATATTTCCTTCTGACCTGTTCATACTATACTTGTGTTACTACTAACAGTCATAGTTTTAAAGCATGTGTGATATAAAAAAGCCCATTTAATACCTACTATTATCGCTTTTTTTTTTTTTTTTTTTTGGTTTTTCGAGACAGGGTTTCTCTATGTAGCCTTGGCTGTCTTGAACTCGCTTTGTAGACCAGGCTGGCCTCAAACTCACAGCGATCCACCTGCCTCTGCCTCCCGAGTGCTGGGATTAAAGGTGTGCACCACCACGCCCGGCCCTATTATCGCATTTTTTAAACCTTCATTACTTTAATGACTTTTCACTAAATTTCTTCGAAACAATTATGATAGGAAAACATGATGACTAAGAATTCTTAGCAGTAGATGTCAACATACTGCTACTGTCTCTATGGCTTTGATGTTTACCAGAGGAAGAGAAAAAACAAAAACAAAACAACAACAACAAAAAACAGATGCAGTGTCTTTCCAGCACAATGTCTCAGTAGAAGTTTGTTACTATACTCTGAATGAGCAGCACTGGCCCCTGCTTTGAAAGATGGTTGCCCATCCTCAGAACCTTCAATTCTGCAGAGAACACTCCCAAGCATTCCTGGTGCCATGAGCAAAACAGAAGTCAAAGAGCAGTAGTAATGCAAAGGGTTTCCTGGGTCTGGGATCCAAACTAAGAGAATTGCTTAGTTTTCTCTGTTAACATCTCCACTCTTGAGATGCAAATTCCGGTCCTTCAATGGGCAGACATCATAAGTTTCAAGCTCACCTCCAAAAAGGATGTGCTATCATCCATCTTGTATAGACGAAAATGTTCTTCTAAATGACTTAGCAAACAAGTGACAATTTTGAGTGTGTAGATAATTTGAGAACACTAACACTTCCCTGGTAAACTCATTAGGTATTGCTTTGGATTTTTATGTTGGTGCTTTTGTTGGTATTTTGTTTGGTTTGGTTGGGCTTGGAAGGAAAAGTCTTAGGGAAGCCTGTGAATTTATTTATTGAGCCCTGTTTTTAGCTGAATGTTTATAAGAACATGCTTAACACTTATCATTCAAAAGTTTTAACAGAGTATTTCTAAACAGTGTATCTACTGAATTATATTGTCTTAGAACCTGTCACCTTTAATACTAACAAAGGTTTCTTTTCCTCATCCATGGGAGTTTTCTTTAATTTCACCTTTGATCATTATACTTACATTTCTGTTAGTTTTTCAAATGTTATGATTTTCCAAAGCATTTATATACATATAAATTAAAGAGAATATAATAGCTTTCTGATATCCAACATGTCTTCTTCATTACTATTTACGTCTCCACATTCTAGGGAACCTTGTCTGGTTTATGGTCCACATCACTGACTTAATTTTCTATAATGTGGCCTTTAATGGAGTCTAATTTTTAGTTTACCCTTGGTCCTCCCTCAGCTTTTTTTCCCAGAATCTTTTCATCTTACCATATTCCCTTCTTATATCTTTGAGTTTTCACTGCATCACATTCATGAGAACCCAATGGCTACTGAGTTGCCTAGCTGTCCTGTGGTCATTGTGAAACTTCCAGCCTCCTCTAGGCACATTCTCCTCTGCATTTCATATGTGCTGAAGGCTTTATGCTTGTTCATCTCAAAGGGCAAGAAATGGGTCCAGCCCCTTAGGTATGTTTCCTTTAGTCTTCTGCTTCTAGTCTAGTCTAGGGCTTGTGTCTTGGTGACTCCAGTGGTTGATTCATCAACACAGTTCTCACAATTCTCAAATGGTCCTACTATGCCCCGTTATGGTCCAGCACCCTAAAAGGTGACATGATTACATTTTTTAAATTCCAAGAACGTATTCCTAGCAGTATTTTGTGAGTCTCCACCCAGTTTCCACACTCTGCATTTTGAGAGGGACAATACCTATGTTGATGTGTGTCATTCACAAGGCTTAACCTCACCATCGCCCTCCTACTGTGTCAGGATTGTTTAGTGGAAGTTGCTGTCTCTGAATTATCCCAGGTAACCACCCCCACCCCCAAAAAAAGAAAGAAAAAGAAAAACCTATTCTGTAATTTAAAGGGAAAGAAGTAGGTAAGAAGGGGACAAGAGAAAAAAGTGGCAAGAAATACCATTAAGTGTATGGGAAAGAGATTATGTAAATAATCCTGATTCACATACGTCTATGACTTTTAATCTAAAGCAAGCCAGTTGAAGGATGGGAAGCTTCTGCCTCTATTCTGGAAGGTGTGCTCTTTATTGATCCAGTCAGAGGCCCAGGTGGTCCCAACACCAGGACTTCCCAGTTCTTGCACACGTCTTCCCCGTAAGCTGGTCTGAAGTTCTGTTACTGTACTGACTGTCAGTCTCTGTTTGACTTACTTGGAGAAGCTGAATTTGTCTGAGCACCTTTACTGGCAAGTCCCAGTGAGAGGTTTAGGTGTGCCAGCCAGATGCCCTTTCAAACCAAAAGTTGTCATTTGCATCAGTTCCTCACAGAGGACATCACACTGAAAGTTCACATTCAAATTCTCCTCTGCTGTGGCCTGTGCTGCCGCTTTCCCTTCACACTGTGTCCTTACCTAGAAGGGATGGCCCACCAGAGAGCAAGCATGGTATATCTTAGCCATGCCTCTGTCCCTTTGAGCTTCTAAGGGGATGCTTTGGATCACAAAGTATGAATCAGTCACTTAATCATAATGGCAGCTTTCGGACTATTATTTTTCCATTCAGGAGACTTTTTTTTACTCATCTAAAACACACCTTAGTTCTTTATAGAAGTGGGATTTACATCATAGAAAAAAAAAGTTCCTCTTGGCTTGGATCCCTGGAAAGAAGGTGTGTGAATGGCCTCAAGTTATACATTGCAGAGGAAATACCATCCAGATGCTTCCGTCAGTCTTTTCTTGGCAGACAAGTAAAAACCATACTGAAAGTGAGTCTAAAATTTTAACAAAAGAATTCTAAAAACCCACATTATTGGAATGGGGACTAATTAAAAGTAGCAGCCACCTCTCTCCTGATTGAAAAGTAGCCATTTTTAATCAGAGTTCATCACACAGTTAACACTCAGCAAATTGGATTCAAGCAAGAATTTTGCAGGTGAGATAGCAAATGGACGCATGCTCACCCTATCTCCCTCTGCCCCTCCCTTCTGAGAGGGAGGAACACGCAGGGCAGCACTCAGCTCTAATGAACTGGACAGGTTTTGTTGTCGGTGAGGTGTTTGCCATTACATATTGCACATAATGTATGGCCCTGTTAGAAGGGAAAAATTGGAGTCAAAGTGGCTGGAAAGTTAGGTCTGCTCCGCGGCTCTGCGAGATTGTTGACATCTGCCGAGGTTGGAGCGCTCAGTAAGCGGGAAATGGGGTGTCACTCTGAGTGGTAGTTTACCATTATCCTGGCATCCTAATGAAGTGTCTGCAGTGCACAGAGCTTCTGGATGGCATCTTAACGCACGGCTAAGCAAAAGCACTTCTCTCCCTGTCACTGTCATCCATCTGCCTGCACCCTACTGTAGCCAATGGGATGGAACCATGCTACAATGTGCTATAAGCCATTTAGAGTTGCACATTGCATAATCAGTCCCATCAAATATGTTAAAAATGGCTATTATTGGTTATTTTCCTCAAACTCAGGCACCTGGAGTTTGATACATTAAAGTTAAACTTTCTCGAGTGCTGTTTTTGCTATTAATTCCACACACACACACACACACACACAACCATCTAATGGAAAGGGTTGTATCCTCCTTTTAAGTATTGGTAATAGATTGAAAGATGAAAACTTCCTTGTACATCAATTAACAACATAAGAGAACGGCCATCTTTCAGATGACTTCTTTTAAGGCAAGGACAACTCCAGTTGCTGCTGACTTATTTTCATCTTAGAGCACATTACTTAGTTTGCAGTGAGTTTTGGGTGCTTTTAAGAGAATTCCTTAAAGACACGGAGCATTTCACCAAAATCATTTGCATCTTAAGCTACAATTGCCAACACCAGATGACTTAGCTCAGTGCTTTAGCACTACCTAGGATAAAATTCAAGTGCAGTGAAGAGGAAGATGGCTGTACCAGGTGCCTCAAAAGCACACTCGTGTGTGTGTGTGTGTGTGTGTGTGTGTGTGTGTGTGTGTGTGTGTTCCTCCAAAACTTCTGTGTAGAGGTTGCAAGCCAGGCTGCAAATCAGCTGGGCTCTTTTAAGAACTGAAGTGTTAAGATGGCCACAAAGTTGAGGAGGCAGTTTCTGTTACAGTCAGGGGCAGCCACAACCAGAATCTGTTAAAATAGGGCGGCCAGCGAGTGGCCAGGAAGGATAGGGTTGTATAAACAAAAGGGCACAGCATAATTCGGTTGCATCAGGAATTTTTTTTACAGACATTAAAACTATGGTAAACATAACAGCGGGAAGCATGCACTGCCGCACAGTGGGAAGCTCACAGTCTGCGGAGCGGTGCCTGGCTCAGCCACTGCTAGAAGTCTCTGACTTTCATTAGCACTCAACAATTCACCCAGCTCCCCAGAAAGGGGGGGGGGGGGGAGATTCCAAGCAGCAAAGCTCCTCACTAATTATTGTAAACGCTCCCAGGTTGCAAATGGGGGGGGGGGGGAGGGGGCGGGTTCTAACAGCAAGATGGTGGTAAATTCAAACAAAAGCACCACCCTGAAGTATAAAAGAATAAAAGGGGAGAGTGTTGGTTGCTTGCTCGTCTTTCATTAAGTTGCAAGGCAATCCGCTGGAGTCTTAGGCCACCATTTTACAATGAAATTTTAGAAGACGGAACCAAATTGTGGGCAGCTGCTTGTGCGCAACTGGAGTGCAGGTTGGCTCCACAAATGGCTGCCTCTCCTGGATCTCAAATCCAGCGAGTATACCTCTCAGCTAGCCTCCAAAACAGAAGCAGATTACTCTGGAGGAAACCTGCAATAATAGCTATTTGATTCCAGGACCAGGGACTAGTGTGGCAATGCAGGAAAAGTGATGCACTCCTATGCAACGATACCGTCCAGTTAAGTTGCTATTGTTTCAGCCTTTAAAAAGGAAGAGCAGGCTTCTTCAAAGGGACAGGGGTCTCCTATTGATGACTATAGGCATTTAGAATAAGTAATAAGTAAAAATTACAGATTTTAAAAATTGGGATGATACGTGTTTATTTTTTGCTCAATCCAGACTCGGAATCTGGGTGGCTCATTTGTACCCACCAGCTGCTGTCAGCTCTACAGCACACCAGCTTTCCTTCATGTGTGAATATTTCTCCAGAACTCATTTGCAAAAGAGCCACAGCAATATTAAACACCATATCCAAACCTCTTTTAAACACACAAAGAAATGGGAAAACACATCAGAACTAGACCATTGAGAAAATCCTCCTTTCAGATTTACTGCTTGCTTCACATGCTAG
Organism: Acomys minous; assembly: GCF_964271855.1. Taxonomy (NCBI): domain Eukaryota; kingdom Metazoa; phylum Chordata; class Mammalia; order Rodentia; family Muridae; genus Acomys; species Acomys minous. The sequence continues at coordinate 81,364,309 of NC_140491.1, forward strand.
TATAAAATACCCCACCAAGTCCCGTTTGTGATCCATTTGAAACAATCTTGATTTGCTTAAATTGTCACATTCTTTTTGCACATTTCTTCCTAAATGCAAAATGGCAAAGAAGTCTCCTCCCTCTTCATTATAAAAGTGCAGAATTTCTGGCTTGTTTATTCCTAATGGGACACTTGAGAAAGAAGGAAATATATAAATATCTCTTTCAGAAGATTAGTTGCCTCAATCTCTTTTAAAGAGAGGATTTGTTTGTTTTTCCCCATGGTAAACAACTTGGGCTGTGCACTGAAGTTTTCCATTGTTAGATTAATGCCATTACTTTACTGATTTAGTCCTGTGGTTCTAAAGCATCAGACCTTTTATGTCTAATTTCTTCCACATTCTGTGTCCATGCATTTCATTAGGACATTGGTAGTTTGAGACGAAATCTAAGCATCTTTTTGAACAAAATGTTTAGAAGAATCTTTAACTGCATTCTAACTTACTAAGCCAGACAGAATCTTTCAAAGTTCCAGTCTAACAGCAAGAAACTGTTTTATTTCATGTGAGAACCCTGTTTTCTTTGTCTATGTGTGTATGTGTTTGTTTGTTTTGGGCTTTTTTTTTTTTTTGGAGACAGGTTTGCTTTGTGTAGAATTGGCTGCCCTGGTCTTGCTGTGTAGACAAGGCTGGCCTCGAACTCACAGAGATCTGCCTGCCTCTGGCTTCTGAGGACTAGGATGACAGGCATGCGCCACCCGACCTGGCTGAGACACCATATTCAAGCAAAAGATTTGGGGCAAGAAATGTCATAAATACTTTATTTCAAATAGAGCATATGAAATTTTGTTTGCTCTACTGGTGAGCATTCTATTGATAAGGGCAAGAACAGAGGATGGTCTGGCCGAGTCCAAGAGAAAAGGCGAATCTAAAATAAGCTGACAATTTACAACTTGTGACATTAAACTACACACCTAAAATACCTGTGCCATCCTCTTACAGAATGGTACAGAAATTCCTATAGGTTATTAATGGCAACTATATGTACTGTTACCATACAAATGTTGCCATAAAAATTATGTCTAAGATTCTGATAAAAGGAGGGAGGGTTCATGTTTTTGAGACGCTATAGAGAGGAAAAGGGAGGAAAGAAAAGCAAGCTAGAGCAAAAAAATCTGGGCTCAGCAGCTTTCTGGGTGAAATGGTGGGATGTGACTCTGTGATTTATAATGAGAAAAGGTATCTACAACATACAATTTTCTACCTAGCTGCAAATAATAATTCATAGTGATGTCCCTTCCAGATAAAAGACCTTTGCTATGTACGACCCATGTGGTAAAATGACCATGATAAATGTCAGACCCGTGCAGGTAACGGCTTTACAAACCATTAAGATTAGCCGGCTCTTTTTTCCGATGATAACAGTAACCACGCTGTGACTCTATGTGGTAATAATATCTCAGTCCTGATAAATGCTGGGGCCAGACAGAGGTGTTTATCATTCTCAGCTCAGAAATGCTGACTAAAGCTACCACGTGTTGCCTGTTGTTCCTCTTTTTGCAGTTGTCCAATTTGGCGGGGAGGAGGAAGCTGAATCATAAAATGATTATATAACCCATTTCTTAAAGGAGTTTGCTGTTTGTGTAATTCAGAACGGTCCCCTGCTCTCAGGGTTGCTGTGTGTCAGTGTCAAATAAACTGACAGAAAAAAAAAAGCTACCTTATCAAGCGTTCTTTCATCTCTGTGGGCCTTTTGTTTAGCACAAATGCACTAGGTAATATGCCTTCTCTAAACATCATCTTTAAACTCAAAGCAGAAGAAGCTATTTCTTAGATTACATTTTCTGTAACTGTTAGATAGACCCTATTGTTGTCATGTGAAATTTTTAAGTCCTGTAAATTTAATCTGTCTCCCAATAAAAAGAACCAGAAAGTAAAAAACTTGCATAAGAAACTCAAACATTGAAAAGTGGCATTTCTACTCCTATGAAAGTGTACAGAGAAGAATTAATATAAACAACTACTTAAGTATTTGCAATGTATTACTGGTTTACCATGAGAAACACTTCAAATGACTCACAATGCTAAGACTTTTTAAAAATACTCATAAATCCAGATATACATAAATAAACATAATTTAAAGAAATTTTTCACAGAACTGAATTTCAAAGAAATAAACTAGTGAACTGGTTTTTTTTTCCTCAGCACAGATTATCACCTAAGAATGAATTAGTGTCATTTGTAAGTTACAGAAATATGCTTGGCCACCATGATACTCCTAAATTACTTCAAAGACAAAACTCTAGAGAGGAGAGGAAAATTCTGCTCTGCCTGTAAAAACCTGCTGAGGGAGTGTCAGACAGCACCTCCCTCCCAGTCCAGATAAACGGAGGCATCACCATAAAATGAGGAGAGCAAGTTTTGTTTAAGATCCATCTTAGTAAAGCGCAAGGGCCTCAGTCCAATGCTCAGCACACAGGATGAGAAGCCACACGTGCTGCTGCACACTTCAAATCAGTGATGGGGAGGTAGACACTGGTGCAGATCTGGGGTTCACTAACCCGCTTAGCATCACCTCACTAGCAAGCTCCAGATCAAGGAGAGACCCTGTCTCATAAAGGGGACCAACACCCTAAGAATGATGCCAGATATTGTCTTCTGGCCTTCACACACACACACATACACACACACACACACACACACACACACACACACACACACACACACCAGTTTTAGACTGCTGAGTTTTAAAAAAATATAGTCATACTAAAATTGCTTGCTCTCAAGTAATAGCTCTCTTTAAAAGTTACTTAGAGTTTTAAATGTCAGCATTTCCTAAACTTCCTCCCCATGTAAGGTCAGTACCCCAGAAGTCCCAGAAAAACAAATACAATTACAGAAAAAAGAAAAGACAATATTTTTACTTTCCCTGAATGTATTTAAGGATACATAAAGTAGTTAATCATGATAATCTTAAAGACCTTCCAAAATAAACTAAATGAAATTTAATCTCATTGATTTGTGAAATTCTGATTTATTTTGATTTTTCTTTTTTGGCCAAGCAAATTAACATGTCAGAAGCTTTTTTAATTCAACAAATGTCTTGGACAATCCCTTGAGTAAGAAGAAAAAATATAAACTTCATTGGCACCTGTATTGTAACGTGTCTCATATATAAACATCTGTTAGGACATATTTTGTGTTTTGTTGGTTCTCTGGGTCAAAAATTGACGAAGACACAGAGTAGATTCTTTAGCCATGGACTGCACATTCACCCTCCAAAGTATTGCTTTCTTCATTTGTATGTATGCATATATGTTTAGCTCACTATAAATTATTTAAATGATAAATTTACTTAACAATTTCGGGCTCTGGACTACTGAAGAGAAGAGTAAAGAAGCAGATAAGAAGTTTCTGTTAAGAGGCTCATTAGCGGTTCTAATAGCATGCTGACGTACACTTCTTGATACTCTGTGCACCCCGAAACACCCACTGACCCTGTGAGAAAGGTGTGTTCGCAATGTCTGCAGCTACGCGGCCAGGTTGGTTTATGAAAACTAAATGACTACTTCCTCCTGCATCTGGACCAGAAACAGCCTCTAGAAATGGAACTGAAGCAGCCAGTGAGCAGTTTTTCCCATTTAAGGAACCCGTGGGCTTTTGGCTAGAGTATTCTTCCTATTAATACTGACTGGCTTTGGAGAGTTGTTGCCGTTGTTTAAATTTTAAAAATGAGCGGAAACACTGGCATTTCCCAGGTGAAACAGTAACAAGGAAGTCCGTGCGATTTGTGGATATCGGATGAGCACATAGAGACCCAGGAGCTCCCCACTAAAGAAGGAAACAGTCCTACTTCCATCATTCGGATAGACCCAAAGGCACTGCACTCAACCCAGCTTATTGGGACTTCAAACTAAACCTGCCAGGTGTCTGCAGACATTGAGAATGTGTCTTCCTTTTAATGAGCTGTAAGACCTCGCTTCTCTGGATTCTAGAGGGTTCTGTGAAGAAGTACAGAATCTCACAAAGGTGAAAGTTGTCAACCACAGATCAATTTCAGGGCCCTGATGACGCCTTGTTCCTGATACAGTGGCACTTCTGCTTGTATAAGCTCTACCACGACCTGTTATGTGGTCACAGATCTATCCTATTCTGTGACTTGTTTCTGTTTTTAAGAACATACCAAAGGTAACATATAAGGGAAAAAAATAAAAAAAATAAATCACCAGAGTAAAATGTGTGGCTTAATATAATTTTAGAAATAATATTGGTTGGTAAGCAACCTTGAGTCAAACTTTAAATAACAATCTAAAGACATTTGTCCAAGAGAAGATAACTGTGAGCGCTTAAGACACATGACTGCGCTAAAACACTCGGTTCGATAGAAATCCTGTGATCTCTACATTTTTGTTATGTATTAAAGTGAATACTAAGAAGCTTCAGGCTTAAGCAATCTGCCCATCACCGTCAAGCAGGGAAGGCATTCTAAGCTTCTTCGGTCTTCTCAGGGACAAACCACTACTTTCATTTAGAGCATTAATCTGAAGTATGTGAGATGCGCCCCTCCCCCTGAGACATTTCTTTCTAAAGGAAAGACCTGTTACCTTGAAGTGTCAAACAAGGAATTGTTCTAGCTTGGGTAATTTCTCTTCCTCCACTTAACTTTGTCATTGGAAAACATATTGTAAATGCTTTGCCCCACAGGCAGGATGGCCTGAAGCAGAAGAGATGCGACCCAATGATGCTCATTTCTATAAACCAGGACGGCCTCTCACCATGGGCTGAAGTGACCACAGCACAAAAGCATAACTCAACTGGAACTAGAAGCTCATCTAACTCTATGCACAGGGTGACCTAGAGCTGTGTATGCTCCCGTACAAGATGTGTTAGCATTACAGAGTACACATCAGAAGAGCAGCTGGGCACAGTGGCCTCCTTAAAGACACGGGCAGACAGCTGTCTTTTAAATGCATTATAGACAGTCAGATAAACAAGACTTCTATGTAGTATATACTGGTAGAATCGAGCCTTTTCTGTCCATGGACTGGAATAACCTAACAGAATATATTTTTGAAATGTGATTTAATATGCACCTATAAATAAGTTAAGAAAAATAAAACCATGGATGATAAGAACGAGAAAAGAGACTGGAGGTCATCCAGCCCATGGTTCTGCACTGTGCCAAACCCTTCCCATCATCATATAACTTTATCTTATCTCCTGCCTATAAAGAACTTGGTTGTAAATGTGTTTAAGTAGTGACATTTCATGCAGATAAATGCACATCTAGCTTTCATAAACCATATTATGAAAAAAAATGTGCCCAAAGAACCACTAATAGGGTGAACGTAAAGCCACATTCTTATCATAACATTAAAGTCTGCTTCACGTCATAAAAGAGATATTACTTTTCCAAGTAGCATGGAATTGTATTTGAAGAAGAGTGATTTACAACTCTAGTTTGCTGGAGCTTAAGAAGATGGGGGCCTAGCAACTCAGGAGTTGACCAAAAAAAAAAAAAAATTTATTTCGAATCAGGGTTGAATGGTCCAAATGAAGGCTGAAATGTTGTATGTGCAGCTGGAGGTCTCCCGTTTAGAGACCGGAAGGACTAGTTGGAAATAAGGGACTAAGTAATGATGATTGAAAACGTAGAGTAGATCTAAAAATCAGGGATGCCAGAAGGAAAGTAGAACTGAGTGCAGACAAAGGGGAAAAACGCAGCTTGTGATTTCCAAAAAGAGTCTGTCCTTTTTAGTGTCCACCCGAGAGGCCTTCAACTCTGTACGTAGGGAACGTTCCTTTACTTTCTCCAGTCAGCGTTAATGTCAGCGAAAAGTCAGTGTCACCATGGTATTCTCAGATTTTGAGTACTTCACGATTAACAGAAACAACATGTTGAGAGAGAAATAACAGAGACTCCTTTTATTGCTGTGCTTGACAAATCAGCTGAAGACTGCTGATGTGCTCTTTAGGAAGCTGTGTGAATCTTAGCTCTGGGACCTACCTCAGGCTTCTGGACAGTGATCCCAGATCCTGACATTACAGCACATGCCAGATTGATTTTAATGTACCCAACTGTGTCTTTAGACGCTTCCCTGCCTAGACATGTTTATGTGACTTACATGCCATGAAAGGGTTATATGGTGTTGATTTAATTGGGAAAACATTGCTTTCTTATAACCCTTGAAAAAGATTTGTTCAGAGTGTGTTCTGAGGAAAAGTAGTTGCTCCTCATTCATATTTCAGTCTTCTCTAGTCCACTTTGTTTCCTTCCCTCGGCATAACTTAGCCACGAATATCTATGTAAACATGCAATTGTCTGATTGCTCAAGTAAGTAGAAAAAGAAGGAAACCTAATAAGATATTTTTAATGTAAAATGTTTCATATACACAGAAATCACCATATAGTTTACAAGATTTCCTACGTAAAACTACTCACATATCAGATCAACTCCTTAGACCAGCACAAAAGTATTTAGTGTTACCTAGTGCCTAGGTAATAGAGCCATTGTTCAGCAGTTAGTAACTAGGAATGGAGCAGTGGCTCTGCAGTTCACTGTCCTGCATAGGATCTGAGTTCACCTCCCAGCACCATATCAGACAGGTCAAAACTGCCTATACTCCTACTCCAGGGAACCTGATACCCTGTGGTGGACTCTACAAGTACCAACACTCACATGTGTATATATTCCTGACACTGACACACACACACACACACACACACACACACACACACACACACACACTTTTAAAACTACCTTTTTAATGGTTACTACAAGCAGATAGTTGTTATGTGTTCTAAGTGGTGAACTAACCTCACAAATGGTCTCAAAAATGTCTTGTGTAAAAGGTAACCATTTATAGAGTGCTTAGTTTCACTAGCCTTTGGGCAAAGTGTGTAGAATACTACAGCTTATTCTATAAAACTACTCTTTGGGATGCTAGTAAAGAATAAGAAATGTGTAACAGCCACATAGCTAATGACCTAGTTAGGGTTACTATTGCTGTGATGGAATGCAATGACCAAAGCAAACTGGGGAGGAAAGGGTTTATTTGGCTTACACATCAACATCACAGTTCATCCTCAAAGGAAGTCCAAGCAAGAACTCACAGAGGGCAGGAACCTGGAGACAGGAGCTGATGCAGAGGACCCAGAGGGATTCTGCTTACTGGCTTGCTCCCCATGGCTTGCTCAGTCGGCTGTCTTATAGAACTCAGGACCACAAGCCCAGGGATGACATAACCACAATGGGCTGGGCCCTCCCCCATCAAACATTAACTTAAACGTTTTCTACAGGCTTGCCTATAGCCAATCTTATGCAGGCACTTTCTCAAATAAGGCTTTGTCTTCTCTGATGGCTCTACCTTATGTCAGGTTGACCCAAAACCAGTCAACCCAGCTACTAAGAATCTACTATAGAATTTAAAGTAAGAACCAGTCATTCTGACCCATGTCCACATCTTTCATTCACTAATTGATTTCTTGTTCACTTAACCTATTATTTAACAGTATAGAAATCATTTTTGCATCAGAGGGAAATGCATCAGAGTTTGATGCAGGAATTGAAAGGCATTTGTGCAATGGTCCTGCCTTGAGAATTGTGCACGTGACCAATTTTAGCTCCAAGGCATCTAGAAGCCTAGCTAGCTTTGTCTAGTTACCTAGACCAACTTTCCAGCCATCTTTCTTGACTGCATTGTGTGTGATTTCATAGTCACAAGGGCCTCTGTAACGCACCTGTATCCTACGAACATTATATGACAGAAGGGTCGCTCTAACAAGAGATGTGGCAACTGCTTTTTTTTTTTTTCCTTTCTTCTCTGCTTTGTTTCCTGTGTGTGCAGTGGTCCAAACCATATTCTGTTGGAACTCTTCTAAGAAGAATTATAATTTTGAAAGCTTTGACTGTGGGAGGCATTATTTATAGACCTTTGTGGTTTTTAGAGGGAAAAGTAGAGCTTCCAAGCCAGGTCTACTAGGAAGACTGTATCCAAATACTGTCTTCAGCAGCACATTCTCTTATAATGCCTTATAAAATGCTTCTTTTGCAACACTCAGTAAGAAAACTGCCAATTTCTAAACTGACTCTTTCCCAGCCGGCTATATAAAGTCCATGTATCTGTTAACAAGAGACTATGTATTAGGCTTTTGGAAGGACATACTTTTTTTTTTTTTGAAGGACATCGTAATAGGCCTCTTTGGCCTCAGTATCAGTGACCCATCTGCAAAGACTTTAGTACGCAAGGGATTATTTTCATATGAAAGAAACCCAGGTCTCACCGCTCCACAGAACCCTTCCTTTTTCCACGTGTACAGCCCCACTTGTCAAGCTCACAGAGCTGCCTTCTTCTACCCGCATTCTAAGAAGCAGAAAGGGAAAAGTTAAAAGACCACAAAGTGAAGTCAGTACATGGCCTTTTCAGAGCCTCCTCATAACTGTGGCTCTCATTGGCCAGACTTGGTCACATGGCCACCCCAGCTGCAGAGGAGTTTGGGAGAGAGACCCCTTGACTGAACGTGTTACTTTCCTGTTCGTGGTGATACTACCATGCTAAGAAAGAGGAAAATGGACACTATGTGTACTACTTTCCCATACCTCACGAGTTAAGAAAAGAGTTTTTTAAAATTCTGAGAACACTATGTTGGAAGTTACCGAGAACATACTGGCAGGGGAGACACCGGATTCAGTATGAAGGTAGTCCTGAGGGTTGGAGATATGTACCCCGATACAGTGGAAGGCCCTGCCTAACATACTCTTGTTCAAAGGGGCTGAATTCATTTTCCCTGCATCCCCATCTCTCTGGCAGGAAGAACATGAGGAAAGCAATCTATGGGGTACACAGTTTGGAACAGCTACCTACTTAAAACGTGTGAGATAACTAGTATTATGCGTCCCGACTTTTGAGTGATTTTTTTAATGCTCTTATTTTATTGGCAAAAGCAAAATTGATGAGGGTAAAAAGCATAGACATTATTTAAAATATATTCTTGCTTCTTTATAAATAGTTGCCACAAAAATCAAAATAACACTGGAATATGTACAATAATTGCAGCATGTGTATAATTAAATCAGGCTGTATGTCCAACAAGTGGTATCAGAGAACGTGGACTTGCTATCTCACAATCTTGAAGGTTAGAGATCCGCCATCAGCACCACTAAACATTACTTCAGATGTTGGCAGGTCTGTTTTCCCCCCACAGGCTCCTTGACCTTGCCTTTTTCAGTCTTGGGATGCTCTCATGACACAGCTTCTCCCACATCAGATAGCCTTTCTCTGTTCTCATTGTCAGATCACTTCTTTTCTAACTCTACACTGCCTGTAGACCTAAGGGATCACACAGCCCACCAGAGCGTCTAGCAAGGTCACCCTAGGCATCCCTAACTTGATCACACCTCAAGGACTCTTGCCCAGGATTAGAAGGAAGACATGCACATCTTGGAAGGCATTATTCACCCAATACCTTGCAAATAGAAATATAAGAAATCAGTTCACTACCTAATCTCAACAGAAGGATTGCACCAAAAACACATTGTTACTGTTTTTGGTGTGAATACAGTCTAAACAAAGAAGCTCTCTACAAGCCAGTTGAGAATTAACTGATGTTAGTTGCTGTGTCATAGCACAAAGTCTCCTCAGAAACCCTTTCATGTGTCTATGGAAATTTGTCTTTTCTAATCTCTCCTTTCGATTTTGTTTCAGAAAAGCAAGACAGCAATGTAAGGACTGAAACTATAAAGTCTCTGGTAAGAAGTCTCCCTGCACCAAATCATGACACCATAAAAATCCTCTTTGGACATCTGACCAAGTAAGTTATGCAAGTTTTTTGAGTATGTTGTATTATAGTTGTTGCTGAAATGAAGAACGTCTAACTTTCTGTCTATAAAGCAAAGGTTCCCCAATGTGTCCCATCCCAGATATTTACTTCTAACTAACCTCAATTTTCCTGCAGAACCTGAAAACCTACTCAATATAGGAATAAGAACCTAAAAAGAGAACTTCTGACAGCTTTTGTTTCTCCTGGCTTCTTTTCTTAACATGAAAATGTTTGCTGAGTGACTTTTAGAACCACCCTTAGGGCCCATAATGGACCTTTTGACATTGCTATCCAATATTATAGAATAAACATGAAATGATTCAGATGGGCATTGAACTACAGCCCACCACGTACCAAATCCAATGCCCGGGGCTTACATTCTCTGAATTCCACTTTGAGAAGGTACAGTTCATGTAGTCAGCTAGAGAGGAAAATTGGCAAACAGAGAGAGCCACAGGCCCAAATGATCTTGGGACCCATGAAAAGCAGAAAGTAAACAGGGAAGGCTAGTACTGACTGAGCAAGGAGTGTGGGCTTAGGAACTGAAGCCTTATTACATAGGTCCTTGTGGGGTGAGAAGAACCTAGATTCCATGCTAAATACAAACAAGAGACACTGAAGAGGTTAAACTGAGGGAATATACAACTGCTCTGCTGAATGGAGAATAGATTACAAATGTGAAAGCAGAAATACCATGAGCTACAATCTCTAGTCATCTAGACAACTTGAAGAAGACTTTAGGGGGGTGGTTCCCAATCTATGGGATGCAGTGACCCCTTTGGAAGAGGGGTCAAATGGCCCCTTCACAGGGGTCAACTAAGGCCACTGGAAAGCACAGATAGTTAGATTACAATTCATAACAGCAGCCAAATTACAGTTGCTAGTAGCAATGAAAATAACTTTATAGTTGGGGGTCACCACAACATAAAGAACAGCATTAGAGGATTGCAGCACTCAGAAGGTTGAGAACCATCTCTTTAGAGAGAAATGAGTCAAGAACTCTTATAAGTGGGTCAGGTTGGGTGTTCTGTTGTTTGTGGTATGATGTGGAAAGGAAGGAGAAACCGTGGGTGCCACTTTGGGTTTCTGCTTAGGCAAGTTGAGAAATGATAGTGTCACATACCCAGATGGGCAAACCTGGTGGAAGAACAGTAAAAACAGGTTTGAAAGCTCTATTTTGGCCATGTTGCATCTGACATAGCAGTTATTGCCTTCTGTTGACACCTTTAATAAGGCACAGTATGATACACGTGGTGACATCTGAGCTCTCACTCAACATGCGTAGCGTCAGTGCACTGCTCACAGAACAGTGAACCAAAACTGCAGTTGTGCCGTGTGAGATTAAAGTTGCTTAATCACCTGAGTCACTACTTAGGCTGAATGATTTCTGAGAACTATTCAACTAATCCATTCAATTATTTTCAATTGTGAATGTAATACATGCAACGGCACACAAAATACATAAGTAATCAGCAGTGATGAATATACATTTAAAAAAGTGAAACTTGCCTCCCAGTCATCCCTAGCTTGCTGAGCAGAAGTAACTAACATTATTTTATGCATCCTTCCAGACCGGTTCCTAAGTGCATGCAAACATATGTCTGCATGTTGCTTCTGCTGCTGTAGCACATAACCCTGCACACATTATTCTGCAACTATTTACAAACCATGAGCTGCCTTCCACTTCATTGAATAGGCCCATCTCACCACTCTAAGGATAATGCTCCAAGGCTGGTGAGGTCATAGCTTACTATAGTAGTCCCTGCCTTAGAGAACATATAATATCCTACAGCATTGTACTCGATGTTCTCTTGAAGTTCTGAGCATCTTTTAGCGTTAGAATGCAGGAAACAATGGGAGATCTTGGCTCTTAAATGAATAATAGAAAATGGGGGCTTAGAGCCAAATCCTTGGTCTATAGATTGTTTTAGTTATGGCCTCAGACATCTATAGCTATATTAAATAATATACTATATCCCGTGGCTATGACAATTAAATGATAGAATATACATAAAATGTCTGGCACAAGAACTAAACATTGCCGGTATGTTATTATTTTCCTCTCAAGATTTTTACCCAACATGAAAGAGATTTTCTAGTTGTAGTTAAAAACTAGAGTTCTTAGTAATTCTAAGTGGACAAAGTCAAAAGGCAAATCAAAAATTGCATAATTTGGAACCAAGATATACGCAGTCTTAGAGTTCTTAAAAACATCTATTACTTAATCACAATTATCTCTCTTTTTTTCAGCTGAAAGGAAAATAAGAATAAGGTCAATCGTAGAAATTTAAAAAAAATAATAAAGTAGAGAAACTAAGAATTGGCAAACGTCCCTCAGAAACGCCGAGTCAGGAGTTGTCTGAAGGTCAGGATTCTCTATGCCCAGGCATGCAGTTCCTATATAAGCATAACTCTGATATCTAAATGGATTTTCTAACTTAGTTAGATCTTCTGTTTAGCTCAGTAAAGCTTGAAATAGATATTTTAAATTAAGACTTTTAGATCAGATTATTGTATTACCTCAAAGCATTCACATTTTGAGATTTATCATTATGGGTAAAGGGGGAAAACATGTTATTTATCGGCCACCAGCCTTTCTTGAGTAGTGTGGCCAAATTCCATCCAGCACCAATCTATAAACAGGGATTAATTATGCATAAATGTGTGTACATGGGTATATCTTGTTAAGCATTTTTTCTAAGTTTTTGATAAACAGCTAATTGTGGCATGTCATCAAGGCTTGAGAGGACTAAGTTGAAAGATTGTTTAACTGGAATTTTAATATATTCGTGTTTGAAAGAATCATTAGCCTGCCTTCTTTTTTCTTGGTACAATTGGTAGGTCTTCAGAGACTATACCATCAATACTTGTGTGTAGTTTTATTACATAATGTATGTGTGTGTGTTAAAGTTTGGTTTGTGAGAGGGAGGGAACATAATAATTTGACAAATTCCACTTGATCTCCATACTCTATACTCAACAGAAAAACTATAGTTTCCAGAGCTGTGAGTTAAACACTACCCTCAAAGCAGAGAAGCAACTAACTGGGAACATTTGCTTTGGCACAGCTGGACTAGAAGGTGGAGAGAGGTCTTACCATAAAATCCAGAACCTTTACAGGGCTGTGATTATACTGCGCATGATACTACGTACGGACTGCACAGGCTAAATAGCCTCAGCGTCCAAAGTCCTCATTCTTATTGAAGTCAGAGTCAAGGCCTTTGCTCTTTCTCTGTCTGCTCTCACAAAATAGAGGAAAGGATTCCTAACCAATATCAGAAAGTTTTCACAATTATGCAACATTACAACTTTTCCCTATAGAGAACTGCATACTTCTAGGATACAGAAATGAGAGAAGCAAAAATGCTGTGGCTGTTTCATCTACAGACCTTAAGATTGGAGCCAGTTCCTACGATCAGAGCTGGAGACCGAAACTTCAGAATGAACAGTTGTCTGAGGATACTCTTATTTGAAACATTTATTAATGGCCACTTTCATGAATTAACATTATAGTGCTTGGACCAGGAAGGTCCTGTGACACCTTCTGAACCACCGTGTAAGAACCAAGTGCTATCTCTGTAAAATATGTCACAGTTGACTAAAGATGAAGCTAACTGGGGCTAGGGTACAAGAGCAGTCTGTTTACTAGTCAGTAGGAGCTCAGGGTGTGGCCAATTACAGGAGGTAGGTAAAAAGCAGAGAGTCACTAATGTGTTTGCAGCACATAGTTATAAGGTAGTCTTTGTGTAGGAGAGTCATCTGGCAGAGATAGGAGAAAATAAATTCATGAAGCCCTATTAGTAGTTGCAGTTAGATTTCAGTAGATTTCAATCCTGGCATGGATTGGACCAAATCTTAAGGGAACAAAGAAAGCAGGCCTCTGAGTTAGCCAGATTGACTTTGTGGCTTACGCTTAGCAAAGCAAACACAATCTCAAACTTTGGGGTGGGGGTGGGGGACTGGCCACAAAAGAACACTTAATTCCCACTTATTACATATTATTCAGGAAAGTAAAAATCTCTCAGAAATGGGTGGCCCTTTACCGTAGTTGGAAGAACTGAAGGTTCATATATAAGGCCTTGGGGTCAACCTCCAGCCAGCCAGCCAAGCAAACAAACAAATAGTGGGATTCAAGCATGCCTGAAAATATCTTTATAAAAATATATTTGCTGGTGACTTTTAGCTGCGAATAAGCTTTCTTAGAAGAGATTTGCACGTTATAAAATAGATTAAAAGGAGAGGTTTTTAAAAAATCTTCCCTTTTGCATTGACTCTAAGAAAATTGCCCAGCTGTTCATAGAATTCCAAGGTGAAAAAAAAAAATGTTACGAGTGAACAGGCAGATCTCATGGAAGCATGCCAGTTGAATGCCATGTTAAAAGGAGAAACTGTTGAGCTGTGGCTACTTTATGAGAGCAAACTGATATTTAAAGCCTCTGTGGTCTTCATGGATATTAAATAAAATATTCTGCAAAAGCACGTCTGAGGCAACTTAAATGATGATGACCTAGAAATAGAAAGGTTGTGTGCGGAAACCGTGGTGAGGAAACGGTGCACCCACCCTCTCTTTAGAGTGGCACCGTGGGCATTTCTGATATGCAGTGGGGGTCAGATATTGTTAAACATGAACTTCAACACCCAGGAGGCCTCCTTCTGTCCTCCCACTGGTCCTCAGGAGCGTCGCTGGTGAGGCTCACTCCTGCCCACCCAGGCCTCAGGCTGCTCGGATCTGCTGTGCTTTGGAGCAGGCTGTGTTTTTTCTGTGCCGTCTTCTGCCGTTACACTCTCTTTCTGTACACTTTGGTCTCCCACCCAACCACAACACCTGATATCCAAAGATTTGCAGGCTATGAATATTTTTACTGGAAAATGACGAACATGTACAAATTGTTATTCTCTTTCCCTCTCTCCTTTCCTCCCTCCCTCCCTCCCTCCCTCCCTCCATCCATCCATTTCTCCCTCCCTTGCTCTGTTTCTTTTCTCTTTTCTTCAGGGACAAAGGTAGCAAGTGGTTTAGAATTAGCTCGAAGCACAATGGCTTCTTTGCCTGTGTGTGTGAACATTACTCGTCACTTGGAAGAGCTCCCTAATGCACTTCCAGTGGGCCTCAAGCTCCTCAAGGGGACTCCCTTGGGAGAAGCTGGCCTGTGGTTAAAATTAATTATTCAGATTGTGAGGTGAAGCAAGTTTCCAACTCCCCATAGGGATTATTAAAATGTCATCTACCTGGGAAATATCTTGGCACAGAATTGATAAGATTGTGAACCAGTGATCAAGGTGCAATGATTCTGCCCATGTTGTACCGTTATTTTAGGAGAAGGCTTAGGGAGGCAAACATTCAGGGTGGAAGTGAAAAGATTACTGTTGCTCCTTAGATTTTGCATCTGAATAAAGAGTAGAAAACAGTAAACCAACAATGGTTACTGCCCCATTTATTGCTGTCTCCTGTTGTTGATCGATCAAGCATCACTCCCATGGGGATATTTGCCTCTGAGAAGAAGAAATTTTTAGCCATATTCTTCACCAAGATTCTTGCCCTTGTCTTAATTGAAAGAACTGGGAATTTGGAACTTGGAGTAGAAAAAATATTATAGTCCCAATCTCAGGCTCTATAAGCATACAACATTGAGACGATAAATAATGCCTTTAATGTTCCTTTTATCTGTGTTTGAGATATTTTAAATAAAGTATTACGTATTTGTTCATTAATTGCAAAAATCTTGTCGTCTGTCTACTTCCTTTAAAATGCCTTAAACGGGTGTCTGTTAGCTTCTAGGGCCTACAGGAAATAGTGGATTAACAAACTGTCAATCTTAGACCAGATCTAGCCTGCTTCCTGTTTTCGTCAGTACGTTATTGAAACACACACCTGTTATTTATATATTTCCTGGAAATTCTTTCATTCTACAAAGGCAACAATTAAGTAGTCACAAGTTGAACAAGATGTACCTAATAGTGAATTTGTTGCAGAAAAGTGTTTGGTCACTGAGTTCAAGGTTCAGGACACCTAAACCCCAGGCAAGAGTGTGAATTTAGTTTAGAGAGCCCAAAGGGCACCTTCAGGGTATACAACACAAGCTATCTTTACATGTGCACATTTGGTAGGCACCATATAAAAGCTAAAGATCGGGCAAGTTTCTTGTATAAAATGGGATAGCATATGTATATAACCTATGGTATCCTTCTATATATGAATTTAAATAATCTCTGGATTACTAATAGCACCTAACGTAATGGAATGATATAAAAATAATTGTAGCCATTTGCTACCGTTCAAGAAATAATGGCAAGAAGGGTATTCTGTGCATGTTCAGTGCAAATGTAAAAAAAAAAAAAAGTAAACACTTTTCATCGGTAGTTATTTGACTCCTCCAATACAGAACTTGTGAACACAAATGGCAAATTGTACTGTGTAGGAGGCATGGAGAACTAAAGTGTGAGGGAGAAAAAATGTCCTCCAAGATAAATAGTTACAAAGTATAAGTAGAAATAGAAGAATATGAATTTCGGAATATTGTAGAGAAGATAAAATTTCAAGAAAGCCCTAGCATTGTAAAGGAGTTGGCATCTCAGGACCATTGTGGGAGGGGCCACAGAACGGAGGTAAAGCATAAGGATTGCACAGGAAAGGATAAACAGAGAAGTGAGACAGGACACAAGTCTAAGATAAGAGGAGCTAGGCATCTAAGACAGGATACAGGTAAGAGAAGGGAACAGGCCAGCCACAAGTGCCACGGAGGAAGCACACCCTGTGTAGCACTTGCTCTCCAAGTGCATGAGGAGGTGGTAGCAAGAGGGTTCCAATAGGGTTCCCAGGCTTTGAACTCTCTGAGAGGCAATACTTGTAGATCATATATGAGGAAAAGGGGCAAAGTCAAATCACAGAAGGGCCCAAACCTAGGACATAGTATGATTTGGTCACCATTTATATTCCACTAGTGGAATGTAGTAGAGGAGAAACAATATTATCTTTATGTAAGTTTGGGAGCCATCACTTTGGTGAAGGTATTGGCATCGAACCACAAACAACCCCAAGCAACAAGCTGAAAACAGCATCCTTGGGGCCTCAAACGTTGGCTGTCGCAGGGAGCAATGCACTTGGAGAATGTCAAGCCTACTTACAGAAAGAAAATGTAGCAGAGGCAGAGATATTATATTTTGTGGTTAAGCCTACTAATTTCTCAGAAGAGGCCTAGAAAATGCTCAACATACAGCACGTGTGCACAAAAGCTTAAAATGAGTAAATAATGAAACAGGAAGTCCTCATGATAATAGACCGTTGGGCAGATTTCTAGCCGTGAGCAACAACTGTTCCTGTCTTTCACCTAGCATTTACAAAAACGCCCGGTGAATAAATGGAGCATTGAGCAAGGAGGGTGAGGATATTCTGTAGCTTGGGCTCTTGAAAATATTGGAGAGATTAGAAATTGGAAACAAAAATTGACTTGACCCCTTCTGCCACTAGCACGTTGGCCACAGGGGGAATGAAAGTAGGCCACTGAGTCTTTCATAGGGCTATTGGCAGAGACTGATACAGTGTTCCAAGCCTGGCCGATACTCAACAATTTTGTGGAATCGGTGGCATGTCCTGACTTACTTGAAGGTGGCAGTCACCTAGAAGTCAGTAGGTAGACCTGGGTGAGATCAGCTTCTTTGGGCTGGAATGTTAGAGACCTGACATGTTCAGACTAGGACTAAGAAATATCCCATTTTAAGGCAAGTTGTCCTTCTTATGTGCCTGTCCTTATCTGATCTCTACTCTCTCTGTCACAACGAAGAGCAGCCCTCGTCTGACCACAGAGAAGACAATATTAACACACCAGCCACCTAGTAAGAGTGACAAAGCAACGTGAGTGGGGCTAACAGGCTGCAGCAGCGTTAGGACCACTGTGACTCTCTCAGAGCAATTCTAATACTGCTTCATTAGGATCAAGTCACCATTACTTGTGTGGTTTTGTTTTGTTTTGTTTTTTTAACTATTGTCTGTAATTAGTAATAGGTGAGAGAACTTTTTCCTTTCATTGAAAACAGATTTTGTATACAATATATTCTGATTCTGGTTTCCCTTTCTAGTACTCCTCCCCGTGCATCCCTACCTCGTCCCTTGTCTCCTCAAGATCCATGCCCTTCCTGGCTCTGTTAGAAAATAAACAGGAATCTAAGGAATAATAATAAAATAAAACCAAACAAATTTAAATATGAAAAAATTATGAAACAGGAAAAACAGCCAAAAAAAAAAAAGTACAAGAAACACATATAGATACAGAGACACACACGTTTGCACACGGTGGAATCCCTTAAGAATCCCAAACTGGAGGCCACAACATATACACAAAAGACTGATAAAGTGGGAGAGGGGGCAGAAACACCTCCTTGACTTAACCTTATGAAACAAATAATTTTTGTGTCTATTGCTGGGCACGGGGCCTACCCTGGAGAGTGGTTTGTTTCCCCAGTGAGACTCACAGAGAAAAGTAAATTTTCATTTGCAAGTGGTTACCTCTCCTCTCTCTCTCTCTCTCTCTCTCTCTCTCTCTCTCTCTCTCTCTCTCTCTCTCTCCCTCCCCCTTCATTCCTCTTTTCCTCTCTCTTTCCTCACCTGATATTTAATATTTGAAGATAGCATGAAACATTTTGGAATTCAAACACATGATAGGGAGGTTGGGATTGACATGAGAGAGCTGCAATTGATAAAAAGTTCTCTCATGAGTGGGAGACCTTGGAACACTCAGCCCTAAAAGGGGTATCTCCATCAAACCCCTCCACTCGGGCTCAGGGAACTCCATGGAAGAGGGGGGTGCAAAGAGTGGACGAGCCAGAGGGAATGGAAAATACCGAGGAAACAAAGGATTTAGAGGAGACAAAAAATATAAAAGCAAAGGCTGAATGTAAGAATGAAGACATCTGATTGCAGAGCTCACTGTGTCCTTTTGTGGATAAGGAAATGTTATTCATCCGCTCTGTGGGTCAGAGACAGCAAACTTCAAAGTGGAAGGGGGAAAAAAATCACCCAGACCTCAAATCACCTGATTTCCAGTCTACCGGAACACACTGCGCTCTCCTGCCAACACCAATACTCAACTGTGGTTCCTGGGAAGAAGGCAACACATAAGAGTGTGCTGGAGAAGCAGCCTGGAGAGGCTCTGCCCTTCAGTCAGTCCCCCTAATTACACACCATGCATCATCCCACTCACTCAAAATCCCCTAATGCACCCTAAGCAATGAGAAGCCCCCGATGGTTACAGGAGCCTTAGCAGAACCGTGTGATAATCACCCTGCTCTTCCTCCCTCTTTCTCTTAATATGTTGCTTTCTATCCCGGAAGCAGGGAGATGCTGCATCCTTCAATAGCGTCTTTGAAAACAAGTGTCAAAACCCACCGATGCCTCTGCATGTGTTTCTCACACTTCCAAACAGCACTTTCTGGAAGGGCAGTGACAGAGCTGCCACTTGCCACCACCTTTCTCCTCTGTAAATGGAAAGCACTGAACCCAGATGCCCAACCACGGAAGACTGTCTTCCAGAAGTGGCATCTGGCTTCCTGGCAAGCCCTTCCAGAGAGCTGTTTGGGGAGTGTTGCCTTGTCTCGGGATCTGTCACGTGTATCTGACACCATGGCCTCCCTGGCTGGCAAGTCCAGGCAGCTGCCAATTTCTCTTGGTTCACCTTTAATTCTGAGAAACTAGTTCACTCATTTTCACTTCTCACTGAATTTGTTTCCCTCCCCTTTGTCCATAAGAATCCCAGGACGGCTCCAGTACCTCTCTGCTTTCCCCCTGCCCATGTTTTCTGCTGGCTTCTGAAACTGAACGAAATCTTCAGTCATTGAATCCCACAATAAAATGGGCTACTTTTAAAATATTTCTTAGCCCTTCTTATCAGTGAAGCCCACTGTAAACTGCTTTTCTAAAAAAAAAAAAAGAAAGAAAAGAAAAGAAAAAAAGAAAGAAAGAAAGAAAGAAAACCAACAACAACAACAACAACAAAACATTCCCTCCAAGTAATTTATTATGGTCTGTACACAAAACATGAAAGTCTTCTTGACATTTGTCTATTACTTCATTAAATCATACTGGCTCCCACACATTCTTGCTTCATGTTCCAGCAAGAACAAAAGAATATCTCAGGACTAGAACATGCAAAACGACATGACCATTCACAGGGGGCAGGGAGGGTCTTACAAACAGCCCCCACTTTGGGAAACTAAAGTTTTTTTGAAAGGAGCTTCCTTTTCAGTTAATATATACCTGTTTAATATATATTTTTAATTGTGAGGGATTTGTGGGGTTTGTGGATAATTGTGAGGAACACAGAGTCCAATGGTAGCCCACGCAACAGGAAGCAGTGACAAGGTGCTGACAAGTCCGGCAGCAGTACCCAGAATGCAAAGGAGAAAGCAGAAATTAGAGCTGCAGGGTGACATCCAGGAATAGTGAAGAAAGGGTAGCTGCAAATTTCCATGTCGTTTGGGTTTTTTTTTTTTTCCTTCATGCAAGAAAAAAAAAGGGGGGCAGAATCTGTATGAGATTTCAGACCTCGGGGCTGTAAAGTCTGGGTTGGAAACTGACTGGAGTGTAGCACGGGGCAGGAGGAAATCTCAGCCATAAATAAGAGCTGGCCCATGGCCAGCAGCGGGCTGGACCCATACTTGACTTTGAAGCACTTTACAGCTAAGTCCTCTCGGGTTTAACCTGAATGAGAGCCTCTGGGGACAAAGGCCTGGGTCAGGCCGCTGGGAAAACGGCTTTGGAATCCTCTGTGTGACAGTAAAGTCCAATTTTAGACTGGAATTTGGGAGTTGGGGGACATGACTCACTAGATTGCAAGAATCTCGGTTCTATTCCCAGCTCCAAAAAGAAAGAAAATAAAATCTTTTAAACTATTTTCTCTTCAACTCAACGGTATTTGGGGGGTCTATAATTTTCACCCAGACCCCTTTGCTAACGTGTGCAGAGGAAATTCAAAAGTGTAACTCAGAAGCTTTGCAGAGATCCGGGGGTCTCACCCCTAGTTA
This sequence comes from Acomys minous, assembly GCF_964271855.1. Classification (NCBI taxonomy): domain Eukaryota; kingdom Metazoa; phylum Chordata; class Mammalia; order Rodentia; family Muridae; genus Acomys; species Acomys minous. Next base: position 81,385,121 of record NC_140491.1, read on the forward strand.
TTTCATCTCTGTCCCTAAGCCTGCCTACACCCTTTATAGCTCAGCTGTTTTCCCAACATTCCTTTCTTTTCAGCATCTTTCTCCCTTGTGTCACCAATATCCTCCTTCCTGGTTAGGGTCAACTGTTCCCACAGAGAGTGAGGCATTTTACTGGTGCTCTGCATATACCTTGCTAAATCTTTTTAACTAGGAGAAAGAAGAAATGAAGTACATACTCTGTTCTCTCTAACCTCATCCTCCCCTGCCATCATAAGGAAAATAGGCAACTCCTGCGTGCCAAGCCCCTAAAGCAATTCATACGTCCCTGGCAATCACAGGATCTTGCTCCAAATCTTGAAGGGAATTTATCCTTCATCTGCCCTTCTCCCTATAGCCATCAATAGAAAGGCCTATTTTTCTCCACCCTTTATCATATTCCTTTATTTATTTGTTTGTTTGTTTGTTTGTTTGTTTGTTTTTGCATAGAAACTCTCACCCTTAAGACAAACTTTGAGTGGATGGCTGCCAAAAGTAACTAATGCAGTCATCGTTATGCCCAGTAATTTCTGATCCCAATGCACTCTAACCCAGGAACCAGTAGTCCAGAAGCAAAGAAGCATGCACTTGTATAGGGCACTGGAAAAAGCTGAGTGCGAAGGAGATGACCAGAAGGGGGCGTTCTCTTCGTCACGCAGCCACTTGAAAAACACAAGCTAATTAGCAGTCCGCAGCCACACAGCACAGCAGTTTGATACAAGAAGTGAACAATGCTCTACCTAATTGAAACTATAGAGCTGACTTAGGTAGGCTATATGCAATTACACAGATTGGAAGTCAGCCAGGACACGGAGGTTAACAATCTCTCCTTTCACAAAAGGCACCACAGGAACCTTAATGACCACAAGTGGCGAGGGCCGCCATCCTGCATCCTATCCAAAGAGCTCACCTCTCAGCCCAGGGTCCATCAGATGGACTCAATGGTGATGACTAATTGGCTAGAAGAGTGCCCTCTGTTGGCTCAGCTGTAGTGCCCGGTGCCTAAGTCAGGAGACTCAGCAAACAGGCTTTGAAGGACTGGAGTAGAGAGAAGGATGGAGCCGGTTGAGAATAGAAAGCTTATCAGAGATGCTAGGCAGGAGCCAGAAGGCTACCTGTGCTGTTGCTCCCGGGGCCAGAACTTCTGCCACGAGCATGTTTAAAGTAAGGAGCTATAAAGTAAGCCACCTGCGGGATTTGATTTGAAAATTATAGATTCTGATTTAGGAAGCCTAACACGGGGCCTGGGAATCTTCATAAATAGCTTTCTAGGAGAAAGTGCTGTTGCACTAGGGAACCACACTTTCACAAACCGAGTTCTGTAAGAAGGAAAAGAGGTTCTCTGTAGACAAAGGGGAAACTGGCAAGTAGAATACGATCTTCAAAAAGCAGTGTGACACCCAGAGTTATCCAACTTGCTTCATTTGTGCTGGGAACTGAGGTGAGCAAAAAAATTGGAAACTCCAAATTAAAAATGTGATCTAAACTCCACTCCACACTGGCTTGATCGTGAGGATGGGGAAGAAGAAATTTGGTCCTTGGCCTCAAGGGTGAAATGCCTACCAGACCAGAGAGTGTTCACATTCCTCACACACTGGTTACACCAGCCAGAGCATGCCTGCAAGAGGTCTGTTACACTGCCTAAGAACCAGCTTCATTGGGCTTGCAGAAGGAAGCAGAGGAAGACATGGTAAAGGAGTGCAGATCATCAAAGCTCACTGAATCCATGGTCAGTTAAGGAAGGGGAAAGATTCCAGATTGCTAAGTAACAGTCAGTGAGCAGGCCATTTTTAAGCTTCTTGGAGGCACACACGGTTGCTGCTGTTAAGGGGCTTTTATGATGAAACGTGCTTCTACCATGAAGGAACCTAATTGTGGGTGGGATTGACAATTGCGTTCTTTAGCTAAGTGGGTTTTGGAGTAACTTCTGCATGTTTTGTGACTTTTTAATGATGGAAGCTACTGACATTTGAGAAGAAACACACATACTTGAAAGGAGATATCTATCCATCTATCCCTGGAAGTAACGCAGTTCACTCCATTTAGACACAATGCCAACTGCTGTAAACTATGAAAGGTAAATTTTAAATATACATCTATTCTCATGTATGCTTTAGCCTTATCGCTACAAAATGTTATCGCTTGTCTCGTGTGTGTGTGTGTGTGTGTGTGTGTGTGTGTGTGTGTGTATGATGTCACATATAAATCATTTAGAATATTCAGCTATCTAAAGTTAGTATGATAAGCACCTACCCCAGAAGAATGTAATATGCTCAATAAATCTGTGTTATGGAGCATTTATTTTGTGGCCCAACATCAGGTAAATAAAGTTTAGAAAATAAAGAAATGTAAAATTGGAGATCGAGGGATATGCTTTTGCATAGCTACCAATCTAATGGCATGAGTGAGGGCTTAAGAAAAGAGACAGGATAATTTACTGCTAAGTAGAACTTGTTGTTCGTGACTCAAATGAAGACACCTAGGGAAAGCTCAGCTGTGGCCAAGAGCAGGGTGTGCTATGGAAGAGGGAAGAGAAAAAGCAAGTCCAATGCACAGAGTGACTGGGGATGAAGGTGGGGCTCACAGGAAAGTTGAAATCTGAGGCCTCAGGCCACTAGGAAGCAACCAGGTTATTGATCAGTTAAATAGCATAAGTTCTGGACCTAGAAGAATGGTTCTGTGGTTAAGAGTGTTTACTGTTCTTCCAAAGGACCAGGCTCGAGTCCCAGCACCACTATACTGGCTCACAACTACTGGAAACTCCAATTCTAGGGCAATCTGGAACCTTCTGCTGACATCTCTGGAAGCAGTCATGCGCATGGTACCCATGAGTGCAGCAAAACTTTCATATACATAGAATGAATTTTATAAAATCCAATAAATAATATAAGTTCCATTTGTAATTTAATTATCTCAAATAATGCAATTCTACTGTAAAATGAATGTAGAATCAGACAGTCCTGAAGAGCCTGGAGCAAAGCTGGAAGTCCATCAGTTGTCTAGGCTGTTTCCTCTGTTTCTGGCTTTGGCTGTGAAAATAACCAGGAAAGGGGGAAGCTCCTAAAGAGGCTCTAAAACATATGTTTTTGCTCATCTTTTTAAAATGGTACTTGGAGGCCTAAGGAGTAGGAGACAATGTCAAGGTGCCCAGCCTATAGACTACAGAATAATGAGACCACCCATAAAACTGAAACATCTAGAAATTATTATCGAGTGCCAATCATTGCCCCTGTGCCATTCTAGAGAATGTCCATCTACTGAGGATTTCACCTCAACGTTATGAAGGCTGTGATAAAGCTAAGCCAGATAACACAAAGCATTGAGTTGTATGATAAGGAAAGAAGTGCCATTGCGTGCTATGGAGCTAGCAGAATAGAGTGAGATGACGGACAGTGGAGAGAATTAAGAGTGCTGCGGGGACTCTGCTTTGCTGCCCAGTAGAAACTTAAACAGCAGCCCAGCCACAAACTACTTGATGTACAGTGGTGTCCTGCCTACAAAATATGCTAGGGTACTGATGGCACAGAATTTGTGGTAGTAACCAGCCAGTACCTGGTTTGACTCAAGGTCCACCCCACGAGATGGAACCCATACCTGACATTGTTTGAGTGTGCCTAAGAACCAGAGATTAGATAGCCCAGGTCCTAGGGTAAAAACCAAATATTACTTACTATTCTAAAATAAACAGAAAGTAGCAATAAGATGACTCCTAATGCATTTGGCTATATTAATAGACCAGAGCCTTGCTCAGCTACCACCAGAGAAACTTTCTCCTGCGGCAGATAGGAACAAACACAGAGACCCATAGCTAGATATTATGCAGAGAGTGAGATACCCTGGAACACTCAGTCCTAAAAGGGGTATTTCCATCAGATGCCTTCCCTTAGCATCAGGAAATCCTTGAAAGAAGAAGCGGAAAGGATGTAAAGGCCAGAGGAGATGGAGACGTTTTCTTGGACACCAAGAAAACAAGACCCTCTAAATTTTTTTTCATTTTTTTCTCCTTTATTAATTTATTCTTGTTACATCTCAATGGTTATCCCATCCCTTGTATCCTCCCATTCTTCCCTCCCTCCCATTTCCCCTTATTCCCCTCCCCTATGACTGTGACTGAGGGGGATTACCTCCCCCTGTATATGCTCATAGGGTATCAAGTCTCTTCTTGGTAACCTGCTGTCCTTCCTCTTAGTGCCACCAGGTCTCCCCCTCCAGGGGACATAAGACCCTCTAAATGAACAAACTCATGGGCACTGAGGTAGTATGAACAAGGCCTACATGAGTCTGTACCAGTTGGGATCCTAGGGCTGAAAGGAGAAGTGAGGACATATCTCCTTCCCTAACCCAGAACGATCTATAGTTGATAACCACATGCAAATAAAAATTTAGGTATCTTCAAGGAAGTCCTACTGGAAAAACAAACTACACTTAAGAGTAGGCTGTTCACCCAGCAGTAGATGGTCACAAAGAAGGAACTCAAGGGCATCTTTGGAGGTTCCTTACTCATAATGTCATGTCAGGGCTATTTCTTTTCTTTAAAAAAAAAAATTACATTCCTGCATGTGCAAATGAGTAGGTCTGTGTTTCTTGTACCTTTTCTTGGGCTCTTTTCCTTTTGTGTGTTTCATCTAATTCCAATGTGTTAGTTTTTGTTTTATTGTACTGTATTTTATTTTATTATTATCCCATAGAAGCCTGTTTGCTTTCTAATGAGAGACACAAAGGGAGTGGATCCAGATGGGAGAGGAAGTGAGAAGGAGTAGAGGGAGGGGAGAGCAGAATCAGGATATATTACGTGAGAACAAAAGCTATTATCAATAAAAAAGAGTAAAAAAAATGTTCTATGGAGAGGAATAAAGATAAGGTCATTACAGCATTAAGAGTGTAGACTATACAAACACATGAGGTGAGACAAGGCACTAGTGAGGATGGATCTCATGAGGGTGGTCCAGGCTGCACCAAAGCCAGGGCTGTTGATGTATGAGATCCAGAAAGGCAAGGATGCTAGTGTGGCCATAGAGAAGGAGGACAGGAAGAGAAAGGGAGGGCTCACGAGGACAAGAGTGGGTTAAGTGGGGCTTTTGGAAGTGCTAATGCCTTAGTCTTTCTCTGAGGCATAGAAAGAAGAAGAGGAGGTTGCAGGAGTTGAAGAGCAATGACTTGAACCGGCCTTCTCAGAAAGAGCTGTGTGTTGAGAATACATTCTGGGAGAACAAAGTTTGACAGGAAAGCTGCTTTCCGATAGGTTGGGAGAATTGGAGATTGGCTGAAGCCATGCTTAGTGGTCAGCTTCCTCAGTAGGTGTAGGTATAACATGTCACTCCTTTGCAACTGATCTTACCATCTTCAGCATAGACTTTAAATGTGTGTGTGTATAGTTAGCCTGTGGTCCCACATCTGAAAATTCAACCCACCATACTACCACAAATCAAACACAGTTTTAAAATTCTTTTATTTATAATAAGCATACAGAGATTACGATAATTTTTCTTATCACTATTCTTTGAATAATATAACAACTATGTATACGTTGCTGGCATTGTATTTCATGTTATAAATAGTCCAGAGATCATTTAAAGTATATAAGAGGATGTTCATCTGTTATATACAAATACTGTATATTTTAAATAAAGAACTTGACCTCTATATAGGAAATTTTTGTTAGTAAAGGGAGACCTTATAGCCAGTCTCTCCAGGAAATTGAAGGGGTAACTATTCTACAATGGGTTTTTTTACATGCTTGAAAATCCAAGCAGAATCCAGCCCCAGCACTCAACACTGCATTGAGCCTAGGGGCCTTAAACAGAAAAGACACAAGACTTAATTCAGGGACAGCTGACTTTTCATCCAGCCTTTCGCTCACCCTGTCACATTGGACAGTACGTCTTCTTGTAGCATTGATGTCCTCTTTTATATTAAAAGTCATTACAAATATCTATAGCTTTACAAAGGATCTCTATAACAATTAGAAGTGGATGTGAATAACCACCCAATAGAAACTCTGAAGCATCAACAACTTGCGAAGTTGGTCTTCACATGTATACTTCCCCCCAGGCTCCTTTTGAAACCTGCTGCATGGTGTTAGACAGCTTTGTTCCTTGAGAGAAGGAATCTTTTCTTCACAGGTGTAGGATCCCATGTAACTGATAGAGGCTAGGGCCATAAAGTGATTTGATGAAAACATTTTAGCAGGTAGGTAAAGGAAGGCACGGCGTAAAAGAAGGAAGGAAACAAACTGAGATGTATCTGTTTTAGAGTAAAGGTTTCACAGCTCAAAAGGGAATGCATTCACTGAAACATTTTAGGATCAGCCAAGGAGGAAGGAATGAAGTGCTGGGACCGAGCACAGCAAGAACCACTAAGTAGCAAAGGGGAAAACGTAAAGTAAACAGAAAAATCAGAATTAGCTGCCTTACCCAGACTTGAAGAGTATCATCCAATAGCATTATTCAATAAATAATTCCAGCCCAAAAGGATCCAAACAAATTTCAATTAGCTGCCATTTCACCAGTCAGAAACTTCTAATAGTCATCCATTTATCTAATAACCACACTCCCACACAGAGATAACTCCAGTTCTTAATGAGAGCTTGAAGATTCAAAAGTTCCTTGTGAATTATCAAAGGATGCTAATTCTGTGTCCTTGTAATTTTAGCATTAATTGTGCTATTTGATTACTGCTAATCCGCAGATGATGATAAGTGTTTTTAACCAGAACATTTGCTTAATCAGAACTTTCTATGCTCCATCTAAGTGAAAGAAAGTTACTGGAAATGAGTGAAAATTGTACGTTAAGCCATTTTCTTAGGCCGTTCCTTAAGAACACACTTAAAAGCCACTTTTGCAACATACCTAGCCAATAATAGAAAATGTACCTCCTCTCCAACACCCACTTTGTCTTTTTTAATTGACATTTTGGAATTCACCTGAAAAACCACAATTTGCCAAGACAAAGCTTGGCCTTGGAGAAGACACCATATTCAACCGCAATCTGGAGAAAACAACATATTCCATTCATTTAATTGGATTTTAACTGTTATTTTTCTCATTATTACTGTCTGAGCATCATAATAAGTTGATTCTAGCAAAACTAGGCTGTGGGCAACAAAGAGTTAAAACCAGACCATTCACTCAGTGTGCCCTGTCATCTTGCCACCTCATCTCAACCCCTCCTTCCCTATGGTACCACAAAATGAATAACGCTTTAAACATAGTTTTAGCAATGCTAATATCTGAACAGTAAAAGATACCTTAAGACCTTCATCAAGATTTTTTAAGGCCTCATTTAATGTCAGTGTCAAGGTTCTGTGAAGAATAATTAATAGAACCAAACAAGGTCTATGTGGCCATCGATTGCCAGGGAATTTATGCAGGTAACTCATTAATGCCACAGGGAGTTCTGCATGTAAATCCCAACGCCTTGATAGGGAAATGGGACCCAGTGATTTTTCTCCCTATAAAAAACACAAACAATGACAAGTACAAAAGCGAACAACCTGAATATCTAGACAAACAACTCTATGGCCTGTGAAAGTTTTCCATTTACACCCTGTCACCTCTTCTTTTCACATGTATAAAAGATGGGGCAATTATTTCAACAAACCTACCCATATAAATCAAGGCAGTTTTGCTGTGGGAAGACTGGGCGTTTAAGGCATTTAATATTTCAGCATCCCCAGATTATCACCAGGATCCATTTCGCTCTGTGGTCAAGAGCGTGATTAGCCCTGTGACAGGATATTGGCCATTTTCTATGAAGATCTGGAAACGCTAGTAAACAAACACCAGTTGGGGAGAGTAAGGAGGACTCTGCGGACTGGAATGCACCCTACTCGTAATGGGAACAAAAAGCTGGCAATCAAATCTAAAGCAAAAGCTAAATCACAGCAGAGTGACCTACTTTAAGGCATTTGCCAAAGACGCGGTGTTTTCAGACAGCTCTTCTGAAGCCCCGTCTCTCTGTCTATGCCATCTGCAGATTTATTACTTCGCCTGAAAAAAAAAAAAAAACAACCAAGGAGGGGGGACTGTTATTTGAATGATACAGGAAAGATTCCAGTATTGTGGGCACCACACCCACACCTACTGATGTGGTCCAAGGTTTTGCTTTAGAGGCACCTAATTAAGAAACCCTGACTCATTTACATGGAGACGTTTGATCTAAATTACACTCCAAACCGCACCAAATTGGGAGCATCTGGGAATGTGAAATGTTTGCTCCCTGTGACGGCTAGAACAGGGCCAGCTCTGGACGGCACATGTTCAAGTGACGAAAAATATTTCACATGTAACGTACTTCTGAGACCCACTTTTCCACTAATAAGTCATAGCCAGCCTAACCAGTATCTGTACTTCCACAATTATTTCAGGCTGTGAAAAATTATGTCACTATTTTTCTTCCTACAGCTAAAAAGACGTAGAAAGACCACCCACTTAGCTTATTGTCATTGATTAAAAAAAAAAAGTCTTTGAATGCAATAGCCAATAGCAAAAAAGGAAAGCTGAATAGGGTAAAGGCTGGTCATTATAAATATCCAAGTTGCCTCCAAAAATTCGGAGTGGCAGTCGCAAGGGGTAAGGCCCAAGGGTTAGCCTTCTCATCACTGCCTGAACTACTCCCACCATCCCACTTGGCTTGCTGGGATCTCAGCAAAGCTGTGATTCCCCATTCAGTGGAGGCTTCTCTGTGCCTGAAGAGGCCGCTCCTGCTGGTGAGGCTGTTTCCAGGACTGAGGTAATGGTGTCTGCCACTGGATGACATGTCGATGCAGGCCAGCACATTCCCACCAGGTAAAATGTCTAAGAAACTCAAAAGAAAACATTTCTGCCTCGAATGCTGTGAACAGTACTCTCGGCACATAATTCACATAAAAGAGTGTTGTATTTCAAGTACAATAAACAGAGTTTTATAGATACAGTCAGCCCAGTACTTCGGCACCTGATGGCCATTTTACCTTATTAGGCTATATATCACCCAGGTTTCAGCAGGAGTCCAAGGAACAAGAGAAAACTTTAAAAAAAAAATAATACTGGAGTCTTTTGTCTAAAGATAATATTAATGCATTTATCTGATGTACCGTGTTTTGCAGTAGCTGGAATGAGATTTGAATATATTAATATTTTCATCAGCAGAGCCCAGGGAGCCCAGTTAATAACTTATGCATGGATACATAGATAAACTTCAGACAGAAGTAAGGTTTTCAGCTCTCATGTTGGTAATACTTGGAGAGATCGAATGAAAGGCGCTGTTCTCCCCGGGTCTTTGTTGTGGGCATGCATTGTGACAGTATGGAGCCAGACTTCTTCTGGTTGTCTACACAGCCTGGATTCAATAACTGTTATGTATGCATATTATGACAATGTGGTCAAGGAAACCAGATTTTTTTTTTAACTCTACCTTCAAGTGCCTATGTAGCCTGAATCTGGTGCTTATTTTTCTTGTCCCCATTCAGTATGTTAACATATTCATAATTCGATACAGGTTATAGTCACTTTATAATGAAAGTTATGAACTTAGTTGGGAAAGCGCTCCAATCATACAGAATGTATTTATTGCACTGTGCAGTGTACTCTTGGGTTCAGTGAGTCCAAGGTCCAAATAGGCCTGGGTGACTAACTCCACAGGCAGTAGGGCTTACAACAGACTTTCTTCTGGAACAGCTCTCCATGGCTTGCAGATGAGCTTTCTGTAACTCTCTGATGATTGCATGGTCTTTCTTCCATGCCTGTGTATTCCTATTTATTATCTCTATGTATCCTCAGGTAAGGGCAGAGTCTGATAGATAGAGCCAGACCTAGCAGCCTCATTAAACTTAGGGACCTTACCACTGCCCTAACCCACTTGCCGCTGCAGTCTGAGGTACTGCGATGTAGGGCTTTCCCAGCCACACAGAGGAGACCTAAGTCAACCAACACCACACATAAAGGAATGCTCTTCTCCGGCCGGCTTCCTGGTAGGCCATCGGTGTGTTTACTTGAGCCTGGAACTCAAACCTAAATTCATGTCTCTAAATCTGCAGTGTTTATGCAGTATGATTTTCAGCTATGTCCTCCAATCCGTAAGAAACAGTGATGTCTCTCAAGGTTTAGGGGAATAAGCAACAGTTGTGACTTTTCTCACACCTGATAGACTGGAAGGAATTTCTCCACACACAGTAAGCATTACCACAGGCCTGCCTGAGCCCCACCCGCCTTTAGGGATTAGGTCTCCAGGCCTAAGTGCCTCCTGCTCCATTACTGCACCTCCATTAGAAGCACACGATGCAGGAGATATCACTTTCACAATAAGACATTGCACTTACACCCCCACCTTTCAACTCAGCCCTTCCAAATGCTTCAAAAATCATTATTATTTTTTATTATTTATTTGTGGAATCCCAGCCCTGGGAAGTACAGTCAAAGCCACAGAGCTATGATCTTAGTTACAGACTTAAACCTACACTCAAGTTTTCCCTTTGATGTGCCAGTAAAAACCTGAAGTGGATATGTGCATGTGCGTTCAAGTGGAGAAAGGGGGGGAACGGATACTTCCCAAGATGCCCTGCTGCTTAAACCGAAAAGACTTCAGCAAAGGGCTGTTTGTTAGCCTTTGTTCCAACAACCACAGCCTAACCAAGAAGAAAGCAGGAAAGCGAACTAGGTTCTTAGAGGCTAGAGTTCAGAAAATGAAAATGAATGGCCTTAACCAATATCCTTCACAAAAAATGCTTTGAGGAAGATGATTAATCAATACAGGAAGCAGAAGTCTGCCACACCCAGCTTGTTGTGCCTTGGTCATTATTTCCCGGATCAGCTCTGCTTAACATTGAATTTAAGAGTCTCTCATCAAGGCTTAGAGAAACCTTCCTTGGCCAGCCACACTTTCCTTCACACTGTTGTGGGTCCACTGTATTTTTTGTTAATTTTTAAAATGTATTATAATTTATTCAGATTACATCTGATTGTTATCCCCTGGCTTGTGTCTATCCTGTTCCTACTCTCTCTCCCTCTTCTCCCCTGTTCCCCTCCCCTAGGCCTCTGACTAAAGGGGACCTCTTCCCCTACCATATGACCACAGCCTATGAGGTCTCATCTAGATAGCCTGCTTCCTCTGTATGTTTGTCAGGCCTCCCTACCAAGGGGAGGTGATGAAATTGGGGGGCACCAGAGTTTATGTCAGAGGCAGTCCCCACTCTCCCACAACCATGGAGAATAAGCTGTCCATTGGCTAGATCTGAATAGGGGATCTAGGTTCACTACATGCATTGTCTTTGGTTGGTCCAACAGTTTGTGCAGGCCCCATTGGATCCAGAACCGCTGGCCTTGATGGTCTCCTTGTGTGGCTCCTGAGCCATCTGGGTCCTTCCACTGTTCCATATCACTCTCAGCACTCCACCCTGGAGTCTGGCTGCAGAGACTGGCTGGAACCCCAGCATCTGTTCTGGTCTCCCGCTAGGTGGAGTCTCTCAGAGGACATCCATTTTCTGCTAATATCCACTTGTAAGTGAGTATATACCATATGTGTCTTTCTGGGTCTGAGTTACCTCACTCAGAATGATCATTTCTAGTTCCATCCGTTTGCCTGCAAATTTCAAGATTTGCTTATTTTTAACAGCTGAGTAGTATTTTGTTTTCCAAGCTTTTAATCATTGGATATTGTGCCTGCGTTGCTTGAAACAGCTCCACTGTTTCACATGATTTCTGTGCTATATGTGGATATTGTATGTCCTTTTAATGGTCAGACATGATCCAACACCTGTTACACAGTGAGCTAACAGTAAATGCTGATTAGATGGATGAATAACAAATTTGCAGAGTACTCCACAAGGTAATAGCAAAGTGAATCTGACACATCTTGTTCTCAATAAAGTTATAAACCAAGACAGATCACAGCAAAGCACAGCCATTACAGATGCTAATTAAAAACCCAATGAAGTAATGAATTAGACATGGCTTCATGTCAAAATGACCAAAAGTGTGTGTCTCACACTGTCTTGACTAGGACAGAATTTAACCAGGGAAGATTTCCTGGAAATAGTGTTAGTTTGGGAACTTTTGTGATGATGAGAAGGGACAAAAATGGGTAAGGGTTCTGAATGTGGGGGTGACCAAGACAAAACCTTCAAGTTAACCCTTGAACTCCAGAAGAACACGGCAGGCAAAAGAGTTGTGGTATCTGCTCAGTGATAAGAAGAGGTGCCAAAGAAGGCGAAGGCCACCAAGCACAAAGAGTTCCTTTAAGATGTGAAAGCCATATTGTTGCCAGTGTGGTTGAAAGTCTACCCAAAGCAGAAGTTCAGAAAATAATTAATGTACTACAAGCAAGGTGAGGAGCATGTCTCTTCTCCCATTTTGGTTCCAGCAACTTCCTCTGTGGTTCTGTGTCGTCCCCAGCTCTCTGTGTTTAAAAAGGTCTCTCGGGACCTGCCAATAGTTCATGCCTTTCACGGCGTGCTGGTAAAGAATGATGAAAGGAAATCCGCTGTGCTTAGAAACAGGTATACGATGGTTTCTTGTCTACAAATGGGCTGTCCTGACCAGCCAAGAGGATAATGCCTCAAAGCAGAACAAGGCGTTCTGAAATGAGTAATCACACCGCTAGAGAGCTGCTAGTGTCATCCTGAAACATACCAAGAAACAGCAGTATGGTAGAAATGAACTTCAGAATGCAGATGTGACTTCCTGTCATAAACTAAAGGGAAAAGTTCCCATCACCTGACTTCACTTAATGCTAAGCTATTATCCTTTGCATTTACATTGTACGCGTTAGTGCACGAAAGTGTGGCATCTATTTTTTTTTTTTTTAAACGTAGCTGTTGAGTTTACAATCAGGAATTAGGAGCAGGGCGTCACAGGCACATATGGAAAGACTTTGTCTGAGGAGCTTGGGAAGAGCTCAGTTTTGGTTTTGGTTCTAAGGAATTTCAGTCCAATCAACACCTAGGCCAGAGGAAGAGGGAGGAAAAGGAAACCTCTTTTTAAAACCGGTGCCGTGTGCTAAGACTTTTGTAGACATCTGGGAGGCGAGAGACATCCAGAACAGGCGAGTAGAGGTGAAGCCACCAGGGGAGCAACAACGGACTTCTGTTCTCATTTCGGGTCAGAAATGGTGATAGGATTTCCCCAGTAGAACGGAAGGTGTCAAATCTTCTGATTTCAAAGATGAGCCCATCAAGGACTGCCCCACATCGTCGTCAATGGCGCAGTCTCTCTAACCGAGATCACTACAGCTGTGGAAAGGAAATGGACGTAGACAATTCTGAAAGTGTTTGAGTTCTACCTGACTGATCATTCTAGGGCATTAAATACAGTTGAGGTTTTTATATTTTCTGGTTCCAATAGAAGCAATTTAGTCCCTTGATTCTCGGCCCCCCCCCCTTATTCCCACCCCACCTTTTTTTTTTTTTTTTTTACAAAATAGTTAGATTTGATGGCCATAGCCCTACCTGGCACTCTGTGAATTCCATACAAGAACCACTAGTTGAGTAACTTTGGTTATCATTCTGCCTTATTTATCCTAGCCCTAAGAAACACATTTTTCATCCCTTTTCCACCCAGATCCCTGTGTGTGATCTCTGCCTATCCAGGACTCTATGATTTTCCGGAAGCTGTGACTCAACTTCCACCTCCTACAACAGGGGACCTGTAGGGATCCTGCCCTGTGGATAGAGAGCTTCCTCAGCTCTGGCTGTATGGCTTGGCCTAGGATAGCTGGAAAGGCACACTAGATGCTCTCTGTAGGGTATGAAGTGAATGGGAAGGAAAGCACACTATTTTTTTTTGTACTTCTTACAGAACGCTTGACAGGAAAAGTCACAATCATATGCGAATCTTGTATCCCACACTTCACCGAGTAGTTAAAAACACATTATCTCAATTTCTCACCACATAAGCAGTCATCTTCCACTTGTGGAACCAAACTCTAGGATCCAAAGAGAATATACTATTGCATTGGTCACTAATAAAACTGCAGTAGATACAGTATTTGGAAATTCATAGGCCCAACTAAATTCAAAATCCTTAGATATAACTTCAGTGTAAAACTATGTCCCTCCTTAGAGGACCTTCCATGCAAAAATCATTACAAGTGTGTGGCTCTCATGGACGAATAACTGAGTTACTGTAGCTGTCCCCATCCATGGATTTGTTATCCAAGTCTTCAATTATTCTCAGGCAACAAGCAGCCAAAAGCATATTAAGTAAAAAAATATATAATATGGAAAATTCCATAAATTAATAATTCATAAGTTTTAAGTTGTATGCTACTCTGGACAGCAGAAATTTCTCACTTTCCTGGCCAGAATATGAGTCTTTGTCAAATGTACCCACATCGTATACCTTACTTGCCCATTAGTAACTTAGTAACTATCTTATCAGCTCTACTGCTGAGGTTTCCATGTTGCATTTCAGTAGATATTGTTCTTTTTGTTTGGTTTAGTTTGGTTCATTTGGTTTTTTGTTGTTGTTGTTGTTGTTGTTGTTGTTGTTGTTGTTGTTGTTGTTTTGAGAGAGGGTTTCTCTGTGTAGCCTTTGCTGTTCTGGACTTGCTTTGTAGACCAGGCTAGCCCCGAATTTACAGAGATCAGCCTGTCTCTGCCTCCTTGAGTGATGGGATTAAAGGCGTGAGCCACCATGCCCGGCTAGTAGATCTTATTCTTAGCAGTTGACACACAGCCCAAGAATATTCATAGAAAGGAAGCCCCAGTACATAGACAGAACAGGACAGGACAGGTCATTTCTGTTGCGCCTGGCATACTATGCTGAATATTTGAAAACACATAGCTGATAAAGGGTTCAGCACTACATGCAATCTCAAGCCACTGGGAATCTTCGCAACTGACACATGGATAAGGAGAAATTATTGTGGATAGAAAGAAAACCCAGGACCAAGGTGACTTGCAAAAGGGAAAATAACAAAAAAAATTCTGAGTTTTGATATCTCTGGGAAGATGTGGTGGTAGTAGAGAGAAATCCAGAATGCTTTTAGAAGTTCACAGCAATGCTAGCTGTTGAACTTCTACCTGCAAGTAATTAAAGTCAAGGAGCAAGAAGGGCTCGGGAACAGGGATGTTCCCAGCATCCATTTGGATCCTTAACCCTGCTTTCCCTTCACTCTTGTTTTCCTCCCTGCTTTAAACGTATTTTAATACTTGTATATTGAATGTATCTTAAAATATAATTTATTCTTTTTTACTTAATAGTGTAGCAGTGTAAATCAAGTTAATAACTAAATTTTTTTTAAAAAATCAATGTGAGGCTTAGATTTATTCAGACATGTTTCCTGAAAGGTTTTATAGATAGTAGCTCTGTATTGTGCATAGGTGGTAGATAGCTCACAGCTGCACATCGGCCTTTCATCAGTCAAAGGACTGCGACTGTTGAGTTGTGGCTAGGGAAGATCCAAAACCAACAATACAAGTGGTCACTGTTAAAAGCTGGGCAGTTCTCAGGCTAGCTCATGAAGACATGAGCTTTTAACAGAGTGAAAGGAAGGGAAGTTCTTCTCAGAAAACAATACAAATATCTTGGTTTGAAAATTATTTTTGTCGAGCGTGGTGGCGCACGCTTTTAATCCCAGCACTCGGGAGGCAGAGGCAGGCAGATAGCTGTGAGTCCGAGGCCAGTCTGGTCTACAAAGTGATTCCAGGACAGCCTAGGCTACACAGAGAAAGCCTGTCTCAAAAAAAATAAAAAAATTTAAAAATTTAAAAATTAAAAAAAGAAAGAAAGAAAAGAAAAGAAAAAAGAAAAAGAAAGAAAATTATTTTTAATCTCAAACAGCAGCGGGGTTGCAAAGAGATGAGGAAAGACTGGTGTTTCTTGATAATTTAATATCAAGACAATGAGGACAAGCACCCCCCCACACACACCTCCTTTTATCTTTTTTTCTTCTTCCCAATTCCGAGCTCACCAAGTGGCACGTCTACTTGTTGTCTTCGCCAAGCTCAACCGTGCTCCCTAATGGAAGGGCTGGGAGCCGCTGATTACACAGGGCATGCCACAAAGGATACCAACCGTGATAAAGAAAGCTTTTTTGTCTGGCAGTCCTCTCGTTGTAAAGGAGAAAGGAAGTAGAGGTGACTGCCAACTCATGGGAACAGACCTAACTCAGCCAAACGAGCTAAGGGCAGGAAGTGAATTAGGTACAAGGAAAGAGCATTTCTTATCGGACGGTCACCAGTTGCCGCGGCTCCACAGTGAGTGTCATTGTCCGAGACGCACTTTCAGGGAGCACGGAAGCGTCAGAGTGAAGCACTTTCTAGGAATGCAGAGAGGTTAGGTATCTGATTTGCTAACTGCAGGCATGTGTGTGACCAAATAAAGCAGATCCCTGAAGAGTCTTTTTCCAGATGCATATGTGGCGTTTGTAGTTTATCTGAGTCTGTTTTGGAGAGGCAAGGCCCTTCAAAGTAATATAATCCTCATGGATGGAGGGCTGGGTACTCAGGAACTGAGACTCCAATTCCCAGTTATGTCAGTGAGCTGAGCTTTCAATTGCTGACTTCAAGTCTAAGCTAAAAAAAAAAAAAAAGAAACTGCCAAAATTCATTTTTTTAAACAAGAGACAGTTTTAACAAACCTATTCTCTGATTCACATTTGCCAGACAAGCTACCGTAAATTTTCAGTCAGAAACTGTCTGTTAATATGCTCTGATATTAGGAGAGTTCATTCCCATGTCTTCATTTGCTCAGTGGATGAATGAGAGTTTCCCCTGAGTTAAATGTGTTGTGTCACCTACCTATGAAGACAGAGGGTACATCTGTGCCTTGGGGAAGACCTGCGGAGCATGGAGGATATTTAAGATTGAATGTGTAGAACTCTTTAAAGTATTTAAGCCCAAACTACTATTATAATATCTATGATCTACTTTTCAGAAAGAGAAATGCTTTAACAAATTTATAATTACCTTTTTTTTTTAAAACCAGAAACTCTATTTAAAAAAAAAATCTTGCTTTGAGAAGCTTCTGTAGAGATTTACTTTTACAAAAACTTAAATCTAGCCATACAAAGGACGGAAAATTTCAAAACAAAATTCTCCGTTCTAAATCCATGTGCACTTACGTCAGCTGACACTCACGCTCACTAACACGTGAGCTTGAATTTTCCTGCAGGATCCCATCTAGTCAAGGGTGTGAGGGCAGTGCCTACCTCAGTTTAGATGTGCCTGAGCGATAAATTCCCCTCAGACAACCACAGTCCTTTTCTCGTCAGTTATAGCCAGAGGCAGCAGCAAAGAGTGAGGGCCATCCATCATGAAGTGTCCGGCGTCAATGCACTCTCCCATCCTACTTACTGACCTTCAGCTTGCAGCCACACTATTGACCCTTATGAGTTGGTGCCTGAGGGGAGAATGGCACTGGGTACTGATTCCTATGTCCTGTTGTTCCGTGGTCTCAATTAAGTACTAATTAATTACCACTGGCATCTTTGGCATTGCTTGTCAAATTGCATTTAGGAGTATCTTTTCACTACTACGACATCAGTGGCCAAAATCCTCAGCTAAAATCCCCATGTGTTCGTGTCACCTCTTTTCAAAATTGTGTTGAAAGTTTCAACAAATATATCTATAACCACTTCAGGAATCTTTCAAATGCAACAAACAGGGATTGGTGTTGTCAATTTTGATGAATAGTTATTCATTAATAAACATCCTGTTATTCCATCTCCACCTGCAGTTGCTGATGCTGCCTGGAATCAATTAACTCATGTAATTTGATTTATTTTACAAAGACATTTTTGGATGTGCTGGGTAGATGATAAAGGTTCTATTTGAGCAGTTCTTGATTGCAAGTTAGATTTTACCTAAGTGGGTACAACTCCTGTATGAATGTGTATACAGGGGTGTGTGTTTTGCAACAGGAAGAAAATATTCCTCAAAAAGAAAGTCTTGATTTTTAAAATTCATTTAAAACACATCATGGGGGGAGGGCATTCCTCCTGAATTTTACTTTATCTGAAGACTCCTAAAGAAGACAGATCTTGAAAGGCTATGTATGCTCTCTCCTAATCAAGTCCTTTTTTTTTTTTTTTTTTTTTTTTGGCAGATTAGTGAATTTTTTTAAAGAACAAAGTAAAACTATGACACTATAAAGCCAAAACTTTAGCTAGGACTAAGATATAGAGGCTGATAGAAACAACTTTGCTTTGCTTTTCTTAGCTGTGCTTTCCTTTTCTTTAAATATTCACAAGCTCCTATTCGAGATCAGTATTCAGTTACATTATATACCATATGAAATTATATCTAGACTCACATACTACACAAGAGTTGGTTCAAATAACAAAAACCCCAATTCAAACTGTTGAAGCAAAAGGAAAATATCTACTAAACTATATAAGTGAAAATTTTCAGATTAGATGGGCCTCTGAGTGTTAGAGCCAATTGCTAAAGGGTATTGACAAAAGCTTCCTCTAAACTCTGTTCACCACTGGGTTAACTTTGTTTTGACTTAGAATTTTTTTCCTGGCAGCAAAGTGGCAGTGCCAGGGTTGGATCATGTCAACCTCACATCCTCGGGGGCATGTGAGCTGCTCTTTTACTGTGGGAAGAAAGACTCACAGGGATCATTCTCCTGGGCCTGGCTTGTGCTCCTTGTTTATTTCTTATTTGTTCCTGATCTCTTCTCCATAGCAGAAGAATGCATGGCTCTCATTAGTTGGGTTTGGAGCGCAGGGCCCACCCTGAATTAACTTCACTCAAGCCCAGAGACTGGGAGTGGGAAGAAAATATTTTCTCCCAAATATGATCTCACTAAAAGGAAGAAGGAATAAGGACAGGAAGTCAAGCCTACAACTGTAAATCATTGCTACGCTCCCCCCCCCCCCCAAAGAATTCGTCTGTCTTTGATGAAAATACTAGTTCAATCAGTAGTAGTAAGAGAAGGCTAGCTCTCATGAGGGAGCACCGGTATCTTTAGGTAGGGAAAGCTGCTTATATCTCTCATTTCTAGAAGACTTGCATTGTTTTATCAAAAAAAGAAAAAAGCTAATACCAGTTTAACTGTGTGTTCCCTCACCCACATCTCAGGAAAGAACACCTGTAGTAAAGCTTACATTGAACTGTGCTGAGACTACGAAATTACTATAGACAGTCCATAGAAATTACTGGAAGGAGTCGGTTTAATAGTTCAATAACATGGGATGAGGCTTGAAATTGAAGTAGTAAGGGGTCCCCATCTCACATGTTTTGCTGCTGCTGCTACTGAGCTCCTCCTCCTCCTCCTCCTCCTCCTTTTTCTTCTTCTTCTTGTTCTTCTTCTTTGTTTCTCGGGACAGGGTTTCTCCTCTTTGGTTTTTCAAGACAGAGTTCCTCTGTGTAGCCCTATTATCTCTAGACTCACTCTGTAGATCAGGCTGGCCTTGAATTTACAGAAATCCACCTGCCTCTGTAATCCCAAATACTGGGATTAAAGGCGTGGGCCACAGCTGAGTTTTGCTTTGTAGTTGCAAGTGTACAGGAAGACCTCACTCCTTCCCTCTACCCTCTGTGTTTTTACATAAAAGTAGGTGTATCATGAGGACTAGTAGATAATATATACATAATGTGCTCAGCATACTAACCAGCACGTGATGTAATTTTTCCAAAACTGATAATTATTATCACATATATCAAGTGAAATAATATAAGCAAATCACTTTACAGTGTGCCTGGCACTAGAAGGAACTTATGACATGACAACTAGACACTACTGACACAAAATGGAACAAAGGGGACATGAGGATAGGCGCTCAAGAAATATCAACTATGATGGATTTGAGAGGGAAGAAAACCTTTGCAAGTTCAGTCATACCTAAATTCATCCTCAGGAAAAAAAAAATCCTTGGTAATTTTAGATAAAACGGACTTTATCTTCTCTCCAAAGAAAGTGTTCCTGAAGCAGCTCTCTTCCTTTTTATTCTCATATTTCACCAGCTTACATAATAGATAATTAAATTACATAATTACAATAATAAGTACAACTGGCATAAACTTGTTTGGGACTCTCTCCTGGGACTTCCCTCTAGTGGGAACAGATGTGCACAGTTGAGAGTCATTAACTAGCTGGGAACACTGAACGCGTTGTGGGCATTGGTCAGTTATTTTACAGGGGAAACAGAGATGGATGGATAAATGGAATCAGCCAAAAGCGCCTCTGCCACCTGTCAGGAGACTTTCTGCACTCTCTTCTACCTGGATTCCCCTAGCGCTTAGGAGTCAGCCACAAATTTGACGTCTTTACTTAGATTTCTTAAACAACTACCCATAATTGATAGGCTCAAACCTCCATAACCTGAATTTTAAGCATAGTTTCCAGAATCAGTTTTGTGAATTTACAGCCAGTCACCACTACACACTGGACAGAAAACAGCACAAAAAGAAAATAGCAGGATATGAAGCCTGAATACTGGGCGGTGTCCTAAACCCATTCATCTTAAGCAGTAAGCTATACGTTCATTTCTAAGAGAGACACAAGAGACATTTGCTTCACAGTAGTAGATGACATTATGAACTGGGCAGAATCTAAATGGACATCCAGGGACCATTAATGACGCCTGGTCTTCTGGCTGGACAACTGTGTGACACAGGCCACCATTTCCATCCTTTGTGGTGATCTCATGATTTATTTATTTATTTATTTATTTGCTATTTACATGGTTACTGCATTGCTTTTATCAGAATCAGAGTGCTAAAAAAATATAAACAATATTGGCAACATGTATATTCTCAACCCTAGGTTTGGGGAAACTCATGATTCTGTGTTGTTTTGGGCAGTACCGTACTCATTAACAGCTAAACTCTGAAGATCTTACAGGTGAATGAATGCCGTGGTTGAGTGTTGCATATCTCTTAGGGTTTCCTTTGCAAAGTCAAATTTTCATGATCACAACACTTTATGAATTACTTTGGATGAGGAAAAAAGATTTATGAGTAAACCTAACAGTGTGCTTTGCTTTTATTCCTTTCCTCTTAACTCATGATCTAAATTATCCAATGCAAATCATATGGCCTGTCTTGTAAAGCACATAAATTCAATTCTGATTTTCTTCATATATTTATTGATATGTTTTGTTTATTCTTTGACAGTTTCTAATAAAAGATTTTCATATAATATATTTTCATCATATTTACCCCATTATCCTGTTTGGCCTCCTCTTCACTCTGAATGAATTAGCCCCTTCTACTCAACAGCATTCTTAATCTGAACATTAAGTGCCAATTAAGAGAAGAGTTAGGTCCATTCTCTAGTTCAAATCCATTTACTTCCCAGGTCACCTAAAATAAAATCTACGGCATCAATGTGGCCAGGTCTATTCACAGGGAGTAAAGGGAATGTTTTATCTAATAATCATGGAAAACGTTGAATAAATGTCACCAGAAAGAACGTCGGCAGTCAGGTAAGAAGAAGAATACTGTGCTGTGGTAAGGAGCTAGGACTTCCCTTTGTGAACACAGAAAGAAATGGGTAGGTTTTAAGTAGACATTGAACCACACGAAGCTAAGCAAATCCACACGTAAGCGTACTATCTCGGAAGGCTTGTGTTTGGAGACGCACAACAAGATCAGTGGAGGGATACTTGAGAGGGCACCGAAAGCCTGTCTCTTGGGAAAAGGAGCTAGCAAAACTTCAGGGTGAGACGCAAGCTCCCAAGCAATCCAACAGGGGCCTAGGACTTGATTCTGATCCCAGGGAGAAACAGCAGAAGTTCCACTTGGGAAAACTTGACTACAGAGGGCTCCCTTTTGTTGCATCTTGGGAGCAGTGCCCTGACAGGATCCCTGAATGTACCAGAAGCAGAAAAGAGACGATGCCAAAAAGCTTGTGAGATGTCTTCTTCCACCCTATGTTGTCATTCCCTTAAAAAAAAAAGTCAAAATGTTCGGCCTCTACTCTTACAAAATTAGGCATGCAGCATCTCCAGGGTTATGGTGAAGGGTTTCCTGTAGTCATTCCTGGTCCTGCTTAGCTCTCAGTTACCCACGCCTTCCTACCCACGTGTCCCTTATCTTGAATGTTCTTCTGATTTGTTTCCCAGCATTACATTTCTGGCCCAGAGCACTGGCAGAATTTTTACCAAAGCTTCACCAGGGATGGGAAGCTGACCCACCATCCAGCCTAGCAGTTCATCCCCACTGTGGAGGTGCACAGCAGGCATCCCTGTGACTGTGGGTCCTCTTTCTTCTCTCCTTCCTTCTCTCAGAGTTTTGGTAGCATTTCTTCTTGGCCTCGAATACCACCGTGCCACTCAGCCCAGCCTCCACTCTCAGATTATAATCTCTGAGCAAAGAGTGATCAGAAGTCCATTTTTCTGTTTTACATAGAAAAATAGTCTCATTTTTCTGTGTTCTTAAGGATTATCTTTTCACAATCAAAATGTTTTGCTGAGAAAGGAAGATAATTTTCTCACCTAAGTGGAATCTTGCCATCAACCATTAAAATAACATTTTCCTATTATACTTGAATCTATAACTTGAGCATAATGGTACATCAGATTGATACACCTAAACAGACTACAGATAGTCCACTGAGCTATCCCTGTATGTGTGGTCCCATCTGAGTGCCACAGTTTGACTACATGTTAGTAAGCACAGACATGTCAAAAATCTACCTCCTGACATCCAGCGGCAGGTTAAGATAGAATCTTACCAGCGACTCCCTTGAGCCATCATACATGCAAAATATTCCTCAATGGAGAAACATGACTGGGGGCTTTCACTGAGACCTGGGGTCCTGAAATTGAAGAACTGTGCAAAGAGAAGTGATGTTCTCGCCAAGCTGTGGATACCATTTCAGAAATTTACATCTTGAAGCAGTGTTGTGATAACAAACACAATGTCAACTGTCTGCCAGGTCCGTCAGTTGATCTAGTCCCAAGTAACACTGGGCAATTCCTGTCATGTTACAGGATAAGTGGGCCCCAGACTGTCAGTAATGCAGATCTATTTAGTGCCGTAAAAAGAAACAGTTCAGGAAGCCCTAAGCGCGGGATGCACTCGGCTTTCAGTTTGATGGCTGTATTTGAACACTGACTTTTACTGCCTGTTGCTTCCCCAGTACTGAAATAATCCTCATTTTTTTTCAAAACATCAAAATTACAGATAATTTCATAAAAGAAAAGAACAGCAGGCAAGGATTTAACAACTACACTCACCCCACCACATCACTGATACCGTTTTAGCATCTTGTCCCCTCCTCCATATTTGCTCCTCCCTAACTCAACTAAACTCAACAGTCATGAAATTATAGAAAGACTGAAGCAACTCACTTGCCCTGGGATGGGCCCTGGACAGACATGGAGAAGGCCTCCTTGGGCTGATAATGAACACCTGGGCCCTGCCTGGGGCATCAGTAAGCATCATCAGTAAGGACTTGTAGATAGCTTTGGTTGAAAAATTTACCAAGACGCAAGTAAAATAAAACTGACCAAACGAAAATACTGTAAAGTCTCAGACTGAGCATGCCCCGAAAGAGCATTTTAACTTCTTTTATTTTTAAAAATGTTCAACCATTTACTTCAAAAAAGTTGGCTTGATCTTCCCGACTCGGTGATAACTGAAGTTATGCCAACTTTGATGTTTTTAGCTTCAGCTGCTTAAGAGCTATATGTGATCCCCCAAAAAGATTGGAATGATTTTTTTTTTCAGAGTGAAGAAGGAAGCATATGTTTTAACCCTCATGTGCCTTTTTTGGAAAGGGATGCATTGACATCCTATAATATTTTATCAGTAGGCTTCAAATAAAGAATTTAGATTGAAAGTCGAGGACACATTTTTTTTTTTAGAAATGAAATGGAGATGCAGACCACTGGTGACCAATGCTATAGATTTTTTTATCTGTCTCACTACACACAGAGCCTTGAACGTGTGCTGCTATTGTTTTTAAAATGGCAACTGAAACAAGGCAGTTTGGATACATGAGGAAGGACCACACACAAAACAAATTTCAAGACATCAAAGAACGTAGAATAATGTGTAGAAACACTGAAGCATCTTGAAAACATTTCTCTCTAACCAGATATATGACATTTGAAAATGGGAAGTAAAAATGAACTTAGACTGCTTCTTAGAGGCAGGGAAGGAAGAATCGTGAGGCTGAAAGGCACCAAATATAGCCAAGTCCACTGAATAAGAAAGTGCAGAGGAAAAACCAAACCTATCTGGGAGGTCCCTGACAGTCAGATCTAAGTTGCTCCCTATTGCTAATGTTGTCACTGCATTGTCAGACTATGAGGAGGTTCAGTTGGTCACTAGAAGGCGATCGGGACATGATGGGTAGACTATGCAATGCCCCCTGTCCGTTGAATGTTTGGTTTCCATCACAATCTCAAGAAGTAATGGGGGCAACTTTGGAAGCTGGGGCCCAACTTCATTGGGGGAGAGGTGTCACTAAACTTCCCTGGTGTGTCCCTGCCCCCCCCCACCTCCTGTTCACCTCTTCACCCAAAGAATCCCACCACGGTGATGCTTTCCCAGAGGTCATGGAGCCAAATGACCATGGGCTGAGCCCTCTGAGGTCAGGAATCAAAATGAACTTCTCTTTCATTAAGCTGTTCTGTTATGTACTTTGGTCACAGACACATCAAAGTCAGTGAAACCCAGGGGGATTAGGGCAAATGCCATCATTACTGTATTTGTGTATGTCTGCTGTGAAAATATATAGCAAACGGAGCTGGCAGTGTAGAAACGGTATCTCATGTGGCCCTGGACAAAACTATTCGTGCACATCTGATACCAAACTTGGCTGCTGATTTCAGAGGGAATCTTGTTCTGTTACATTGAGCGGAAACATTGGCCAATATACTTCTTCCTGATGACACGTAGGTTGTTTTTGCCGATGATTATGTACAGACAAGTCTAGAAGGCCAATAATTTCAAGTTCAATTTCTCTAAGTTATAACTCCCACTGTATTCTGGTATGTACTCAAAATTCTGGAAGAACAACAAAAGGGATGAATTGGTTAAGAGATGACAAATGTCTCGCTCTCTTCTAATGACAGAACTATTGGCAGAAAACTTAAAACCAGAATGAAAGAAAGGTTTCAAAGGAAATTGAGTCTGTGTTTACAAAAAGGTTCCAGTTCTGGGAGGACTGTCCAACCCAACCAGTTGCTGTTGAGAAACATGATTAAAGTGATGACTGAGGTGTTTGGTGTCCTAGCCTCAGTTTCCTTTATTCCCCCTCTGAGTCCAGAGTCAGCCAATCAGAAGGGACCTTGGCCTGGAGGCTTGTCAGTGATAATAATTGAAAACATCTGTCCACGTAGCAAGTGTGGGAAGCCCAAGCGGTCCCTGACAGAGGCGGTTCTCAGGCAGCAGAGCCATAACCACGGCTGTCCTCATGTTCTCTTCCACAGACTTTTCTCACTGCCAGCTGTCTTTATTCTCCTGCCAGGAAAGCAAGGGGCCTGGGGCTCTGACCCAGGCAGAGGTTAAGTGAGCTGAGACTGGGAAAAGGAGAGGGATGGGCTGCCTCAGAGCTCAGGGTTTAGAGACACGGGCTATCTGGTTGAAAACTGAGAGACAAAGAGGAAAGGAATAGCAAGGACTGTAAGTAGGCTTGGAGCACAGGAACAGGAGAAGAATTCAGGTTCTGAACCCAGGTGAGCTTTCCCCTATCCCAGTGTCTGGGCAGATAGTTTAGCTTGGAATTGACCCCATCAAGAGCATATTTAAAATGTTCATAGGTGTGCGTTCAGCCAGCAGAGAAGAAAATTCTAGATTTCAGGTTAAAGAAAAGCTAAAAACAACCCCAGCTGGAGTGCAGAGAATAAAGAAAGTGAAGTTCTGAACAGAAAAGGTTAGGTGTCTCCTTGCCTGTAATGAGAGATGATTTAAGAGAGAAAAAGTGGTTTTGAGAATACTGTGAACCCATAGATTTAGGGGGGAGGAATATAAGCCAAAAAAAAAAAAAAGATGAACAATGTTTTAAAATATTGGCTTATCCTGATATTTCATTGTTTAAAATAGTCTCTACCTGAATTAATCAGGCCTGGAAGTGATGCATTAACAGTTGTGTCACAGTTGTACTCAGAGCTAACTCACAAATGGTTGATATATGATGTTCACTTGGACACAGAAAGAATAAATCCAGCTTGCAATGGAGCAGAACTTGCCAGTAGGATGGGGCTAGGATCCTGAGAAAATTTTGCTCAACACATGGGTGGCAAGAAATAATACAAAGGGAGAGAGACTCAGGGAGGCCACTCTGCCTCATCAGTTAGGAACCGTTCTGTATTGTGTATGTATCCAACATAAACACTTGGCTGAGGATGTTATTCTCCTGACAGTGTTTGCCTTGCCTTATGGTCATCAGCTGGGTGACTACCGCTACTTGGCTGAGAAACACTTCATCCATAAAGAAAAGTTCCATAAGCAATAATGAGCATGCGTGTGTGTTCCCTGCATAGCCAGGATTCAGATTCAACAAGGATTTTTCTTATCCAACTGAAGTGAATCAAGCTGTTTAACCTAATTGAGCTGCTATAAATCAGCCATGTTGTGATATTAGTAATCCTCCCACATCAGGCACTGCAGTGAGCCGCCACACAAGATACAAAAGCGTAAGCACAAAATAGACTGGCTCTCTTCTACTCACCAGCTTTACAGGCCTCTCCTCTATCTGTAATCATATTGTAGCAAAATCATCACAGAGGCTGATATGAGAGAATCATATGTGTGTGTATGTATGCCCGTATGTGTGTATGTTCCTGTGTGTGATGAGCTGCAGTGTGTATGTATATTCTTGTGTGTGTGTATGTGTGTATTCAGGTGTGTGTCTGTTCTTTTGTGTGTGGCATGCTATAGTGTGTATGTATGTTCTTGTGTGTGTGTACATGTGTATATATGTTCCTGTGTGTATGTGATGTGCTGCTGTGTATATGTGTGTATGTATGTTCCAGTGTGAGATGTGCTGCAGTGTGTATATATATTCTTGTGTGTATGTATATGTATGTGCAGGTGTGTGTATGTGTGTGTGTGAACAGGTGTCTGGCTATATGTTCCTATATATGTGATGTACTGCAGTGTGTATGTATGGTTGTGTGTATGTGCAGGTGTGTGTATGTATGTTCTTATATGTGTGAGGTGCTACAACGTGTATGTATGTTGGTGTGTGTGTGCCGTAGCACACATGTAGAAGTTAAAGGCGAACCTTGGGTGTCAGTGCTTGCTTTCTGTCTTGTTTTGAGACAGAATCTATTATTTACCCCCTGCATCTTCCAGACTAGCTGGCCAGAGACTGTCCAATGATCTCCTGTCTCCACCTCCTATCTCGCCTAGGCTCACTAGGTTTACAGTTACACAAGAGCATAGCAGCTTTATGAGGTTCTGCAGAGGAGAGCCCGGACTCTCCGGCTTGCCTGGCAAGAACCCTATCCACTCAACCATCTTCCCAGCTAGTACATCACTTTATCCACTGAGAGGCCATTTGTCCTTTCAATACTGCACTCTTCCTTATGCATGCCAGAGAAAAGCTTAGATAATAAAAAGTGAACAAAATATTAAGAGAGAATGTCCATCTACTGGGAGCTGAGTTTTAAAAATACACATTTCAAAGATTACAAAGTTGTTTTATAAAAAGGAAGCAGGTGTTATCTGAAAGGACCCATGAGATATACCATTTATGTAAATATTCTAAAGTTCTACTTCAAATATTTATGTACATAAACTGCTTCTAATATTTTTAAATATGTTTTAGGAATGCCTAAATATTTGCCTACTTTGAAGCCTCTATCCATCAATATTTTTTTCTTCTTCTTAGAAGGTTAACGGTAATTTTACATTACCATGATTCAACACCCAACCACACCCACCCCTCCAGCCCCAGTGTCTTGCCTCTCAAGCTCCAAGATTCCTGACCATCTGGGAGGTATAATACCATTCATTGCTTCTATGAATGTACTGTGTTTCCTCTTAAAATTGCTTTTGCGATGAATGGCATGGCCCTAGCACATCAGCTGCCATTTTCCATTTTTAAGCCCGTGTAGACATTATTGGTCGACCATATTCCCCTTGCACTCAGGGGTTTCAACTCCAGAGTCCTTGTCCCAGGAACAGGCAGTCACCCTGAGGTAGATGACACACATCTGTGGATCAGCCCCTGCTTGAGCAAGAAAGCCACCATTCATTTAGTCCTAGGCACTCTAAAACCAAACTGTTTCCAAGGCAACAGGAGGTTTCTGTCTGTTATTCTCTTTTAATCCCTAATGTCTGCCTTTCTATTTTATTTTTTTTCCTTTTTTTATTAATTTATTCTTGTCACATCTCAATGGTTATCCCATCCCTCGTATCCTCCCATTCTTCCCTCCCTCCCATTTTCCCCTTATTCCCCTCCCCTATGACTGTTCCTGAGGTTTTATTTTTAAAAAATAGGTACACAATTTTATTCTATACATTGAGTTATACATGAACAAACATTTAAATTCTACCCAATTGCAATATAACTCAGGAAGAAAAGATCAGTAACTAACTAGAATTTCAGTTAATGGGGAGAAGAACAGGTAGGAAATTGGATTATTTTTAGGGAAGAGAAAGGATTCTGTTTGATACTCTAGTGGTGCTTAAATGCCATTATCTATCTGCTAACATCCACAGGCAGAATAAAACAGGGAGTGAGTTCTAAGGGGAACATGGATGTTAGTTAACAATGTTTTGATATGGGCTCATCAGTTACAATGAGGTGCCCATGACAGGAGAAACTATGCCAGTGTGGGGCCCAAAACAAACGGGAGTTCATGGGGACACTCTGTGCCAAATGTTCAATTTCTTTGCAAAACTACAGTTATTCGGAAAAATAAAATGCGTTACTTAAAAAAAAGAAAGAAAAGAAAAACAAAGGTGGTCTTGAAATAAGATTGCATCCATTTGGGGTCAGAGGTTGCTTGCCTGCTCTTGCAACTTATGTCACATACACTTGAGCCATTTTACTCTACCTCACTGCTGCGTCGATGGCCGCATCTGTACTCTGCTTCTTGTCCCAAACCATATTTAAGCATGCTGCTACTAGGAAGTCTTTAGAAATCGTATTCTGAACATTTTGTTATTTGCTTTCTTGCCATTTAAACATTCAGACTGTCTTACGTTATTGTTGACATGTTTTATTTTTATCTCTATTTCATGCACATATGTTTTATCTTTCTCAATGAGCTTGTTTATGTGGTGTTTTACCTTCCGCCTCACTCCTAGATTTGGGTGCAGTAAAAAGTTGGGGCATTCCATACCTTATTGTTGTTACAGCGTTTGCTTTATGTCTGGTGGTTAAGGTTTTTCTTCAGCTCTGAGCTGCATTTGCTTTATTTTCAATATGTAGAAGAAAAAAGGCAGCTACAGATTTGCCTAATGTTTTCTCGTAAGTGTAGATGAGAAGGGCAAGTTCAGTTAGGTGAGCTGTTGGGTTCTTGTCATCTCACTCACTTTTGTCTACCTCTTTCTTTGTCTTCTAATTTTCATTCTTTCTGAAAACAAATTACAGTGGCTAACTGGGGAATATATTTTGGATATGCAACAATATAATGTAACATTTTTTAAAAAAACTTTTTGAGGGAAAAGGGGAACTTGGTAAATGGAAAATATCATCCTTGGATGCTTCCACTCTTAAAATTTTTATGAGTTGGTGTGAAATTACTTTAGGTTAAAGTCTCAAGAATAGAATGTAGGTTTGTTTCCAAAAGTCTTGGTTCCTTATCAAAAGTGTCCAAATAATATAAAAGAGAGTCATCTTGGGTTAGAAAAGGTGAGTGGTTATAAACCAATGCAATCAGAATGCATTGAAGTATATGAAACGATCCATTTCAGACCAAGGAATTGGGTAGTGACTCCTGAGAGTGGCTAACCTAGAACGTGGAGAGACCCAGGGATGCACTGAGGCCTGATGAAGTGGGAGATCTGGTTCCCAAGATCTGCTTCCCAGAAAGCTTGGGGTTTCTCTCCTGTCTCCCTGTTTTATCACTTAAATGAATGTGGACATTCATTTAAGCCTCCTCAGTCTGTTTCCTCCTTTGCAATATAACTCTGAATGTCAGTGTTACGGTTGGCTTTCTGTCTGACTGACCCAACTAGAGTCATGTGAGAAGAGGGAACCTCACTTGAGAAAATACCTTCATCAGATTGGCCTGTGGACAAGATGGTTGAGCATTTTCTTGATTAATAGTTGATGTGAGAGGGTCCAGGTCACTGGGCCTGGTGCCACCTCTGGCAGGTATTCCTGGGGTGTGTAAGAAAGTAGGCTAAGCAAGCCATAGTGAACAACCATGCCTCCATGTTCTTTGCCACACTTCCTGCCTTGAGTTCTTAATCCCACCTTCCCTTAGTGATGGAATGTGACCTGGGTTATGTAAACCAAATAAACCCTTTCCTCCTCAAGCTGCTTTGTAGTCCTGGTGTTTATCTTAGCAATAGAAAACAAACTCATACAGTCTGGTGCTGAAATCATTGTCTCTTTCACTTGGCAACATGCATTGCAAACTCCCCATGGGTTTACGTGCTTTCAGAACTCACGTCTTTTCGCCACTGAATCATATTCTATTGCACAAATAAGCTATATTTTCCAACTGCTCATCTACTGTAAGATATTTATGACCTTTATTAGCTTAAACCCAACGTTTTCAAGCATAAAGTAAACTATGTAATCAGTGCATTTCTCAGGTGGGAACTATGTTCTCAGAACATGTGTTTGTTCTGTGGCAAGAGTTTGCCCTGTGGGCTATGCTGTGACTTTCCATCGTGCAGTGTAAACTTATTTTTTGTATCCTTAAACTTAAGTTGATTTGAAGCCCAATTCACTTCCTGTTTTCTGTTCACTGGTGATGTGGCAGAATCCTGATCTATAATATGCACATACAAAGTGAAGAGAGCCATTAAGTTGGAGATTTTCAAATGGATATGATTACTTTCAATCAGCCATTAGAGGTGTGTCTTTTCTTGTTCTTCTACAAACACAACAATGTGTTAGCTTCAAAATGAATCCGAATATAATCATAATCTTTAAATTATGTGTATTTTCTGTCTTTTGGTGTCAATTATATCCGACAAAAGTATACAACTCTGTAACCTTTTCAAAAGAGGCGTATAAGCAGTTGTAAGTTTCTAAGAAATAAATGTTACCCAGCACACCTGTGCCATTTTTTTGGACACCAAATAATATTTATATCTGACTTATTCTAATAGGAAAAATAAAGGCTGTCCTGCCACATGGAAGCAACTTCCAGTGAGAGCCGTCTGTGGCCTTAGTTCTGTGCACATGGTGACTGTAAGAGCCATACTCAATAAGCTTTGCCAAGGAAATCTTAAAGTTCAAGCAGAAAAACAATCACAACATCTTTCAGTCATTGGCTGCTTGTGTTTGTTTCCTTAAAATGCACAGCTAAATGCTCCCCCCACACAGACACTATTCGGTAGGTGGGTTATATCTTATTACCAGGTTATTTTCCAGTACATTTGACATAGTTAAGGTAAAGTGTATTAACTTTCTCTCAAAATAAAGATGAAAACAGAGTTGTAGCAGCAGTGAATGCTTCAGCCATTGTCAGAAAGTTCAAAAATGACAGGAGGTCCAAATAATCAACTCTGCCTGGTGCATATACTGTAGTTTTCCCCTGGGATATCTGCTCTAATCCGACAATGTATCTGACTGGCATGAATGTAGAATTACTTTCAATAAAGATTTTATTTCAAGCTTGGATGATTTCCTCCAAAACATCTTGTCACTAAGGCAAAGTATATCATAGAATATCTGATTTTTTTTTTCTTCCCTACAAGTCAGCTTTTGAGGGGAAAAAAAAATACACATTTCAACTCAAGTACTCCACTCAGGTCAATTCACTGTAAAAAAAAAATCACATTTTAACATATCTAGGCTGATTAAAGGTTTGCTGTGTTAAAGAAATCAGGGACCTGTCAAGAGAGCTTACTCTGAAGTCTGAAAATAGGAAGTCAGCAGCACATTTGCTCAAGTGCAACATACACACTCTCCCTGCAGTAGCCTCCAATCAAAGAGCAAGCAGGACAGATGACTCCTCCCGTGAAAACTCGGCTTCAAGAACATTTGTCTTTTGGCAAGCAAGGAACACTCAAAGGTCATTTCTTTCAATAAGTACAAAATTGTTTCCAGGCCATAAGGAAAATACGAATGGCCCGGCTGCGATCCCATGAAGATGATCTCCGTAGCTTCATTTGTCCTTCTGTCTCGCTTCTCTCCCCTCCTCCATCATGATACCACATTAAGTCGCCATGCCTACAACAGAGCAACAGTAGGCAACAGTGCATTCAGCCGTTCTGAATTCACTCACACGTTTCACCATGGAGCTTGCTTACGTTAATTTCAGCCTTCGTGCCACATTGTTTAATTTATGCTTGCTTCCTGTGATCTTAGACGTAGCTTAGGTTACCTACAGCGTTTCGCCCTTACTAAAAGAGCACGACTCAAATGATTTAGCTCTAGTGGGATGGAAGCCGTTATTTTTAACATTTAATAATCAGAGCGACATTATAATTGCAATATGTTTTAAAATTCAAAACCCGTTTTAGCCCTATTGTTACATTTTATAACTAATGGACAACACTGAGATAAGAACTACCAGCACAAATGAAAACAACATGAATAATAGTACTTAAAGCCAAAGGATGCTGACAGTTAACGTCCAAGCTTCCCTTTATTAGCTGTGTAACTTGGGCATGTCCTTTAACAGAAAAGCCCAAGAACCAGGGTGTACACATGAACTTTTCTGGGAAAATTTTTACACATTCAGAGGCCTGCATCTAAATCGTTTTCCTGTGTCAAATCTCTCCTAGTGAGACCCGGTTTCCATCTCCTTGTTATAAAACAGTCCACAGAAGGACATAGAAGCCCATACGATGACAGGAACATTTCTATCCACTTCAAAGGGTTTTCACAGAGGTTCAAAGTTTAACCTGCAAAGGTGTCCTGGTGTCATGTTTTCCATGACCTTCACTTTTTACATGGAGTCTGAGGCTCAGCGACCTGCTAAAACATTTCTCTCACATGCTTAACACTTGGAGAACGAGCGGTGTGGATTCCGCATCCCGGTTATATGATCACTTTTCCCACTGCAGTGACTCTCCCCATCCCCACCCTCCAGGCCCCAGGCACAAGGCAGTCATACCAAGAGCTTTAAAACACATCAGGCTCACTACAGACCATTGCAACAGAATTGCTATGGAAGACACTGACATGCTTCTGAATGGTCCATAAATGATGCTAACAGACAAGCTGGATGGATAGAGAATACGTTCTCTATAGTGACCTGAACAAGTTTGGAAAATACATATATTCCTGCCATATTTGCTCATCATAAAACATGAATTCAGTATGGAAGGGGATGGTTCATGAAAGGTCATATCTTTTCTTTCACAAGTTTCCTTTCCACCGGAATATCTCTGATCCCCTAGAGCTCGTGGCAACCATCACAAGGGGCACTTCACATGGCAACAGCTGTCTATTCCTGCCAGTGGAAAGAGGACAGAACAGAGTGGGAAAGAGAGGAATCCCAAACTGAGACATGGGCTCCACAAAGCCCAGTCAACCTGAAGAAACTCTGGAACCCCTAGGCTACCACTGTCCTTGCCATAACCAAAACAGCGTGGGCCTTTCCATGCCCCTTGCAGTCATTCACTGGTCAAAGGCTACTTCTAAGAATCCCCTCTCCTCAGCTGGGGGGAAGCCCTGAAGAGCAGATAGCTGAATCGGTCTGCTGACTAAGTGTGGACAGCCAGGCTTTCCTTGAAGACCAGTGGTTCTAACCCTGTGGCTTGTGACCCCTTTGGGTGTCAAGTGACCTTTGTACAGGGGTCACCTATCAGATATCTTGCATATCAGATATGTACATTACAACTCATAACAGTAGCAAAATTACAGTTATGGACCAGCAATGGGATAATTTTATGGTGGGGGTGGTCACCACAACATGAGGAACTGTGTTAAAGAGTCTCAGCAGCGGAAAGGTTGAGAACCGTTGCTTAAAGACAATAGGTTTTAACAGGGGAGGCAGCACATAGTAGCCTGTCCACCGGTCACCTTTTGTTCTATGCCAATTCATTCTTTGTGTGTATTTGGTAAGCATCTCCCCCAGGAGGATGGGGGGCATAGGGTGGAGAGGGCTCTCCTATTAAGGAAACCTTTGAAACGAACACATTAGAAGGATGAGGGGCACCTCTTTACTTGATCTGAGTCAATTGTGCCTGCCCAGATGACAACGCTTAGCCTTGGCTTCTGGTCCCCGAACCAAAGAAGGCCAACCAAGATGTAGCTAAACTCCAGTGACTGGATGAATTGAGGAAGAGTTGCAGTCAGTTGAAATGAGTTGCAGCCAGCAAGATGTCTGGGTGACATATCTTAATTTTCCAGAATCTCCTAATTTACATACAAGGGTATATAACTACCCAAAGGAGAAGGGCAAGAAGATAGAAAAACAAAAAACAAAAACAAAACTAGTATGAACTGCGTTCTTTCTTGAGTCACAGCGTGTGAAACTGTCGTGAGCCACATTTACCTAGATACACTACACATTAGTCATTTCAACTTAGCTATGCTTTATATACCAGGGAACTCTAGATTCGTGCTAATCCACTGAGTATTTCTGAAGGAAAAGAATGTGATTGTGTCTTACCTCAGATTCTTTGAACCTTCTAGCAATCTTTATACTCAGAAAAGAAGGTTGTGAAAAAGGTCAGTTACTGTCCTGACACCTCATTGATGTCATGTCTCATTTTCCCTTTCTGGCCTAGAAAAAAAAATCTATCTGTACCCTAAGAGTAGAGTAGCCTGGCTCATCTCTCTACCCACAAGTATACTACTCATGGGCACTCTCCATCGCTATTCAAGTATCATGGTTTGTAGAAATCAAAAGTATTTTTTTTTTCTGCTTTCCCAGTCTATCACCCTTCACAGAGGCCCCGAACTGTGCTAAATCCTACAGAGTGGCAAGAAGCTGGGGAGAAATCTTACTTAGTGCATGTTACACCTCCTTATCTCAAATGACACTGTAACTGCCCTAGAAGCTCTATTCTTTGGGCGTCAACCCAGGAGCACAAACCATTCTTCAATGGTCACTAAGTCGGCCACGCAGTACAGGAATCTCAAAAGTCCTGCTAAATGTTTCTTTTAATGGGGAATGTGGGCCTTTTAATGCATGAAATAGGTAATAATCTTTGTGAATACTGCCAGTACCTCTCTGGCATTCATAAGGGAAGTCTATATTAGATATTAATACAGGTTAATTTCTAAGTGCTTAGAATTTTGAATGATTTCTATTTTCTTATCTTGACTTGTCTGCATTTTTCATGTTGATAAGAACCTATGACTGTTTTGAAACAGTCATTTCTATTTTCACAGCCCTAATAAATTAGGCAAAGGAAAATTCATTCCTTCTTCCTTCTATATCATGGCTGTTTGTTTTCACACCATCATGGCTTCCCTATGTGTTCTGTGTTTCAAGCCAAATACCTTCAGTTTTAGTTCTCATTCCTTATTTTTGGGAGTATGTTATTTTAATGACATTCTGATACCCAGTAGCTTACAGGCTCCTGTTAACATCCAGTCACCATAAAAAGGATTAAAAAAATTATTTTCACTTAGAAAA
The DNA here is from genome assembly GCF_964271855.1 of Acomys minous. Lineage (NCBI taxonomy): Eukaryota > Metazoa > Chordata > Mammalia > Rodentia > Muridae > Acomys > Acomys minous. The sequence goes on from NC_140491.1 coordinate 81,420,680, forward strand.
TAAAGTAAAATATGGACATAATAATAATAATATTCAATGTACAACTGATTCTCAGCTGCTCCAAGGACGTTTGAAACAAGGAGGCATCTCTGCCAAACACAGACTGCCAAGACTTGTGTAGGTGCCCTTAGTAGGAAATGAAGTAGCTCCCTTCATTTATATAATAAGGGAATAACAAGAGATTAATGGATTCTTCCTACGTACTGCTAGCGTTCTTCCTAGGCTTTTTAAACATCACAAGGTAAATATTTAAGACCCATGTTTCCCACTAATGTCTTTTAATTAGGTGCATTATTCTGTGGCTTAATTAATGCTGATCCATGTACAACACTTGATAGTCCATATAAAGTGTGACCAGCACCTACTGACATTTCAACAGGTTCATTTGGGAAACTCTGCACACGCTAGTTTTCTGTGCCAACTTGACACAAGCTAGAGTCATCAGAGAAGAAGGAGAGCCTCACTTGAGGAAATACCTCCATGAGATCCAGCTGTAAGGCATTTTCTCAATTAGTGATAGGTGGGGGGGAGGGCCCAGTCCATGGTGGGGGATGTTATCCCTCCGCTGGGTGGTCCTAGGTGCTATAAGACAGCAGGCTGAGCAAGGCAGGAGAAGCAAGCTAGTTGACACCACCCCTCCATGCACTCTTCATCAGTTCCTGCCTCCAGGATCCTGTCCTGTTTGAGCTCCTGTCCTGATGTATGTGGATGATGAATATGGATGTGTAAGCTGAATACACCTTTTTCTCCTGACCTGCTTTTTTGGTCATGGTGTTTCCTCACAGCAATGGAAACCTTAACTAAGACTCTCAGGTAAAGAATAATAGCACTCCTATGCACACATCACACAACAGGTGTGATGCGAGGAAGTTTATTACTGTAAGAAGGGCAACAGAGAGAGTGAAAGAACATATAGTCTAAGTGAGCCATGAGAGAGACAGAGAAACAGGCAGAGAGAAAGAGAGAGAGAGAGAGAGAGAGAGAGAGAGAGAGAGAGAGGAGAAAGGGGGCACCCTTAGAGAAAGTGCAAGAGAGAAGTTCAAGAGTAAGAGAGTAAGAGGCAAATTGAAAGAAAGACAAGGTGGCAGGTCAGCCCTTTTATAGTCTGGCATACACCTGGAGGCAGGTGATGATGTCAGAGGGTTGCTAAGCAACCTAGAGGCACGGTGCTTATATGCCAACACATATTTATATAAGTATTATCATATATAATGGTAGGTAAATCAATAGGTAAGTAGAAAACTGTCTAAAAGCCACACCCATTAGTTAATTATAGCTACAATGAAGGTGGTTCATTAAGAAACAGGAGAATCCACAACCGGCTTTAAAAGTATAGCCCAGGCTGGCCTCGAACTCGTGATCTTCCTGCCTCTGCCTCCTTCAGCAATCCTACTGGCATGCAGCACCACTATTTGGTCCCTAAAGGGATCGCAATCACTGAGTTAAATGAGGGGTGAACAGAAGAAAAGTACCCTCATTGCCTTAATCCTCATGCTGCATGGAGTAATGGATGCCAAAGACAGCACAAAAAAAAAAAAAAAAAAAAAAGCAAAGCAAACGAGATGGCGAAGAGACAATGATACCGTGTTGGATTTTTTATCTTAAACTTAAAAGGCTGATTCAGTTTTTTTTAAAGAAAACAAAAGTTAAGAAACTCTCTCTCTCTCTCTCTCTCTCTATTTATTATATATATATTATTTATTATATATATATTATTTATTATATATATTTATTATATATTTATTTATTTATTTATTTATTATATATTTAAAAAAAGAAAACAGGGGAAGAATTTACTTGTTACCCTAGGTGCTTTTTATTAACACATTTGTAAGAATTATACAATAATTTTTATACAAAGAAATGAAATGGACTAAGCAAACAAACATAAAATTATGCTCCCTCAGTACAAAAGATGGCAAGAAACAGTCACAAAAGAAACTACACAAGGTTATTTATTTGCATTGGTTGAGGTCTAACCCATTGCTTACTATTAAAGGATCTAAAGATTAAAGAATAGAAACTAGTAGGCCATTTTTTATCTACAGTGATTACACTTTAAATAATATACCAGGTAGTAATGACGATACAAGCCCCTCCCCCATGTTATCATGAGCGTCAGTTCTGTTCCAGTGGCATGGGCTTGTACTGCCTGAGAACTTGCCTTTGTTGGTCAAGTGTCTCCCCAAACCTCTTGGATCAGGTTTCTGTGAGCAGATCTCGCTGCTCCGTGTTGCATATTCCTTTCCAAGCTGCTCTCATGACCACTGACGTGAGTTCCACTGGCACCTTATACCCACCAGCAGCAGCGGCGGAGGCGCTGTGACCCTAAGCCAGATGATGCGATAGAGGCTGTTCATTGTTTGTAGGGTGTTAACAGCACCTCGTGCCTCTGCCCACTGAAGGCTGCAGGCAAAGGGCAGGCCCCTGCCTCACCTAGTCATGACCCTTTCTGAAGACAGTGCCAAGTGCTTCCAGTGGTAGACTGGTGGGGGAGGGGCAGATTTACCTGCTCAGAATAAAAGCTACCACCTAAAGAAATACTCCAAAATTTGAAGGAAGAACACATGGCAAGATTTTGTTGTTGTTCACTCATTTTATGTGTACTAAATCCTTAGTGTACACCCATTTTCCCACGTAAGGTAATGACAAAACAATATACAGTACACACTGAAGGCATAGCAATTGTTCATGTTAGGCATGAAAATACTGAATTCAGAACTGTAGAAAGTATTTTTTTCAAACACATACAGCAATTATGTTATGTACTCATTCGATTCGCTAAGTACTAACAATGCCATTTGTTTTTCAAAACCAAAGAAGAGACTTCCCATCATCCTTAGAGTTAAATCTTAAGCCTTTCCTGAGGACCTACAACTCCCTCTGGAGTACCCCCTGCCTCCACGCCCTCGCTCCCCAGTCCATAGCCACACTGTACCTTTCTCCCATCCTAGAACTGCCAACACTGCTGCTGCGCTTTTCCTGGACTCTTTCTCTCCCTGATTTATGCACTTAAGCATGACAGGGCTTACACCTCCCTTCCAAGGGGACAAGATTTTTTTTTTCCAAGCACCCTGTGTGCTAATGTATAGCGTGTTTCACCACTCTCTACTGCTTGAAATTATCTGAGTATTGTTTGAAAATGGCAGCAACCAGATCCTGCCTATACCATATAATCTCAAATCTCTGAGCATAGATTCTGAGGTCATTGGGATTTCTAGAGTGCTCAGTGTCAGTACAAGAACTACTCATTCCTTTCTTGGTTTTCTTCTAAGGCATATCATGATTGAACTCACATTATCTACCGAGTTCCGTGTGTGTGGCTGTCTGTTCCCCCTGATGAGGGTTCCAGTCACCTATCAGTTTCCTCAGAGGATTAGTTTAGGCACACCCTGCAGATACCAGGAGGTTGAGGTCTTACAAAATAGTTCAATATTTGCACAAAACCTACACACATTCTCCCATATACTTCAAATGATTTTAATATTATTTGTAATACCAAATATAATTTGTATGCTATGGAAATAGTTGGTACACCACATTGTTTATGGTAGATGTAAAGGGAAATTTCTATATGATTTCAACACAAATGCAATTTCTCTCAAATGTTTTCCATCTGAGAATGGTTAGATTCCCCCACATACAAAATCTATGGGTAGGGAGGACAGGCTATGTGAGCTTCTACTGGCTAAGGATTCTGTCTGTTTTATTCACTGCAACTCTCTCAACATAGCACCTGGTACTAAGTTACTGAGGAATACGCTTTTTAAAATTAAAGTCACAGACTGGTGAGATAGCTCAAGGGGTAAAGTATTACCTACACAAATATAAGGATCTGAGTTCAAATTCCTGGTACCCACATAAAGCCAGGCATAACTGTGTACATCTAGAATACAAATGCTCCCATGGCAAGATGGAAGGCAGAGACTGGCCAGCCAGCTTTGAATTCTGAAAAGGCCAGCAGCCAGATCCCCTTTCCCAAATGAGGTGAAAGATGAAGACCAACTTTCACATGCATACTGTGAAAGCACACATGTAATTTACATGCACTTACAGCCTTGCATGCAAACCATGCACATATACATAAAAATGAGTCATAAAATTTTCACGTTTTCTCTAATCAAATGCATTCCTTTATAATTAAAGAACAAGTTGAAGCTTATTTTTAAATGTGCTTTGAAGCTGCTAGCATACTTGAAGCAGTAAAAGTGACCAACAAGCAGTATTGTTAGCTTTACCTCCTGGTATTTAGAATGGCAGGGCCATGACTCTGACAGCCCACTTTATTTATTGTTGTTGATATCTTACAAAACACATAACTAGAAATAAGTCGTTAATTGAAGCCCATGGCTATTCACTTTTAAATTTGCTTTCCTGACATTCTATTAGACAATTTGAATATTATTTTAAAGGTGCTTTAGACTATCTCTATAATGTCTGATCAATAAAAATATGAGACAAGTGAATAATTGAAAGTGTTTCAATCTTCTGTATTGAAATTAATGCAAAGTAGCTCAATAAATGAAAAAAAAAGCAGGCTGTGTTACCTATCAATAGGCAATTGCCATATTGGTTTTTTTCCTATAATGTGCTTTGAAAAAATTATGTATGCATAGCTTTAAAGATTATTTAAAAGCAAAAATGTCAGAATATAGCAATAATCCCCACTTGGGATGCTAGTCATGAGCTGATTTTTGGAAACTAATAATGATATAGTATCTAGATATAAAATTGAAGACTACAATTAGTTTAAGCCAATTGATTTCCAGATTGACATATGACCATGGCTAAATCAAATGTGAATGATCACTTTGAAACACACAGATGCTAAAGGCAAAATGCTCCATAAGTGTGCTCAGGCTTTTATTATATTTGAGCATTCTTCTGACATACTCTATGACTTTAAGAGAGAAGGTGGGAGTTTTGCAAATTCCCCAGCCTTATAAAAGGCCAGAGAAGGCAGCAGAATAGTTTGTGCAAACCAAGGGAAGGCAAGCATATGGTTAGCATGCATCCCCTCAAAATAGTCACAACACATAAGAAACATAAGTTGAGCATATTGAAGATTGATTCTATTTCTAACAGCCTCTCTTCGCGAAGTGGTCAAAATTACCGCTAACATTTCACACGCAGTGGCTGAGACGTATTTTGCAAGCCAGGTGTGTGATTTGATGGAAGAATACATTCCTCACCACACTCTCCCCAAATCCAGTAACACCCTTCAGAAGCTCCTTAGACAGGAAGAGGAGCATTGCAGTGCCCCACCAGAACTAAAACCTGGTTCTATGGGAAGCTATATGGCTTTCTAGATCCTTCACATATCACCATAGTAACAGGAAAACACAAACTTAAAAGGAAGTTTGAGGGATTGGTACTTGAGGCCAAACCTGATGGTCTGAGTTTGATCAAGACCAATATGTTTGAAACAGAGAGCCAACTTCTACAGGTTGCTTTGTCACTCAAACACACACACACACACACACACACACACACACACTAGATGATAGATAGATAGATAGATAGATAGATAGATAGATAGATAGATAGATAGATAGAAGATAGAAGATAGATAGATAGATAGATAGATAGATAGATAGATAGATAGATAGATAGATAGATAGATGATAGGTAGATAATAGATTAAAATGTAATTTTTAAGTGTTTGCACCCACCTGTCCACTATCTGCTTAAAGCTGTGCTACTGTTAAGCATGTTGCTTTCCTTAGTTTCATATTAACTTTTAGCCTTCTACCAAATCCCTCTTTGAGCTTGAATCAATTGGCTGTGATTGTATGCAACCAAGAAATTTCTTGCAGTTAGCTCAAATTCTGTTCATATTTTTGAAAAACCTACCCAGCAGAAGGCTTTTGTGAGATTTTCTGGGTTTTGTTTGGTTGGATGGTTGGTAGTTTTCTGGTTTTGTTTTTGTTTTTTGTTTTTGCTTTTTTTGTTGTTGTTGTTCTGGCCTGGGATCCAACATCTGTAGCATTGTAGTTCAGATTGCATCATGAATAATCCAACATCAATGGGTCACTGCTCCTTCCTTTTGCACCAGACAAGGAGTGGCAGTCACATATTCTCTTCCTATAACGCTGTAAGTTATCACTTCTCTGTTCTTCTAAAACAATAATTCTGACTCTTTTCACAATTTTGTAAGCTTTTATTTAACTCAGTGGTATAAGCAGTGCTACTACCATTAATATGTATCAACTGCTATCTCAGAACACAGTTATAAAATCATAATTACACCTCTATTAGGCTATATTGGACAAAGTGATGTCTATTCACTATTTCTCAAAGAAGGCCTGGAGTCTGGTAGTCAGCCATTCACAGCTTAATTTTGAACCCTTCATGCTGCTTAAAATCAGGTATCTGTGCTATTAGGATTTTGTTAATAGCAAATAGACACCTATCAAGGGAATTCTAAAATACTGACTAAAAAGCTGAATTTTTCCATGCCTTCCTAATCACCCACAAATTCATAGTACATTAATCTCTCAGCCATGTCTCTATTCTTATATTTGTCATTTATATTTACTCTCTGCAATTTTGTTTTGTCTTGTAATAAAGGGTGGGTGTCTTTTCTTTCTTTCTTTCTTCTTTCTTTCTTTCTTTCTTTCTTTCTTTCTTTCTTCCTTTTGTGGAAACAGTTTAAATTACATCTCAGAATTTGCAACACTGACAATGGGGTCTTTAAGGATGATGAATATGTCCACCTAAAGAGGGAAACTGGCCAGGAACAGCCCCATCTCACCTCTCTCACTCTGGGCTGACAGCAAAGAAAAACACAAGGAAGTGAAACCTAGTACATTTTCCAAACTGCAGACAGGCCCTTGGCAAAGCATATTAGGGCAGACTATGCCTGTCTGTATAGCTCAATGCCACTGAGGCACTATATGACAGGGTGCCCTTTAAGTTAGAGGGGACACAAGCTGAGCATGAGCAGGGCCATTTTCTCTGTAGACTTTTCCAAGTCTGCCTAACAGCTTTATGCACCAAAATTGACAAAAAGTAAAACAAACCACAATCTTCTTCAAAATTTACCTCAGGTGCCATTTTTGTGATGCCTAGGAAAGAAGCAGTGTTTCACAGAACTCACTTTAGTGAGATCTTTCTGGAAGGTATTGCCAACCATGGTCTGCCCTCCATCAACTTCCAGAAGAACCATTTACCATGTTTGTTTTCCTCCATACATAGTAGGATACACAAACTACATGCAGAGTTTTTGTTAGACTGTGTTCTTATTTATGCTTTACTAGTTAAGCCCTTCTGCTATAATTCCCGTTGAGTCACTCAGGAAACTAAAAGATGTGCTATTATAATGTGTCATATAGATGATTTGCATAATCCCCTTTACTTTGGAAACTATGATTGATTCTCTATGTGCTCCTCAAAAAGCCATTTATTTGTTCAGGACTCTTGTTGGTGGTTGCTCTGATGTACTTGGATGCTAATTACTGCTTGCTGTCTCTGTGACCCACCTTGCCTAACCTGTTTGACCAATCACACCTGGGCAGGGCAAATGGGATAGGCGTGGCTAAGGTTCCCAGGCTGGGGGAGACAGAGAACATCTTGGGAAGAAGAGAGACCAGAGGAGAAGAAGGTAGCGCCATCGTGGGTTAGGTGGAGGAGAAGCACATCGTCAGTGTGGGTGGAGGATTTGGCCCAGATGAAGAACACTAGCAAGCATTTGGGATTATGGATGGGAGGTAGCTTGATAGAAAGTATTAAAGCCAGATGGCATGAGATTGGAACAGGTATCTCATCCCTGCCCCACTACGGGGGTAGTTTAGGGGATTAATGTCTGCCCTACCCCAGGTTAACTAAAATATAACAGGTGTCTGTGTCTTGATTGATTGCTAGTGGGTTAGAAAATTTCTAGGCTGGATAATAAACATTGTTAGGCCATACCGGTAAATTAACTGCAACAAATTAGTGCCCAATATGGGACAGAGACAACAAGCAGTAATTAGCATCAAAATATATCAGACCAACCTCCAACAGCACTTTAGCAAGGTAGGAATGAGTAGGTTTATATGTGAATAGCAAAGTTTATGACAGCAGACATTTGCCAGGCACCACTAATTTCAAAACCTTCTTTGCTGGAAGGCTACAAATAGGAGTGTCATCTAATTTCTAATTTAGTGAGAGACTATACTTGTCCATCAGCATGAAACACTTAATTAAACAGTCAGCAATTTCTACCTCAGACTGGCCTTCACCACTAGGATCATTTCGAACCTAAAGACTGATTTTTCAACTTATCAACTACACCTTCATCAGTATTCAGGAATCAACTGTTGGATACACACACACAGTGCATTTTACAATGGTAAATAAACTAATTAGCACATGTTCCATATTATACAAGCCCATATTGTCATACCTCTGAAATCCATCTTGTTCATCTAGAAGGCATAGCAAGTGACTTGATTTTCTTAGTTTAAGAAGCAAGTTTGAGCAGCTATCAAATTGTAATCTGCACCAGTCCAGATATGGTAAAAAGTATAAAGCTCTGTTGTTCTGAAGTGTTTACATTGAACAAGATCGTTTTAAAGCACTCATCACTTGACAATATCAGAATCAGATGGGAAATCTAGAGAACGGACCTGAAGAATATGGGTTTGGGCTAAGATGAATATTTTTTTATTTATGCATACATTAATGCAAAACCTGAGCATTAACAACACAAGGGCAGGCCATAATGGCAATACCTTCCAGGCGGCTCTGACTGCAGTGAGCTCTGTGAAATACCATTTCTTTCCTAGGCTTCACAAAAATGGCACCAAGGTAAGTTTTGAAGAAGATTGTGTAGTAGGAAGCCCCCACCCCCACCCCACACACACACACTAGAAAAAATCCATTGGGGAGCCCTGATGACCCAGCAGCTGAGATGGAAAGACCTTCAGAGTGACCTGGGCATGCATCACTGTCTTCTACTCTCCAGTCTGTGTAAACTCAGTCAGTACCCACCTCTACATTTGGCCTTCTTCTAGAATCTGAGACGGGGTATTTTGCCGGCACAATTAATTAACTAAAAAGTAACTTGTAACTCTTGGAGAACAGGAAAGGGCCTAGCCTTAATCTAGAATCTTTTCTCCATTGGGCCACATCCCACTAGCTGTGCTTTGGGGATGAGAGCTGAGCCGCCTGATACCCGGTGAGTTACTCCATCATTGTCCCCTGCACTTGCCAAATCCTGGATATGCCTTGATGTCTAAGGGTGTTGCTCCCAAGTCTCCTGCCCATTCTTTTGTGCACAGAAATTAGGACAGTGCGGGTTAGGAAATACATCTTCACCCCTCAATCCATGTTTGCATCATGCCACTCCTTTTTCAGACTCTCTAGACTCTGATCCCTAATGATCATGCAATACCCAGATGCTAGTGCCAGGCTATTGACATCTCACAGTGTGCCTGTGACCATAGAGCACTGGTCTCTGCTGGGGAAATCTTAACAACTGAGACATTTGCTGTCAGTGGGTAAAGTTACAGCAACATTTGCCTGCTGAGCACTCAGTTACTTGTTATGTTTTGTTGGGGTTTTTTTTTCCATTTTTGTCTTTGGCAACTTCTCTTGTGTTGGAGTCACTAGAGTTGCTATCATAAAGGCATTCATTTAAAAGCGAAAGATAAAACCCGTTTTACCTTAAAATAAGTCTTACTAATGACTCTTTTAGCACACTTGCCAAGAAGGGGGTTCAGAAAAATCTTAAACTGAGGTAAACTGCCATGCTACAGGGAGCTGCAGGCCTGTCTCACTCACCAGATGTGGGGGAGGGAGGCTCATATCACTTCGCGGCCTTTAAAAAGTGAAGCATCAAAGTGACATGCCCCCGCCCCCCGCCTTTTTTTTTATTTCAAAGGAAACGTTAAATTTGAAATCTGTGGTAACTTGCTGATACTCTAAAAATATGAGACTCCCTTCCCGAAATGTAGCCATGCCAACAATACTCACAGGTGCAAATGTTCTCCACTTAAAGCACGAGGAAAAAGGAAAAAATGTGAGGCAGGAGGCCTTGGATTTCTCACTCCAAATTGCAGTCACTTTGCCCACAATAAATGCGCTATAGCCAAACTGACAGTCACCATTATACAGTGAAGGACGAAAATTCAGAGCCTCCTGCAGCAGACTCAATAATAGCATACGGGGCACAGGAGAGAAATGTTGGCCTCATTATGAAGCATAAGGGTGTTAACAGACACTCTGAGATGACGTGTTCCGAAGAGCTGGGACCACACAGGCTGCATGCCAGCCTCCATCCTTCACGGCCTCAGTCCCTCCCTATGCACATAGGACCTCAACCATTTCACCTGCTCAGCAGAGCCAACAACAGAATCTGCTTTATGGGGTTATTATGAGGATTAAATGACACATTAAAATAATTTGAAATCGTGGTTGGTTATTGTTGTTTGGGACAATGTAAGTCAAGTACAGTTTGCTGGCAACCCTCCATGACATTGACCTGGGCTGTGCTCAGATACAAGCCAGAGCATAGGACTTCAAAGGTTCCACTTGCAAAGTAATAAAAGTAAATAGAGCCTATCACTTCCTCTGACGCTGAGCTATGTAGACCAGCACAGGCCAAACAAGGCAGCCATCAAAGGTCTAAGCAGCTCAACAAAGTCCCACGCTGAGCAGTGAGGACTACAAAGTCACTCACACTTCTGTTGGGTCGGGTTGTCTAGAAGTCTACGAAGCGTTTCTTAGCACCTACCTTCCACATGCTGCCTTATTTCCTCATCATCGCTGAAACCTTGTGCTCCAGAATCTTGATAGGAAACTAGGAAGTTATCAACCATGATGCACTCTTTGTTTAAGTGTCAATCTGGCAAGAAGGCATGATGTTCCTTGAAAAGTTCTTTTGTGCCACATAAGGAATTCTTTTCATACAACATCTTTGTGTGTTAAGCGGTATCCCAGGTCAGCAAGTACCTCTTTAATCTCAGAAGGATTCTTTCTCTGTAGACATGCTACCAGATTCCGCATTCTATTAAGACATGAGAAAAATCACCCATCTAACTGAAGGGAGAAACAGAGTTTTGACCTATACCTAAATGTCTCAGAGCCTACCCTACAAAATATATACCAGTTAGCTTCTGCCAGGAACACTTCCCTCACTCCAATCGCTGGGTCTTACTTGTTCCCATGCCTCGTGTCTGTCTCCCATTATCAACAATGCATGTATTTTTTTTTAATTATCCTTTTGGATTCTAAAATAACCTGCGACTGCATCCCCGATATTCCCAATTGCTTATAGACACTTCTGAAGCTGAATCATTTTAATTTCACAAGACTTTTGCTGCTTCACATATTTACTCATATTTACCGAGTATCCACAGTAGACGTTCATAATGAGGATTTAAAATTGGACAAGGTGGTGTTCACTACACCTTGTAATTTCATTCAGAACTTCATGTAGGCCTCATGATTAAGTATTGTGGTGGAGTTCTTTGTTTTTCTTTTTTTTTTTTTTCCTCTGGAACTAGAGCTGGCCACAATTCCACATAAAAGTCCAATGGCATCTTTTCTTTATTTTTGTTTCCTTCTCTCCAGGATAGTGGCCAATGCCTCCCAGAATCTCATGTCTACACAAAGCTTGGGGATTGTGTTTGGACCCACCCTTCTGCGAGCTGAGAATGAATCAGGGAACATGGCGATACACATGGTATACCAAAACCAGATCGCAGAGTTCCTGCTGAGCGAATACGATAAGATCTTCAGCTCAGAGGAAGACTGACAGACAAGGCAAGCTACTGAGTATGTTCACATCTGTCTTGATGCCTAATATTTTTACATTTCTGTAAACATATTTCTGAAATATTTTTTCCTTCCAAGCGACAGATGCTTCATTTTGTGAAAACTTAGTGATGATTTTGTATTTAAGTTCCAAACATTTGAATAAAATAAATGACAATATTTTCCTATATGTGTTCTATGTTAACCCCTTGAGAGTCGTTCCTTTTAGCACTCTAGAAATACATCGTGAATATCTCACACTCTTAAATAATGTGGACAAGATAGCACCAAGGCATAGGTCTACTACTGCTCCCTCCAACAGGTATGTGCTGGTGTGTGTGCAGGTATGTGGCTATGTAGAGAAATTGTGGGTAAGTATGAGTATATGTACACATGTATGCCTCCTCAAGATCCACATGCATCAACTCACCAACTATGCCCCCACATGCCTAAGCATCCAAAGAGAGACAAACAGTATGAAGCCATCTATGTTCTGAATCAAAATATGTCTTTTCATAGTTCAAGAGTACAATCCAATGATCCTCAGTGACAGGTGAGTTTTGCAAATACACATTGGCAACTTTTCTGAAGAACAAAAGGACAGTTCAAGACATTTGTTGTCACCTTGTTCTTTTTTAGTTTGGTACTATTTTGGTTCCACATACCATTTTTATGAATGAAATGGATTGGTCTTTATGTTACACAAGAATTACATTGATTCTTAGTCAAATCGTGTGTCTTTCCTTTCCCCAAAAGGTCATTTTATGTAGAATTTTTATGTAATTTACACTGACTCTATCTAGAAAGAACTATTTTTAAACACTTGTATTAATATGCAATAAGAATTCCTTGACTTCATATTGTTTTATCCATTTGATGGTTACTTTCAGTTAGGATGGGTAAACAAAGAGACAACTGTCTAGAGTATATCAAACATTGTTATATTTTGAAAAATATGTTCTAGCTGAACACCTCTCATGCCCAGTTTTATGAAAGAACTCTTCTGATAAAATGTAGGCTTGTATTTGACAGATTCTTAATAAACTCACATGGAATGAATAAAACTAGTCCAGTGTAATAAGTAATTCTAGTTATGAATTTGTCCACAAAATTAAAAAAAAATAAATCATGTTAATAATATGGTGTGAAGCATGGATCCAAGCGCAGACATTCAGAACAGCAATGAAATCAGAGACATAGGCTGGAGTATGGATGGGGCACTCAGAGATGGGAAAGTCTACTTAAGAGACAGCTGGGTGTTCATGAAGTATCAGCATCCTGGTGCTTCTGCCTGCTGATGCTGCCTGGGGATGCTCACCTGAGGAAGGACCCTGTATGCTTGTCTCTCTTGAATGTCTTTATCTTGGTAAAGATGCCCACACATGGGCTCATAGCCAACAAGAGCAGTGAAGCATCCACCATGAATTGTTCAGTGTGGTCTCACCACATGGATGTGTACAATAATGGCAAAGCCATGGTAAGTCACAAGTAACGGAATCCCAGGATCCAAAGTCACCAAATAACAGAGAAGCAGCAGAACGGCTATGCTGGAAAAGATTCTTACATGTAAAACTGTTCTTGGGCCTTTCCATAAAACACAAGGAAACACGAGACATGGATTTCTGGCACTTATTTCTGGCCTTCCTCAATGCTATAACCATCTCAATGAAGTGTTTTCCAGTGCTTTAATTATTTCTCTTTTTTGAAAAGAGAGCAACAGGGTTAGAAGTTCCAGTATTGAAATGTTGTGTCTTTATGAATCCATCTTTAAAGATATTCTGGAAGCTTCAGCCAGAGAGAAATCCCACTGAAAGCCAGAGAGAAGTGGCACTACCTGCTTTGAGCAAAGATTCATACCCCCTCGTCTCTGCTGCTTTCCAGATTCATAATCTTCAAAAGCACAGCTCCTTGATTTCCAATCAGATGGGATTTAGCTTGATTCAGACCCCAGCTGTGGCCTGTTCCTGCCTGCTAAGGGCATTGCATCAGAGAACATATTTCCTCTCTAGAGGAAGGCCTTTCCAAGCTACTGAGCCAAAATGCCCATCACTGGATCTCACTTGCTTACTCTAAAAGCATAGAAAGGTCATAACATTTCAGATAGACATGATGTCTAGAATCACTGTCCCAAGTGTTAAAGCCAAGTTTCCGCACTGGGTTGAAGCACTAAGAGATTTTATGAAACTGGGTGGTATTCTCCATTAAAACAACAACAAAAATAGATAGATGATAGATAGATAAATAGGTAGATAGATAGATAGATAGATAGATAGATAGATAGATAGATAGATAGACGATACACACATACATGCATGATGCATGCACGCATACATACATACATAGCAAGGTCTACTTACTCACCTGATCTGAGTCAGGCCCATTTCTAGGCACTAATAATATGATTGTCTCATAAGCACATATTATGTATCACTACCCTCTGTCGAGAAGGAAGACATTTGGCTAATGATTAGTTACTCTCCAGTACAAGAAAACAATAGTTGGCCAATGGGGTAACCATATCACCTCGGAGTTCCACATCTGTACATAGAAATGCTCACATAGACTGGCAGTGCCAGTTACAGAAATATTGACAAACAGTAGTTGGTGACTAAGAAACAAGTTGTGATTGGGGAAGTCAGATGAGGCTACTCTGTTATGACAACCTTGAGAAGTTCTATCTAATCTTGACTACTAAGTAAGGTTTAGTAGATGAAGAAAAATACAGATGGCACACCAAGCAGGAATGAGAAATGTCATGTAACAGAATTGGGGAAAACCCGATGCTCCCTAAGAATATTGAGAAAGTCAGTAATAAGAAACAAAGTAGATAGGCCTGGTCATTTGGGAAGACGGAACCACAGAAAGCAGTTGAGGTTAAATGTGGGCCAAAATATTCAGATCTTTTCTGGTAGACAGAGGAGATCCACTGTGGGTTGTAAAATAAGAGAGCCACGAAACAACTTGCATAAAGAATCTCTAAGTGCCCTAGTGGTCAAGAGACACACACCCCTTTGAGAAGACTTCTTTTCTCTTACAGGGGCTACACCTCTGCATATATTTGAGTCATGTGTCTAAAATGTCTTAACATTTCCTAGCAGTTGCAATAATAATCTTGTATTCTCAGATGCATTTCTATATGATGATAAGATGTTATCATCTATCGAATAGAAAAACAAGACCAACACTGTCTCTCTGGAAAAATCAAATGAGCATGATTTTATTAGGGCTTTATCAACCGAGCTCAGAAGCTCTTTCTTCATGGAAAAGCTGGCCATCCCATCTTCCGTGTTCTGAGTCTGGCTTTACTTAGCATGTGCCATATGACAGGATCATCATGCCACCGCTCATAATTGAAAGCCTTATGATGGTTCGCCCTATCCAATTAGAAAACAAAGGATCCAATTAAGAAAAATTAGAAAAGCTGTTAGGAGGAAGCAATCACTTGCCAATAGCGCTGTCCTTACAGCTTAACACAGCTAGATATTGACCCGCACTTCTCTCTCTCCCACATTTATTTTTGTGAATTATAAGTTAATCACCCTGTCAATTCCTAATTAAAAGGCCCTGCAAAAATTTTCATCCAAAAGGACTGTCACTAAAAGTTCTGGGTCAAATTGCTCTGTTGTCAAAAATGAGAAAAAAAATTCCAAAACAATATCAACTCTGTCCTAGGGAATTCAAGTTTTAACATAAAAAGAAAAACGTTTTTCTTCAAATTTCCTCCCTTCCATTAGAAGGCTTCATCTGGTCAGCTCTGAAAACATAGACATAAGTTAACATTATACATACGAAGCAGGTAGTATTCAAGTATTTAGATATATCTGTATACACATGCATGCATGTAACAATTATGGAAAATGACACCATGTATTTGAAAGAGAGCAAGAAGGGGTACCTGGGACAGTTTAGAGGCGAGTCAGGAAAAGGGGAAATCATGTAATTATAATTTTAAAAATAAAAGAAATAGTTTCTAAAATCTTTCCTCTTTAGAGTGTAGATAGATTCTCCACCCTCTCTCTCTCTCTCTCTCTCTCTCTCTCAGTGTGTGTGTATGTGTGTGTGTTTCTTTAATCCAAGGGCTGCAGACTCAGATGCTGAGTGGGGCCAGCCATGTAGCATAAATGAGTAAAGAGAAGCAGGCAGCCCTCACTATGAAGTGGTAACAGCTGGGGAAAACTCAAGCTCCCTGCCTGGCCAAAAGGCAGGCTTCTACTCAGCTGGAGCTGATGTTGCTTATGCAGGAACGTGAGCAGGGTTGCCAGACCTTCAGATCTTTCATGGAAAGCCAGAATTGAGAATCTTCTATGAAATCTGATTTTTTTTTTTTTAAGACACTAAATAAGCTACCAAATAAAACACATCTGAGCAGACTCGGCCTAAAGACCACGTCTTTTTTTTCTTTTTTTTTTTTTTTTTTTTTTTTGGTGGCCTCAGTGTTAAGCCTTCCAAGTTGCGAAGCTTGTTATCCAGAAAATGGCACTCTTTAGAGTAAATGTTGGAGATAAGAGAATGAGCCAGAGCAATATGAAAGAACACACAAGCAGCAAAATATGTCGAACTTACTGTTCAAATTCTGAACAGATTACTTCGTCCATCTGGGACTCTCTTGTGTTCTGATCTATTAAATGCAATATACATTTTTAAAAAAAATCTTGACATCTAATGGAATAATGTGTTGAGAGTTAAAGTGGAGGGTGTACATATCATAGATTGTCACTTAAGGATGTAGATGATGGATCCACAATTTAATAAGAAATAACTCTATAATAAGAAGGTGGTGGAAAGAAAGTTGGGACCAAACTTTTAAAAAGCCGTGAATGGAATATCACATCTCTAGTAAAATTTTACACCCTAAATCTTTCATCAAAGTTGTGATGTTACTAAGCAGAACCTGGCACAGGGAGAAACTGGGCACCATTGTCAGACAGGAGGTTGTTGCCATAGCACTGGTGATGCACTCTGAACTTAGACTGGCAGTAGGGCAGAGAAGTTGCTCTAGAGATCATCTGCCTGTTCTTTGTGGGCACTTCACCTGCATTTTTTCGCTACCATTGCTAAATGAAAAGCCCGGGTTACAATTGGGCCAAATTTCTTTTTTTATTATTATTATTTAAATTTTTTTTATAATTTATTCACTTTACATCCCAATTGCAAATCCCTCCCTCCCTCATCTCTTCCTGCTCCCACCCTCCCTCTCCCTTCCCCCATTCCCCTCTCCTAGTCCTCAGAAAGGGGGAGCCCTCTTCCCCTACCATCTGACCCTAGCCTATCAAGTCTCATCAGGACTGCCTGCATCCACTTCCCCTCTGGCAAGGCCTTCCCGCCAGGTGGAAGGGAGCAAAAAGAAGGCATCAGAGTCCATGTTGGAAATAGCCCCTGTTCCCCTTACTAGAGGACCCACATGGAGACTGAGCTGCTGATTGGCTTCATCTGAGCAGGGACCTAGGTCCTTTCCCGGCATGATCCTTGGTTGGTGCACCAGTCTTGGCAGGCCCCCATGGGTCCAGATTTGTTGCCTTTGTTGGCAACCTTGTAGAGCTCCTGTTCCCTCTGGGCCCTTCTATTCCCCCCACACACACACACTACTCTTCCACAGGACTCCCAGCTATAAGCAGGTCCATTTCTGGATTACTTGCTGGGCTGAGGCCATTGTTATTAACAATATTCTGGCAATAATTTGTCAACTAACCATCACTACTTTAATATATTTGGACCAAGTCATGCCCAAGTAATAGGAGACGTGCATACTACCAGAACTACCCTCTAGAAGGTCATGTGGTCACTTCCATCACCTCACACCTGCTTTCTGACTCTTCTCTCTTGGGCCAGTACTGCTTCTCTCACGCCATGCAAGACTGCTGAGGAAAACAGTTGTGGAAGGATTGGCTCGGCTAGCTAACATGTATGAAACCCTGTATCAATGATGGTCTTTGCCTATGTTGTTGTTGTTGTTTTTTACTCCTCATAACTGCCTTTATTAAAATATTCTTGTTGTCCCTAAAGAAAAAGCAGTGGGAAAAAAATAATGGTGTTAACAAGTCAATGTAATTAGTAACTTGCCAGGGCATTATTCAAATCCAAACAATATGACTCCAGAGGACCCTGCATAACTTGGAATTTTTAACCTGTCAGTTTAACCAGATTTAGACTTTCTGAGGGTGTCTCTGAAGACATCTTCACAGACATATAACTAAAGAGGAGAGATCCACCCTGAGTGTGGATGTCACTGTCCCATGGGCTGGGATCTTGGCATGAATAAAAGCAGGGCAGATAGTAGCTGCACTAGTGTTCATGTTTCTGTGCCTGGTACACCCAGATGTGAGTGATAGCTCATGTGCTTTCCGCACCTGGATGAACGATACTATCTACATGTGAGCCAGTGCAAACCTTTCCTCCCATAAGCTATATTATCAGGCATTTTGTCACAGCAATGTGTAAAGTAACTGATAGACACATATTTCATAAGGTTATTCAAGGACTGCAATTGAAACAATGGTGAAGTGCATAAACACCCCCAAATATTTATATTATATATGGGAGGGGTGCTGTTTGCTCTCTTGTGAACACACTTGAAAGTTTTACTTCCATATTAACTTTCATAAAAGAACACAGAGAACATTATGTGAGTTCACGAAAGAAATCGAGCGTGTTTCTGTTGCTTGCAAGTAGATGACTAGACCTCCTTAAAGATTTGGCTTTTAGGATTTTAGCAGTCAGGTAATAGTTTATTTACCTATATACTTTACATGTATAGTTCTGACTTCACTTCGTTGTGGAAAAGACAGAGAAGAAAAGCTCTTTTCCCATGTCTTTACAAAGCACATGTTCAGGTGGCTCTGACCCTATGTGGCATTTTATTAACCGGTGTGGATCCTATTTGTCGGTGGCCAGTTATCATCTGCCATATCATACCACCCGACGTTGTATTGAAATTAGATCTAGCTCTATTGGGGGCCCTGGGAAAGATGAAAAAGTAGGTCCCCAGCCATCTTTCTCTTAAATATAATTGAAAAGGAGGCAGGCATCAGGACGTGCTGTGTTTCCTGCTGCCGAACAGTGATCCTGAGTCACTGGCGTGATGAAAATGCAGTGAACATTTCGAATAGGAAGATGACAATTTGCTACAGCGGTGTTGTCAAAATGAAAATGTCTCCTATCTTGATGAGAGGCCTAGCAGAAGGGAACACACACACACACACACACACACACACACACACACACACACACACACACACACACATTATAAATAGGCATCTGGGTTTTTTTTTTCTATTTTACACTTGAGGCAAAGCACCCACTGTCCACAAAATTCTCAAGCTTGATTCTACAGAACACGACTTATTCAGTTTGGGGAGTGTAAGGAAAGCATCATGGAAGACAGTCAGCACCATACCCATGGTTTGTGCTAAGTGCACACTTGCTAGATAAATGAACCAAGGCAAACACCAAGAACATAAGCAGATGAACATAACTCACCACCGTGTTCCCTATCAAGACAAATGTAGTGTCTAATGTCGTTGGTGTAGCCAAATCTCTGGTATTTATGTTGCTTCCTAGCCCTAAGTAAAAAAGAACCATCAAAGAAAATCCCCTTCATCTATGTCTCTCGAAGCCTAAGTCCCCAAGGAATGCTTCCTCCCTTCAGCGCGGTGGAGGCAGCAGAGCATAAGCCTTGCCAGCCAATTGCTCAAGTCTGACAGCAGATGCTCACGTCCTGCTTCAGACCATAGAGCATCCCTGTATCTATGACACCTAGTGACATCTTCCACCACCTCCCCAAACTGTCACATGAGTGCCTTGCACGTTATCTGCACACTGCGGAGTGCGGGCTCTCTGATCAATCTATCAAAAAGCCAAGATCACTGTAAAAATAGAGAAGCCCTAACCTGGAAGCCCTCCCTTCCCTTTGGCACCATTGGAGCTGATGAGTTTCCTTGACATACATGCTCACATTTTAAGAACGGAAATGTAACCACTGCTCTAACCGTTCTCACGTCACTAGCAACTACACTCTAAGTCCATATTGCGCAGCATGCTTGAAGACGTGTGGATTTTTCCACATCATTTGGTGACATTTTGCACAGTTTAATTTCTGCTCTTTCTTTCTAGACCCCCCTCCCCCCCCCTCCCGCAGCTGCCGCCACTCTCCCTTCAAACATTCCACCAATAGAAAAAAAAATCACAGAGCATCCTACCCTAGGCTCACATCCCTTCCTGTCCTCCCGCATCTATTCGGTTGGCTGCTGTGAAGTTTGCCAAGAAGTGTCCATCTGTTAAATTCAAGCATCTTGAAGAAAGGAAAAGGACAGAGGTGTCCAATTGCAGAGGAGAGAGCATTGATGGAATCAAGTGGCCTAAAAGGAGCATGACAGGAGTGAGCAACAGGAAGGCACCAGGGGACAGGGACATGAGCTCCAGATGTCCCGTTCCTTCAGGCTGCCAGGTGAAGGCAGCTTTCAAGTTGGAGGAGGCACAGAACACTACTGAAACCAAAATTGGTTTGCACTCACTATTTTCCTAGCTATCAGTTCTAAGGTCACAGTCACTAAAACTGGAAACTTTAAAATGACTTCAAAAAAAGGCAAACGCTAACCAGATTTCACACTGGATTTCATTTTACTTGGCATTACAGAAAGAATGCAGGTATTAAATAGGCTGCTTCCTGTATACAATAAGGTTAATTAGTGGTGAGGGATGGAAAATCAGTGTAGACATAACTCTTTTCGACAGGTATCAAAAATAATCCCCTGATCCCTGCAGGCTCCAGCTGCATTGAAAGAGGAGCAATATAAAAGATTCTTTAAGCACAAAATTTTCAAACATTCTCCAGGTGTCCTTGCGCAGTGAAATAGGCCCGAGTCCCCTGTGCGGAAGGCTGCTCCTGTGCCATTTCTTGCTCTTACTTAAAGGATCAACTACTCACACGGAATTTTTGTGGTGCCCAGAAAGGCTCTCTGTATAAAGTGGCTGAGGCTGCACACAGAGACAGATGCAGGAACAAAAAGAGGACTGTCCCGAGGCCTGAATGGGACTTCCCTAAGCTCCTTATCAATAAGGTTAATAAGGGTCTATGCAATTTACTGATCACTATAATGCAACAGCCTCCTCGCGCTCCCAATCTCCACGTTGGTGCTGCCTGTTAATGCTTTCCACAGCCAATCACATAAAAGAGTCTTTGCCGGCACTCCAGAGAGTACGCCCCAGTTCAGGATCCTGGCCTCTATAAAATCTCTGGCCTGTTATTACGCTCCTACCTGCCCTAGTTAAGCAGATTAACAGTTATTTCCTAGAATTTGATCATGAAGCTCTTTGTAATTGAAGCTGGAGTACTCAGATATTACTAAAAAAAAATGTATTTCTGAGAAACACATTCCTTTTTTCTCTGGTTTAATTTTGTTATCCTCAATCATATGCATGATATGAAAAAAATCCAAACTTCTATCTCCTCTATAAAATACATGTCATATCAAAAAGGTGACAAGAGGGGGGAAAAGTAATTAGTGAGTTCACAGAGTTCAGTAGAAAAGTTAAAATGGAGTAACACATTACTTTTTATGTTAAGATTTCACAAGACAAATCTTGCCTGTGTTTTAATTGCATGTGACCCTGGCAGTCCTACTCTGAAATGAAGTGCCGTAAAATTAAAGATGACAGACGCTCAAAACAAGTCTTGTGATCTTGATTAAACTACAAAGACCACACTCTCTCTGCTGTAACTCAGATATCATGGGCTGTTTTATTTGGGGAATTGCTTCATTAATGCCTTCTTTGACTAGACATGTTTATTATTAAAAAAAAAATACTGAATATGGTGAAATCTCGCACAGCTAAATAATTAAAAAAAAAGCAAATCATAAATGAGGAATGTTTAAATATGTCAAAGGCCCAATTCATTTTATAAATGCTCATGATTAAATAATATATTGGTTATACATACATATATATATACACATGTATAAATCACATGTAGATTAATGTGTACACACCCCTCTTGGATGCATGAATAACCTGCTCTGACCTGGAACTCTTTACTACAAGCAGGACAGTCCATCTGCCACATTTCTTTATAGCCATGTCAAGTTTCTCAGGCCCGCAGCATCTAGAAAACCTTATAGAAATGCCGGATGTCATTTGTAATTTTCAGCTTTGCAAGCATAGTGTAAGAAGAGAATGAGTTAGACTCAGGACTGCTGGTAGCAATTCATTCTACCTAAATTATGTGTGTTGCATACTGGGTTTTAAAAATCCTGCTCCCCCCCCCTTTTTTTTTTTAAATAGTTTAAACGAATCAAGGCATTGGGAGGGCCCCTTCATGCATTCCCACCAGCTCTGGAGTTAGAATGGCAGGTCCTCTGCGTCAGCCTTTATCCTCAACATAAGCAGGTCCAACTTTCATCTATAAGTTCTCCTATATTCTAAATCTAGGTAACTGCATTATTTTGTCCTATTTCATGATTACTTTTTTCAATGATATATTTCGTTTTAGGGGACAGAAAAACATTATTTTTGTAATATGTTAGCTATCCTGACACTAGTGCTCAATGGACTCACCAGACGCTCAAAGCCTAGAAGTCGAATTTCCAGAATTCACTTTTTCTATGCACACTCCCGATTTCGAGAAAGTTTCTATATAAATGTCTCAGGCTTTCAGGTTCAAAACACATATGACAGTTTCTATCCTATCCAATCAAAAGAGTATATACAGTTGTTATGAAAATGAAAGCTGGTAACCATGCAGAAAACTCCTTGGGAAGCAAAGGGCATAATGTTTCTGTAAGTATAATCTTTACCACAATTATTCTATCAATTTTCCCTACATACACAAAGGACCCTGTATCTATGGGCCCTTTCTTCATGTACTACATCTTACAAAAATTAGTCTGCTTGCCTTTAGGATGAAATGTTTAATCCTATATACTTCCAAATGCTGTGTATAGATCACTCAGGTATGAGATATGTTGTCTCTCATAAGCTGAATTTTTTTTTAAGTAGGACTCAGGACTATGAACATAATGAAATAGTTCTTAGAACCTTGGTTTGAGTAGCACTGGGTGACTATAAGACCCTGACGACCCTCGTTCATGCTGCTTTTGTGTCTCAGCCTCTGCCCCAGCCTTGGGGTTGCATTCACTCATTCTTGCTACTTCTCCCTCTTAGTGCCTCTTGTGTGTCTAAGTTTTCCCTGCCCATAGTCCTCACACCCAGAGCAGACTCTTACCTTAGAGACCATGGCTCCCTGTGCCACTGGGCTTTGGCAGGCATCAGGACTTTCAGAACTAGTATGCTACATTCTTTGTGCTTTTTTTTTCTATCATATTCTCAAAAAAGTCTGTGGTTAGTAATCACAGGTCTAGATTTATTTCTATACTTATCTAAACTACTACCTTATGCTCAGTTTAAATCTCAGATGGTTCACTCTCAACACCATCCTAAATTCTACCAAGCCCTTACGAGTCTAAAAAGGCTTCTGTCCCACTGTCTGGCAATACATGCCCAGGGGATTAAATGTAGATCCAAAAAGTCAAACTGTGCATATAAGGAAATGAGAAGTCATCCTGAAAGAAACAAGCATTTAGCCTAGGACACAGAGGCACCTATGAAATTAAGACATTTTGCCTACTGTTCAACAAAGACATTCGGTATCTCAAGAATAAAACCAATAGATGCACACATCCATCGTCTATTCTCACAATGTCCATATGTAAATTGTGCCAGTTACATGGCCGATGCCTGCATGGCACTTTTAAGCCATTAGCTGCCATACATCAAAAGCAATGACATTGCTTTTAATAGGATTACATGGAAGCCAAAAAAAGAAGCAGGAAGACTAGTTTTTGACTGAGTAACTGGCCAGTAATTTGAATGTTTAACTAAATGATCGGCTGCCAAATTGACAGGTCATCCACACTGAACTAACCACTGTTCCATGAATTTTCATGACTAGAGTCACAATGGCTCATTTGCATGTGTGAAATTCCACTGTGAAGCTGGCTTTTAAACTGGCAAACCCAGCCAGAGATATGTGCCACGGTGCCACAAATTAGTGTCCTGGAAGTGCCGTCCCCACGAGGTTAGCATAGGTCACACAGCCCAACCCTTCGCAACTAACACAAACAAACGAACAAAACCACCCAGAGCTGATCAACAGAGATGAATGTTAAGAACAGGGAAATGGGACTAAGGTTAGAGCTAGAATGTAAAGATGGGCAGTGGGAGTAACAGCAAACTAAGACAGATCTCCAAAGTGAAGTTTTACACAAGAAAAAGTTGTAAGACAACCTTTGAGAGAAGCTTGAGATTTGCACAGGCGTGTCCATAAGAGTTACTTCCTACAGGGCAGCATGCAGTGAAAAGCGGGCCATCACCAGGAAAATTGTTAATAGGCAGCTGTTAACCGTTGCTTCTTTATGATAAGTTTGAATCCACACAAGAAGCTCAAGCTCCATCGGGTGAGTGCTTTACTTAAGGACTTATAACCTAGTCCTGGGTGAAGTCATACTGGACATAAAAGCAACAGCCCCAAGACCGTACTACAACTCCTTTGTTGCTATTTTCCAGTGATACTTTGGCATGATTGGATGTTTGAAGTAATGGTTTGATGGTGACGTAATGTCAGCTTTGGGAGGGGCCTACGTAATTGTCCAAAGGAATAGAGCCCGGAAGCAGTTTTTGTATGTGAATCTTTCAAGTAAATATTTCTAGCTCTTCATAAGTTAAATATGACAAAGTTACCTAAGGTATACTTACTGAAACATTCTTTATAATAGAAAAGTAACAAAACTCTTATTGATAAAGATTTGATAATAAAAAGCCAGTGAATGTTATGATGAAAGGTTAAAGAGGCTTTAGGGAACCAATTGTGTATGAGTCCCATCAACAAGAGAAATCTGCTAAGAGGAAAACCAGGTTACAAAATCATAGGTACAATATTATTCTGTTGTTGTTTATATACTGCAATATGTATGTATACACACAACAAAATATTATCAGTGGTTATCCTTTGGTTGTGAGATTATTGGTAATTAATTTTTCTCCCATTGTTCCTGGCACGTCCCCAAGTTTTTGCCTTTACCATTTGTTACTTTCATAATTAGAAAAAAAATACAAGTGTAATTTTTAAAATATGTAAGTGATAATTTAAGACTATATATGGTAATTGATACAGACAAGACACTCTAAAGAATTTCAAATGAGATCATGTTAAACAGGGGCATAGAGAAGCCAGGAGAGGCTCCAAGACACAAGGGTATGTTGAAGCAAAGCCAAAATAAGAAGAAAGGAAAGCATAGACACAGGGTGTGACAAGAGCAAAGGCCTAGGACTTTCCAGGGTGTTACAGGACCAAAGGCAAGAACGTCAAGATGCATGTGGAAAGTGATATCAGTTGGTCAGGAGGAGCCCAAAAGTCCAATCACTGTGTATTTTTTAGGGATCATCTTTCAAATGGCGGAACTGAGAAAAACAAGGGTGCCCTTAATGTGACAAAATTTTTAGCAAGCAAAAGCACAGAGCACCAGACATATACTTTGGCTTAGACACCCGGTTCGCATGCCAGCTTCACAGTAGAATTTCACACATGAAAAGGTAGGTAAGGGCCAAATTTTGGAAGCCCTAAATGCCAAGCAAGAGAATTGGACTTGATCCTGTAGGCAGTAGGGGACCTCTGAAGTTTTAGGCAGGAGAGTAATGAGAGCCAAAACATTTCAGTAAAGTTATTCTGGCAACACCAGGTAGTAAGACTAAAAGAGAAACAACTACATGTATCTTCTTACAGGTTTCTTATATTGAAAAAAAATATATCTTTTTTTCCTGTCATGATTCTGTCTTCTCAATTTGGATTATGAAAGCTTTGAGGGGAAAAATAAGGTGTTGGAATGGAGAGGTAGCTTGGTGGTAGAGCACTTGCCTAATAAACAAGTTTGCCTAATAGGCAAGTTTGATTTGACTCCTAACAACACAGAGATTTGGATGGTGTGGGGAGCCAGGCAGAAGGGAAGGGGGAAAGTAAAGAGAAGAGAAGGAAGGAAGGAAATTTTAAAAAGGGGAAAGAAGGGAAAGGGAAAGGAAGCTATGCCTTACACAGGGTGATGCTCTATGCTGGTAGTCCCAGCACTTAGAAGCAGGAGGATCAAGGTCATCCTTGGTTACATAGCAAGTTTCTTTACGTCTTTGGCATTTTTGAGCAATAGAGAAATATGGGACCACTGTTAAATAGTGCCAGATTTGGGTCTAGAGAATTCTCTGTGAGACTTCCAGATTCTTAAAGGAGTATCCCTATTTCTAAGCCTTATGGTGCAAATCTGTAAAGTGGAAATAGGAATACCTACAGAACAGAACTGTGAACTGGTCCATGCAAGATTATGAAAATGTACCAAGTCTTAGGGGAAAGTACCCATTGTTAACTATTGCTCTAAAAAAATTAATTTCCAAGCCTGAAACTGTTATTAAGCAATTTTGATAAACATAATGATTATGCTATTTGACGCTAAGTCTCAAATGTGGACATTGAGTGGGAAAAGGTAAGACAAATGTAATTTGATCTTGCTGTTCTCAACAAGATGGCTATCGAAAAGATTCAAAAGTCAAAGTTGAAGTCTTTGGTGCTTAACACATACAGAACTCAGGAGGGAAAGGAGAGAGTGTTGGAAGCCAAAAGAAGCCTTGAGTAAATTAGAAAGAGGCGCTGGCTGGAAAAGGATGCCTGGAACAGTCAGGTACTGTATCGGTTCTCAAACTGAGCTACTTCTCTCTCAAGGGGAAAAAATAACAAGAATGGTTAACTTGAGCTTCTTTGAGGAAATTTCCAGTGGAGTGTCTACTAATCAGTATTATTTCAACAGAGCCTTACTTCATGTGTCTGCTATATAATTAGAACAAACAGACATGTTCATGATTTGGATTACAATGTTCTGAAATTTGGGAAGTAACATATCTTGGGCAGAAAATATATACGTCCAACCTGGAACAATTCATGGTGCCAAAAGTCAAGAAACCATCAAAGGTACTCACCTACAAGTGGGATCATTTCCGATGGATAAAGTAGCCACCTTGAAGACACTGTAGCTGACATAAGGCAACGCCACCTGTGTAAGCAAGATGGATTGCATATATTGCACACACACAAATATGTACTTGAAATCTAGATAATAACACCCATGCAAAGAAGGAAATACAATTTCATCAAAAGAAAAATAATAACTGCTAGGAAAAACACCAGAGCACTCTGAAAATTTACTAAAAAGGAAATGAGCCAAGCATTTATTATGATTTCTCTCATATCAATAGTATTTCAAAATAGCCAAATAATTGGTGCGAGAATAAATTTTTATAGGAAAGTTCCAGGTAGGAACTGTAAAGAGGGTTGGGGAGCTAGCTCAGTAGGGGAAGCATTTGCCATGCAAGCATAAAGACCAAATTCAGATCCCTAGAACCCCCATAAAGCCAGACATAGCAGCTCAAGTGAGCACTCTTAAGTGGACAGAAGAGGAGACAGGAAAGTACCCTGATGTTGACAGGCCAACTGGCCCTGTCTTTACATCAGTAGTCTATGACGTAAACAAGGTGAAAGGCCAAGATTGGTCTTTGTTCTCTATATACATGGCATAGCATACGTACACCCATAGTCACAAGCACAAATGCACAAGCATATACACAAAAATAAATGAACCAAAAATAAATGGATGTCTATTCAACAGTAGATATAGAAATGTAAACAACCCCTGGGTGTTCATCTTCCACTGTTAGCAAATACTAACATTTTCTCACCCTACTTCCTCTCCTCGCCGCTTGTTTGCTTTAGCATGTTAATGCACCTTGAAATATCATTTCATTTGGCTTATAAATTGTTTTCAAAGATACCTGGGAAAAAGTCTGTGTTCTACAGCTATAGCATCGCAAATACAGGGGATGCAGAGTATAAACATATCCCACTTCGGCATTCATGCAAATCTTAAGACATGGAATGGTGAAGGGCAAACTAATGTTCCTGAGCCAGATGGAGGAAGCAGGCGCTGTTAACCTTGGCTCTCGCCATGGTCTTGGTACTTACAGATCAATGCCGATGCAGGCCATTCCTGTGGCCTAAGCTCCCCAGCCTCAGTACATGTCACCTGACTTGACAAGAGGACCTCCATCTGCCTTTCTGAATACATCTGAAACCTGACAGTCTTCCTGCCATCCCTATCACAAGGTTGTCCCCAAGTCTATATCTATGAGGGAATAAAACAAATTTTAAAGGTCACAAAAGAAAACTCAAAAAATAGATCTTCATATGATATAATTACTCCCTTCCCCTTGAATGAGTTACTTAAAACTTCTACAAATAAATCCACTCTCCAAGGTGAACAGGGAATGACTTGATAAGCAACATCAATATCCATGAAACTGATTTTTTTAAAATTATCTTTCAACATCCAAAGAAAGGCTCTGAGGAGACTCATGACATTAATTTCCATTATTAACACTATTCTGGTCAATATGGGTGTGTTTTAAAGATGGACGTTCATCAAATCCAACAACGGTATCTCAATAATGAGGAAGGAAAACATACATCAATGCATGTTAGTGTTAAATTCTATTGTCCCCATCAACTGAAGGTTTCACTTTTCATATCTCAGGTCAGAGCTATATATTTTCAAAACATCATTTCACAGATCCTCACAATCATGTTGACCTTCTATCTGGTGGCACAAATACCAGAACTGTAGCATAGAAAGAGAAAAGGTAGCCCCTGTCATCTATAAGACATACAAAGAGATGATTCCCCTCCCCAAATATTTCACCTGCCTTTCTTTAACCTGTCAACTAACTACAGGCCCTGGGAGAGCTAATGCCTCTGTAGTCTGTTCTTCTGCACCCATGTGCCCATATGCACACAAACACATACAATTAAAAATAAATCTTTTCTACAAGAAAAAAAAAGAAAACACATGCAAGAAATCATCATCATCATCATCACCATCATCATCATCATCATCATCATCTGCTTCCCACCCATCAGACCTCAGTTTGTCAGAACAATGTGGGAAACCAAACATTATGATTATAAGACTCTTAGAATTGAAATTAGCTTGGCTTAAATATAGATTTCACTAACCAAATGTTTGGGTAAAAAGGAAGCCTCCTGGAAAGTGAAAGGGCGAAATGAAAAATCCGCAAGTTAAAGATGCAGTTTGGAGTCAAAGTACAATAGATAAAGTCATATAATAGAAAATCTCCCAGCATTGGGGTCAAATAAACACAGCTTTGACAACTGCCTCTTGTAATCCGCAAGCTGTGTAACCAAGTGTAGTTCACTTCCAAATCTGAATGTTCTCACCTATAAAATGAGGATTGTAAAACCCACCTCAAACTGTTGATGACGGTTGCAATGACATACCAGGAAGCCTAGAATGTGACATGTTCTTCAAGAGATGACATTTATTTTGCCACTTTTATGTGGGGATAGCAGCAGAGAGCAACCCTAGAACAGTGGAGAGACATTTGAATTTGTGCACAGATGTTTTCCTTTCTATTTCCACATTCCACACGACTGTAGTCTGACCCTAACACACAGACGCCAGCCAGAAGGAAGCCCACCCAAGAATCATAAAGACAGATGCCAAATTGAATTAGTTAACTCCTGATTTCAGCATACAGACATTCTATTTTATGAATCAAGACCTTAAATTCTGCTAAGATCGCAGGTACATAGCCGTGTCTAATTTAGTTGTTTTTTTTTAAATGTTTGAAGTACAGAAATTATTAAGAAAAATATATTGAACATAGATCAATCTACCAGACTTTAAAATGTTGGCACTCTGTCAGATCTATTTCAGGCTTCTTGACTAAAAAGTGAAACTTTGCAGATAGAAATCGAAGTCCTTTGTTCTCCGCCTCATCCTCATTCCCTTCATAACTCAGAAACAACAACGATGACGAGCATGGCATGGATATTTCCAGAATGTCTATGTTTTACACTTTTGTAATGTGACGCACTTACATAACTGGTATACATAACGGTGTAGCTTCCTGTCTTGGTTCATGGATGTCCTGTGTATGATTCTGAAACTTACATTTTGGTATTTGTTTTGTTTTCTTAATCCAAGCATGCTGAAAAATATAGGTGAAGTTTGCTCATTTTAAAATGTCATTTCCTAATTAAATTTAAACAAAGTCTACTTTAAACAAGAACAAAAATTAGGATAACACTTCTCAGCAGAGCTCAAGACGTGCATTACTTCTGTTTCTTGACCTCTTTGGGGGATGTTTCCTTGTGACTACCATTCCTCAGTGACCTTATTAGAATCTACTGGTTTTGCCAATCAGGTCAGCCAGGCAGTCAGTTGGTCAACCTATACTTACTATGAGGCTTAGTTGGAGACTGCAGTGTTTTGCATAAGGAGGGTATGGAAAATATTATTGAGTCAGAAAAGATCACCACCTTCAAGCGGTGGGACGCACAATATGTAAAGCTGAATAAATAAACAAGATAGTTTCAGCTTGTAACACATTTCCTAACAAAATGAAGACATCACATCATGAAAGCAAGAAGTGTGGTGATTTGACAACTGCTTCAGGAAGGGTGGTCAGGGAGCCTCTCTAGGGAGTGTTTGCTTTAGAACGGGAAGTTTAGCAACAAATGTGAAACAGGCGATATGACACAGCTGGGGATAAACACTTCATGCAAAGGCAAGCCAAAGAACAAAAAGGTCTCGCTCAGTCTCGGTCAAGCACCATGGTGGACAAGGAGGAAAGCAAAGGAGGTGGAAATAAATGAAGAAGTATCAACTACTGCCTTGGTTGATCCTAGTTCATGAAGGGGTATAAGTCAAGGAGACCTTTCAGCTTTTTGGTCTAAGATGCCAGATGGTAGTGACATTTACTGAAATGGAGAAGATTGTGAGAGAAGATGGCTTATGTAGGCAGAAAATAAAGGCCTACTACTGTTTAAAACACTTTCAGCTTGAGGTGATTTGATGTTTAACACATCTCCTACAGGACAGAGATAGAAATATAAACACATAGCTATAATATATTCGTGGGGCCAAATTAGATTGTGTAGCAGGAGAAAGAAGGAAAAAAAATGGTACAGACCAATGAACATGCCAAACTGGATGGGAAAAAGCCCACAAGGCTCCAACGCTAAACAAAGAACTACAAATTACTGAGTAAAGCTGGGAACAGGAGAGGTGGTCCTCCCCAGGGAAGACCACACCAGTTGGTTTTCCAGTGCCGTCCAGCCCTTAAAACATATGTACAAGTACCATTATATGAACTCAACAGGTGATATTTAGGAATATTTGTATATATAAATACATTGTTATTGAGTGCAATAACAATGGATGAAAAATGAAGCCATGAGTTTGAAGGGGAGTTGAGAGGGTAACAGGGGGAAATGTAATTAAAATACAATCTCAAAAATAATGTCTAAAACAAAATAAGAAAATGTGGTCTGCTGATATGGTAAACATGTCAGCATTTCAATGAGGAAAAAGAAGAAGGAGCTATCAAATACTTCTAGAAAATAACAACAACAACAACAACAACAACAAAAAGGTAGGAAGAACCCCTAGGAAATCTGATGTCAAAGAAACCAGAGTGGTCTACATCATGAAAAGTGCTTTTAATGAAGAGGGAAGCAGGCAGTCTAGGTTGGATCTTGGATAGTAGGTAAGACAAAAAAAAATGAGTGTGAAGTAAAGGCAGGACTATGCATGCTAGGGGAAATTTGTTTGAAGGAGAGGAAAGAAATGAAATACAGGAAAAGAGTATGTAACAAACAGATTTCTCTTACTATGAAAGATGCATCAACATCTTTATGTGCTATTTGGATATATAATAGAAGAGAAAACTAATGACACAAGCATAGAACCACAGAAGAATTTAAGTCCTAGTGCAAGAGGGAAAAAAATATGAAGAACATGAGACAGATGGACATAAGCAGGGCTAGGTCAGAAGACAAGCACGGGAAGATAAGGAAGAACCTCCGATGTACTCTAGTTTTTCCAATGGCTGGTAGGGTCACCAGCCAACAGTGAGGGGCTGGGGGAGGATGTGGATGTTCTCTAAGTAAAAATAAATAAAGGAAAATGTTTTTAAAGGTTGTAAGGAAGTCTCTGGATAAAGTCTAGTCGAGTGTAAGGACTACAGAGAACTTCATTCACTTGTTTCTTGGTGCCTCAGTCTCTAAGCAAGGAGATTACAAAGTATGTTATTAAGATCAAATCAGGGACTGGAGAGAAGAGAAGGTTGACATTGGGTTATGTAAGGGTTAATATGCTACACTAACTTAATAGAGGAAAACAGGAACAATTGTGCTTAGAGAAGGTAGCTATGACAACGGATGCCTTTCAGATTTAGTGTGTGTGTGTGTGTGTGTGTGTGTGTGTGTGTGTGTGTGTGTGTGTGTGTAGGTAAGTGCATATGTGAGTGCAAGTGCCCATAGAGTCAAGAAAGAGTTGTTGGTTCCTCCGGAGCTGCAGTTACAGGCAGTGTTGAGCCTCCAGATATGGGTGCTGGGAACTTAACTGAGGCTCTTTACAAAAACAGTTCATACTTTTTAAAAAAAAAAAAAAAGATTATTTATTTATCATGTATACAGTGCTCTGCCTGCATGTACACTGGCAGGTCAGAAGAGGGCATCAGATCACATTATAGATGGTTTGTGAGCCACCATATGGTTGCTGGGAATTGAACTCAAGACCTTTGGAAGAGCAGTCAGTGCTTTGAATCTCTAGGCCATCTCTTCAGCCCCCGTAGTGGATTCAGGGAAATGAGGCCAGTCTATGGGCACACGTGTCTCTTAGACAAACAGAAGAAGGACTCAAGTGGTACTCTGAGTTCTTGGCAGACCTATTTTATACCTTCCCCTTCATCCTCAAACTCCTTCTCTTTCCCTCTCATCAGTTAAGGCCCTTTTTTACTCTCTCATACAGTACATCCCAACCACAGGTTCCCCTCACTCCACCTCTACCAGTGCCCCCTAACTCACTCCACTACCATCTCTTCTCACCCCTAGAACCACTCCTCCGTCCTTACCTTCCAAAAAAGAGCAGGGCCTTCAAAGGACATCAACCAAAGACAGTATAAGAAGTTACAATAAAACTAAGCATAAACCCTCAAATTAGGCTTGGGCAAGGCAGCCCAGTAGGATGAAAAAGCTCCCTAAGAGCAGGCAGAAGAATCAGAGACACCTCCATTCCCACTGTTAGGAGTCTCACAAAACCACCATTTGACAACCATAACATATATGCAAAGGACCTAGCAAAGACCTTTGCAGGTTCCATGATTGATGCTTCAGACTCTGGGAGACACTGGGAGCCTCTGTGAGCTCTGCTTTGTTGATTACGTAAGCCACATTCTCCTGGTGTTATTGACCCCACTGGCTCCTACAATTCTTCCTCTCACTCTTCTGAGGGTTCCTCAAGCTGCAAGGGGAGGGACCCAGTAGAGATCTCCAGTTTGGGCTCTCTCTCTCTCTCTCTCTCTCTCTCTCTCTCTCTCTCTCTCTCTCTCTCTCCCTAATGTTTGGCTGTAGTCTCTGCATCAGCTCCCTTCAGCTGCCAGAAAGAAACCACTCTGATGATGCCTGGGCCAGGTACTAA